>NW_025422471.1:11695000-12105000 GCF_011764305.1 Mustela putorius furo | reverse complement strand
TTTTTTTTTTTTAAGATTTTATTTATTCATTTGATAGACAGAGATCACAAGTAGGTAGAGAGGCAGGCAGAGAGTGGGGGGCGGGGGAAGCAGGCTCCTTGCCGAAGCAGATGGCCCGATGCGGGGCTCGGGGATCATGACCTGAACCGAAGACAGAGGCTTTAACCCACTGAGCCACCCAGGTGCCCTATGAAGACTTATTTTAAAAATAAAACTTGGTAACACTTGCAAATAGAATGTTTCAATGGTTAAATTCTTGAAGAAACTCAAGTCATAGAAATTTCAGCCTCAAAAGATTTTAACGTGGGGCACCTGGGTGGCTCAGTTGGTTAAGCAACTGCCTTCTGCTCTGGTCATGATCCCAGGGTCCTGGAATCGAGTCTCATGTCAGGCTCCTTACACAGCAGGGAGCCTGCTTCTCCCTCTCCCTCTGCCTCCTGCTCTGCCTGCTTGTGCTCTCTGTCTGTCAAATAAATAAATAAAATTGAAAAAAAATTTTTAATGTAATCATCTCTGATACCGTCAATCTCCACTTAAATTTTTTTTTAAATTTTAGTTAGAAAAATAGAATTTTGTTCTGTAACTCATTGTCTATAAAAATATGCATTTACTAAAATCATCCACATATGTCCCATTGCTACCTTTTTAACCTTTTTTTTGTTGTTTATTTTTGCCATCTGAGGTTAAATGTATTTTTCCAAAGTTCTCCAGGTCTGTGTGTCACACCATAATTCTGATGAAATAATGTGTTCCTTTAAAGGAGAGCTCCTAATTCTTATGCATGTCTTAAGTTTTCATATCAATTTGATATGGATATGTACAGTAATAGACATTAGAGGCATTTGAGATATTCAGCTTATTGCTATTTTTAATGTATCTATAGATTGCCATTTCTGTATTATTTTAACCCAAAATAGGGGTTTACAAAAATGGGTCATTTCTGTTCATATCTGGGGCACAAGGAGGAAGACAGTTTAAACCATTTACCTTTTTAAGTTAATTGTCAACTTCTTTTTATCTGAAAAATTTTTTTATGTATGAATCAGATTTAGAACTCACAGAATTGTCAAAATGAAGGCTTGAAAATGTCACTTAGTGACATTATTAAAATATGCTATTGATTTTTCTAATTCAAATAAAGGCACCTTTGACACAAACTTTATATTATTATTCTTGGTTTTATCATGAAAATTGCTGGTAAAACATTCTTTAAGTTTTGCAAAAGCATCTCCATTATAATCTTTACAAAAGAACGGTGTGAAAAATGAAGAGCTCTGAGTCTAGATGAAGTGGACTTTCATACTGAAAGAGTGGAGCGGTCAAGTAAATTGGGGTGACCTGTCACTTTGCCTACTGACTGCAGACCTGTGCTCACGAGAAGTTTACTGTCACGTTGGGATGCACCTGGCTGTGGGATGTCTGCCTTTTCAAGATGTCCTGAAAGCAGCAGTATGAGCTGGTGATGTTCATTCTATAGCATCCAGAGCACACGGGGCGGTGGTTTTCCCAATCTACGACTGCTACTTGAAACACAAAGGAAACCACTTTCCCACTTTTAATATTATAGTGATTAAAGTGGTTTTAAAGAAAGAAGACCTAAAATTTGAAACCAGACATGTAAGACAGCTTTAAATTATGTGATTCACACTTAACGCCAGATGCTGCTAGAAGAATTCCTTGGTTTCTCATTAACATGGAGCAGTCCCCTTAGACTTCACACATAGTGGCCACTCACAAGCACATACACATTCATGTAAATGCTAGGAACAATCAACTGTGCTACCAACTGTACAAGTTCCAACAGAGGATTCAAGAAAACAATTCATTTCAAGGAGATGAGCTACCATTAAAAAGCTTTCCTCCCTTCGCAAGCCTTGATATACTTGGGAGTGAATGTCCTTAATGAACTTGGCTAATTGTTTTGTGGTGCTATTTCTGAGATTATTCAAAATCCATTTAGGAAGGTGCTGCTTAGACATGGATACAATTAAGAACTTTCCAGGTGAAAGTGTGATGATGGCAAAATATTAATTTCTATTGATAACTGCCTCTGTGTACTCTGTAGAGTGCTTGTATTTATAGAATTGTAGTTTAAATGGTCACATGGAGATTTAATAAGCATTTTCAAGCCACATTTTATTTTATTTTTAAATTACAGATTCCTCTCTGTGCCTTTGTCTATAGATTGATCTCTAGTTTTCCTTTTATTCATTTATTTTTTTGTCATTTATTGTATTTACACATGGTCATTTGTTGTGTTCTGTGAGTAGACCGCGTTAGTAGGTTTTGAGTCTCCAATTACAATTCAGGATTAGAAAGGATTTGGTTGGTTAATGTCAGATCCTTGATGTTTTTGTGCAGACACTAAAGGACTTCTTTGGCTTTAGCAAACCCCAAAACATGAAGCAAACTGGAGAGTTTATTAGGTGTACCATAAATATGGATATTACTAAAAATATTCTCTCTTAACTAAAATCAATAATGCAACACAGCCCATATCTTTATATTTGCATTTCTAGCATGCAGTTTACCTATCATGCACTGAGTAATTACTTATGATATTTCTCCCTTGCTAAATCTATGTATTTATAACTCATTCACTTTTCTTTCTCTTTGGCTCTACTGAGGAAAACACATCTGAATCAGTTAACGGAGAAGATAAGTTTTACCCTTGTCCCAGTAAATATAGTACTGAATGAATAGTTTCAATTTAAAAGAGACTATAGGAATCCCCTGTGCTCTAAAAGAGCATAACTTAGAGGCTATGCTTTAATTAAAGTTATTTTGCTTTCAAAGAGAATGTAATCACCGTGAGGGTAAGTATGCCATGCAGTTTCTTTCCTTTTAGTCCTTGTAAGTGATGATTCTGCTCATAGTATCAGAACACTGACTGACCTGCAAAATATATCAGCCTTGCAATGCATATGATTTCTAAAAGCTAAATGGGATAATAAGTGGTTAACAGATTACTCTTAACCAAAGAAGGAATGTTTAGAAAGAGAAATTTAAAAATTACCTAATCTGAAATTGAACATTTCTTAGCATTTAGTCTAGTTCACAAATTGAAGTTATCCCTTTTCAGGAACATTTATGAAAATAAAATGTTTTTTTGTCACCATCACCATCTAATAAGGGACTGAATACATGCATGAATCTATAGGGGTTAAATAGTTTCTCAGAAAGCTTTTCTTCCTTTTTAATCTAAAGAAATGACTTTCACATGGAAAGAATTACAAAAGAACATATTGATAGGAAAAATGAAAGATGTTGTACAAAAAGCATGGATCACAGATAAATTTATATTGAAGTCAAGTGGGTTGTTTATTTCTGGCAGTAGAGTAAGTATTGACTATTGAAATGTTAGGCTCAAGGAGATCTTGGATTAATGTCCCTTAAGTGATTGAAACTACTTGGAGAAGTAGTGTTTCAGGCAATTTTTGAAGGGAAAAAGATGTCTAGATCTTGGGAATTTGGTAAAGGGGACATAACGAAGAAGCTACGCTTCGATACATTCTTTGTTAGGAATTTGGTTATGAGAAAGATGAGGTGCAGGCAATTTAATATATCAAAACATTTGGAAGCTTATACAGTATTTTTAGAATTAAAATGATGAGAGAAAGGAGAATAGATGCATTAAAAGATAGTTTAAAAAAACACATAAATTTGCAAAGAGATTCCATGATGAGTAAAATATTTTGGAATTACTCACTTTTCCCTCATGTCAATGAACCAGATGATGAATTCAGTTGTTCAATCAGGAGAAACATCTCTATACTTAAAAAAAAAAAAGTATTCTAATGGAGAGAATATTACTGAAGTTTAATTTAAAGAAACCATCCTGTACTAAGCAAATAATTTCTCATGCTATCTTCCTAACATCATTCAAATGTACTTTTGTAAATTATACTCTTCCTGGAACTATTAAAATAATCTACTAATTCTGATCCTAGTTACAGCTGTCACTTAATCTATTCCTGATAAATTGTCACACTTGTAACTTTGTTCTTTTTCTCAGTTTAAAATTGCACAATGTTAGTGAAATGTTTAGACAAGTAACCTTATGAAGGAAGAAGTGTAGGTTAAAATAAATGTAACATTATATAATTTGTGTTGTCTCTCCAAATAGTTTAAAAATAAAAGAGAATAAAATTACTCATTTGACATTTCAAAGCATTGAAATAAGCCTTGATCATACCTATAGTTATCATGAACTCCCACGATCTACTGCGGGAAAAAAAAATCTTTACTTACGGTTGGAATTCATCATTAACAGGTGTAACAGCTGTATTTGCTAATTTTTTGAAACACATTTTTTTTTCTCAGTTTTTTTTCCTGTTTGAATACCATTGTATACTTTTCATATTTAGTACACAAATCTGCAAGTTTAGATAGAATATCAGTTGGAGAGATCATCATAAAACTAGGAGAATGGGGATGTGTATGAATGCCATATATATTCACATAAATGGGGAAGCCTAGTTATTTTTTTCCAAATGTTTTAAACATTTGGATAACTGGTACATATGAATGAAAAATTGGAATTTAGGGCTGAATGTTTCAGTCTCTGTACAGATGATTTTCCTCCCATCCACATGGATCACATTTGCTGTCTTGTTGGGAGTCCTTTGATGATAATAGCAATATTTGAGCCGTATATATTACTGTTTCATTTATGACTAAAATATTAGGGATTCTCTTCCTTCTGAATTGCCATTAGCAAGTTAGAGATTTCTGAATAGAATGTATAATTTGCCTTAAAGCCTTTGTGCCTGCCTGCGTTTTGAGGTAGATATTTATTAATGCACTGCAACTTAGCAACAATTGTGTGTCTCCAGTGTCCGCACACCAGCCGCAGCACTCTGCAGCTGTACTGGTGTAGTTTGCATTCAGAGAGAATTGGCCTCCGAGTGTCAGAGAGAATGCATTCAAAGGTGCCCCACATATGGCTGTTGGTAGTGATAATAAAATGAGGGCTATAATTAAATGCAGTCAAAGAGTTAAAGCTAGAAATCAAATACATTTTAGTTTCTGTGATAGAATGCAATCACTATTGCTTCTTAAAAATAGGATTATAATTTAAATTGCTTTCTCATTTGATTTATTATTCTGAATATGGAGAGATTTCTTTGTATATTTTTGAAGATCTGAAGGGAAAAAGTGGAATGGAAACATCTGGATCACATCACAGATTTTTAGTAGCAATAAATGGTTCTGTCAGATTCCCAGGGAAGGAGAATGACTAGCAGAGTCAGCAGTCCTCACCCTAGTGTTCCTCCTGGTCGCAAGGATGAGCTGTAGGAAAGTTACTAATTTGATAAGTACAAACATGCCATTTGGAAATTATCCCCCTGATGCTACTTCCTGGGTCTTTCATAGTTTCACGGAGTAGGGCTTCTCAGTTTGAGATACAGGACTGAAAACCTGTCCCTTGACTCAGTTATTCCTGATGGATTCAGATGTTTTGCATCACCAAATCGAAATGGTTGTCATTTTCTGTGTGTGAAAGTTAAACTCCATCAGTAAAAAAGAAACACACCCTGAGGTGGACAGCAGAAAGGATTGAAAAACACGAAGTCATTTTCCAGAAAGCAAAATTATTATGAAACCAGATATGGGTAATAATTACATGGAATAAGGGTACTTGAGGAGTAGAAAATATGATTTGTGCCAAATCAGGTAACTGGAATAGTTATTCAGCAAGCTCACTTGAAGTTTCAGCATGACATTTGTGGTTGAGGCTGAATTTTTTTCTGAGGTTGGCCTTGAATACAAATTCATGTTTTAATAAAATAAGTTCTAAATATTGAATATTTTTATTTGACATAGTTAAATGTTACAAGTTACTCTTATTTTGTGGGCAATTTTAACTAATTTTAACTAATGCCCAACATGCAGAAAACTATTTGTATTTAAGAATACAGTACCATTCATCTTAATATTTCACTTGTGAAAAAGATTATTTTGTTATTCTTTTTTTAAATGATTTTATTTATTTGACAAAGAGAGATCACAAATAGGCAGAGAGGCAGGCAGAGAGAGATGAGGAAGCAGGCTTCCTGCCGAGCAGAGAGCCTCACACGGGGCTCAATCCCAGGACCCTGAGATCATGACCTGAGCTGAAGGCAGAGACTTAACCCACTGAGCCACCCAGGAGCTCCTATTTTGTTATTCTTTAAGAAAAAAAATCCTTAAAGAAAAATTGATATTTGGAGTTTTAGTTTCATGAGGAAGAATTTTTAAATGTTTCTGTTTTACTGTGTCTAGTCACATTATGATTTATATACTGTCAATCTCATAATCTTAAAATAATTGCACAAACACTAAGCTGGGTTAAAGAAAAAGATTCCAAGTTTTCTACTATGCTCATCCTCAGTGCCATTAGAAAATCGGACCAAAGTTCCCATTTACTGTGTCTATGCAATAAATCCATTCTCCCTCAAAGTATATTCTGAATGTAAAAATGAAAATAGACATTTATATGCAGTCTGAGCTAGAAAGAGGTGCTGATACTGTAATTAATATTGTACCACAATATCTTTTTAATCTATCATGCTGCCTTTTGCCCTTTATGGTATGTCAGAGAGGAATGTAATGAATGAGTGTGTCTGTGAGTAGCAGCTTGAATTTGGTGAAAAGAGAGGTAACATGACATTTAATGTGATGAAGGCAGGTATAGATTCAGGTTTATTAGCCTTCACACAATTAAAGGTAAAACCAATGAGGATAAAACATCAAATATTTTTTAAAAGATTTTTTTCAGAATTTATTTTAAAGCTCAATTTGCATAGAGGCATTTGATTATGTTTAAGAATTAACAGGATTCCCTGACTTTGTAATGTTTCCTGGGAAGATAAATCACAATAGTGAAACATCAGAATATTCAACATTTTAGGAGATAAATGAGGGATTTATTATTAAATCAGAAAAGAATTGGCATAAATCTGACTTGAAACAGCTGTTTAGAGGATTAGCATAGAGTGTCTTTTCAAGTCTAGGAGAATAATTGTTCTTCATTTTTCATATCAGAAGGGGGCACTAGTGGTCCACTTTTAATAACAGGGAAGCACTTCTTTTGTTATAAGGCATTGGATAATAAATAAATATCATTTTCTATTTAAGGTTGAGGCAATCGTATGAACAATTAAGAGTGTAAATATCTATTGTTAAGTTAAAAATTTAAATAATTAAAAGTTTGTATGCAAATATAGTCTTTCTCCTTTTCTTTTCGTCTAAGGATTATGGCACAAAATTAAGAAGTTTTGTTGTAAGAGTATCATTTCTTATTGTTTAATGCCTACGTTAATGACTAGAGTGATGGAATAAATTAACTTTGCACGCACAAACACACACACACACACACAATTTCAGTGAAGTTTACCTTATTCTCTCAGCACTCAGCAAACTGGAGCCAATACCCATAGAAAGAACAACTTACTCTTTCTATAACTTGTCATTCAGTATTTATTTCCAGTATCAATTATGACTTAAAATAAATTAACATAATTCATTATCTTATAATTTCCAGTTTGATTAGACAAATGGTCCATGTGCATACTTAATGGAATGATTGTGCTTTACATCTCTCTAGATCTCCATTAAAAGACAAGCTGCATCTGTTGATGGACATCTAGGTTCTTTCCATAGTTTGGCTATTGTGGACATTGCTGCTATAAACATTCGGGTGCATGTGTCCCTTTGGATGCAACATGGAGGCTTAAGTGGGTAGAAGAATAAATGAAACAAGATGGGATTGGGAGGGAGACAAACCATAAGTGACTCTTAATCTCACAACAAACTGAGGGTTGCCGGGGGGAGGGGGTTTGGGAGAAGGGGGTGGGATTATGGACATTGGGGAGGGTATGTGATTTGGTGAGTGCTGTGAAGTGTGTAAACCTGGTGATTCACAGACCTGTACCCCTGGGGATAAAAATATATGTTTATAAAAAATAAAAAATTAAAAAAAAAAAAAAAAAGATTAAGCAAATTGCAAAAAAAAAAAAAAAAAAAAAAAAAGACAAGCTGCAAAAGTAGTGATTAAGCTCATCGGCTGACATGCCTCTGTGTCCAGATCATCTGTTTAGAATAAGTGTAGCTGGACACTGTGGTATTCTAAATCCACAAACGGAGTAACTGAAGAATTTCAACGATGCTGCCAGACATGGGGTAGTTGGCCTCAGTGAAGGTTTAAAAGGCAGGCGCACAAGTACCTAAAGAAAGACAACAGATGAAAGCTGGCAGCCTCTTCATTTATAGACAGTACACTTTTCTGAATTTAGCAAGACTACCCCCCCCCCCGGAGCCTTCCATATAAGTGTGAAGATGTTGAGACATGCATTATGTTTTACATTTTTGGTTAAGTTTTGCAGAAAATCATATGGCTAAGTAGTACTTGTATTCTAATGGAAAAAGGTGTGAGGAAAAGCCCTCCAAAAATGAAATCCACTTGTCAGTTTGCATTTGACATGTTTTATTACATAGTAAAACCTGTCAGCTAAAATTTTAGAGATTTACACCTAAGTTGTGACTGAAAACAGGTAATTGTCCTTTCAAAACAGGTATTTTGAGTACATAAATGGAAATTTGGGTAGCTGCGTGCTTGTAGCGTTATCTATTTTGCTTGCAAAGTGAATTTGAAAAATTTAAGAATTGTTGCTGGTATTTAAAAAATACTAGGGAAACTTGAGAATGAGAACTTAGGAAACCTGCTCTGCAACAACACTTTACAGATACATATTTGAATACTGTTCAGTCAACTCATTATGCCATTAGTACATATTAAACAGTGTACTTTGCCAAGATTTCATAATGCACTTTAAGTATTTAATGAGAAAATGTAAGAGTACATTTCTATTTGATTAGTATTAATAAATAAAGCTTCATCTCCAGTTAAAATCTTTTATAAATATTAAAATCTTTAATTCAACACAATTTTTTTTTTCCTTTCAGGAGATTTATTTTTTCCCTTAAAGCTGAAACAATTGTACTGAGTTTCTGAAGCTCAGTTGGGAATTATTTTCCAGAAAAAAAAAAAAAGGTAGGGGAGAATTTTCTTGCCTTATCAGGACTCTCTCCAGTTTCTTTTGGATCTATGATTTTGAAATTTGAAGTTGTATTTACTCTGCTCTCTCCTGTGTCCTGAGTAAGAAAGAGAGGAGAAGAAGAGTAGGAGGAAGGAAAGAAAGAAGTGGAAGTATCGAAGGAAGTAGAGATGAAAAGAAAGAAAAGAAAGAAAAAGAGAGAATGCGTTGGAGAAGTATATACATTTTGATGAGTTGACACTGGTAGTTTTTTGGTACTAACTAAGGAACAGCGGGATCCTGGAAGCAGGTTTAAGATAACACATCTCAACTTTCAGAACCACATGATTTAAAGAAACGGTGTGACTCAGAGGATAGTTTTGGCATGGAGTTTGTGAGAAAAGGAAGTTTTGCTTTTGTATTGCTCTTCAGATATAAGAGAAAGTTCTGTTTCTGCCAACATAGATAAAAAAGCTATCCAATTATTACAACGCCAGCTTTCTCTTTACAAATATCAAGTGTAATTAAAGCAAAAAGCTAAATATTATAGAGAAAATAAGATGGAAAATATTGGCTGTTGGAAATTGGCTTGGTATGGGCTTTGTGGATGGATGGCATTTACTAAATTGTACCAACTCTGCTTTACGTTTTTAGACAGCGTTAAAGGCTGAATTATTGATTTGCCTGTTGTTCAACATTAGAGGCAGCCACAAAAGGATATATCATCTGCTCAAATATTTTTCCCCACCTGATAATTTTTCATCAATCTCTTCTACAAACAGTTTGTGAATAGTCGTGGACTAACAGCTCCCCTTGTATGTGGTGCTTCTGTCTGAGTGTGTTTTTTTAAAACCATAATTTCTGATGGGCTTATTCGATAATCTCTGACCTTTGTCTAGAGGGTTAAGGCTAATTTGTGTGGTCCCCTTACTGGTATTTTGCTATTACTCAAGTTTCTCTGCTTTCCTTTAATTCCTACTTAAATATTTTCTCATTTTTTACCCTCAAGCAAAATGTCAGGATCTGGGTTTTTTTTTTTTTTTTTTTTTTTTAGATTTTATTTATTTATTTGACAGACAGAGATCACAAGTAGGCAGAGAGGCAGGCGGGGGCGGGGGAGGGAGCTGGCTCCCTGCTGAGCAGAGAGCCCGATGTGGAGCTTGATCCCAGGACCCTGGGATCATGACCTGAGCCAAAGGCAGAGGCTTTGACCCACTGAGCCACCCAGGCACCCCAGAATGTCAGATTCTTGGCAGACAAAACATTGCATCTTTGAATAAAGAAAGGCTGTACCTGATTCAGCATTTCATCTGTCTACTTAGTAATGTGTATCCTTTGGGCCTTCTGTAGATACTGAGCGACCACCTGAACTAGTACATTGTTAACTGACAGTAGCAGAGTGTATGTGTGTATGTGTGTATACATGCATATATATATGTTTTCTATGACATGTGTGTATGTATAACTTTTATGCAGATCAGGGCCCGTGAACATTTCTTCTCTTCTTACACCCTCCTAGATATTGCTCCAAGTGGCTGATAGGAAAAGAAGTGAAATATGCAACTGCTCAACAAATATGGTAAACCTACCTAGATGTCCCGAAATGAAAAACTGCCTGAGGTATATTGATTGAGTTTAAAAAAAAAAAGTCATGGGAGAGTATGAGTAATGTGATTGCATAGATTTAAAATATTTAAAATACTTACATATCGAGAAGTGTTTAAAGAAATTGTCAATAATAGTTGTCCTAGAAGAGGAGAATCAGGAGGGAAAAACAGAACAATTTAAAATGCATATCTTATTAAAAATAACGATGCAGTGATAGTGGTTAGATTCATCTAAAAAGCTGAGTGGCTTTTGTCTTTCCATTTCATTTTTATGTGATGGCAAAGAAACCTAAATGGACCTTAAAAATATTTTATGAAAGTGTCTTCTAGATTCAGAAGAACATAGAACTACTTAGAGAATGAGGAAGAAATTATAGAATTGATTTATTAGCAAGAAGTTGATACTACTGAATCAACTAAACATAATGTCTCTTTCTCCCCCACCCCCCCCCATCCCTTGGGATGTTGTTCCCTAAGTAGGCACTTGACCTTCCCAGTGAGGTTTGGAAATTTTTAGTCAGCTACAGGGTTGCTGATATTTGTGATGATGAGGGTAGGGTTGAGAAGAGGTGGGTGGGTGGGTTTGATACCTGGAGACTCAATTACAAAATCCTTAGGCAAGATCAGAAAAGCAAGTCCTTCGGCATTTTTTGGAAAGGTACCAGGTAGAAGAGTTTGTATATAAGGAGAAAAAAAGTGTTTTGGTGACTGAAGTTACTAGTCACTCTGGAGGGGAGGGGCTTAATATATTTTCATATGAATATAATAAGTTAGTTTTGCACACTAGTCAAAGAAAATGAATCTTAAAGAATCCCCAAAGCTAAAATTTATCTTTTTTTCTAAATTCAAGCAACATTTTAGACATTGGATTTGCTGCTTGGAATTAAAAAAAATACATCAAGAGTCTTAAAATTTTTTTGGTACTTCATTTGACGTTTAATACCTGTCTAGTTTGATAAAGCAGAACCTTTGCTTTTGCCCTCCTATATTCTGCCTCTTACATTACATTTTCTAGATTTTCATGTCCAGAGAGATACAGAAAATTCTAGAGCTTGATAATAGAAAATGCTTTGGATAACTTCTTTTTTTGTTTGTTTGTTTTTTTAGAAATTTCCCCTGTGTCCATAGTTTGATAGTCCTCATTGTGCCTGTGAATTATTCCCATGAGCTCAGACCTTATCCCCAGTCACCACTGAAGAGTAACACATTTTTATTCAGCTTTATATCCCAAAGATTTGTTGGAAAAATTGAATTCCTTTCCCATTGAATAGACCTCTCATCTCCTACATATTCTCAGTTATTACTTCACTTTTTTTTTTTTTTTTTTTTTGGCCAGTGATTCCATATAGAAGTGATCTTCACTGGCTGTAAATTTAAATTCCTATGACAACTTCCTCCCCCAAAGTGGGAAATGTATTTCTGAATAACAAAACTTCCCATAGTGTAACACATTGTTGTTGAAGTTACTGCTTTGATACGCATTTCTCTGTGTAGCTGTAAAGGAGCATATTGTTGCTTATGCATTTTGGTTTGCGTCATGTCTCTGAAGATGAGAATTTGTGCATTTTGTTATTATTCTGTATAAGAACAAGAGACTGTCCTAGCAAGATTATGATATTAAATAGATTAAATACAATGATATTATTCAAAATGTCACTGTATATATTTTTATTTACATATTTTTATTTATAGACCCATGACATTTTGCTTTCTAATATGCTGCCTTCTCAAATTCTCCCAGCTCTTCTGAGAAATAGCTTATGAGTTCACGCACTTAACAGCAGATCTAAAGAACATGTCCGTGGAAATGTAAATGTCCAATGTCCATGGAAATTCAAAGAAGATATAAAACTGGAACTTGTTCTGTTTTATTAGTTCCACCTGAGACTTTAAGACTGAGATTAGAGCAGATACCATATATTCCACATGGAAGGGAAGGTGCCAAACCTTGATGTCAGATATTCTGTGAGCTTGGGACATTTGTCAGCATTGGTACACATTCAGCTCCAGGCTGTATAAAAAGTGGTTTAACAAAGTGATGAAAAGTTCTGTAAGTTCAGGAGACTTCTTTGCAGAGAGTTGTCAAGGTGGGAACAGGAACGAATAAGAATTAGAAATATTTTCACAGATTAATAAGGAAAAAGATATTACTTATTGGGAAAAGGATACAGATGTACAGACAATTCAGAGAGGAAAAATACCAAGTAGTCAATAAAAATTATGCAACATTCCCATCTGCATTATTAACTGGGTTAATTAATGTCTGTTAAAGCAAAAACAAGATAGAACTTTGAACTTTTTTTTTTTTTTAAGATTTTATTTATTTATTTGACGGACAGAGACCACAAGTAGGCAGAGAGGCAGGCAGTGGTGGTGGGGGGGGGATGCGGAGAAGATTGCCTGCTGAGCAGAGAGCCAGATGTGGGGCTGGGATAATGACCTGAGCCGAAGGCAGAGGCTTAACCCACTGAGCCACCCAGGCACCCCAACTTTGAGCTTTTTAAATTGGCAAAAAAGGAAAAGTCCAAGTACAAATATTGGCCAGGTTGTGGGGAAATAGTAACCGGGCTAGTAGGAGTGAAAATTGGCGTAATCGCTTTAGAGGGCAAAAATCAGGAAAGTTTTGTAGATGGGTATACCACAGGGCCTACCTATTCTACTTCTGGCTATTTATACTAAACCTGTACTATCCAATGTGATAGGCACTAGTCACATGTAGCTATATAAAATTATATTTAACTTAATTAGAATTAAATAAAGTGAAAAATTCAGTTCCTCAGTCACATGAAACACATTTCCAGTCCTCTGTAGCCATAGCACAGAGCATTGCCATCATTGTGGAAAGTCATACTGGACAGTGCTATCCTTAAGAAAATTCCTCCGGTGTACACAAGGAGAAGTATAAAAGTTGTTCATTTCAGTGTTATTTTATAATAACAATCTATATGTCCATTAGTGGTAGAACAGAAAAATAAATTATGATATATTCACACAATGGACTGTTATATAGCAGTTAAAATAAATGAACTATCTCTAACTTTTATAACTTTGGTAACTCTAGAAAATGTATTAAGTGAAAAAAGTGACCTTGTGAATGTTATAAGGAGTAGGATCCTATTTATATATATTATATATAATACATATATAATATCTATATACATTAAAACTAGCACAAAATATTTCTACACACTCTTGAGTGAATGAGTATGTGTGTGTGTGTGTGTGTGTGACATGTTTCTCTCTCTCTCAAAACATGGGTAGGCTGGATCAGCACCAGTTACATAATAAAGATTACTTCTGTAGTGGGTGAGAGTGAAGAAAATTGTCCTGGAATTGTGAATTTATGTGAAAGTTTACATATTTTAATCTGAAGCATAGATGAAATAAATGGTGGCCTTTGTTCTTTTTTTGTAGGGACCAGAGAAATGCTATTTATATTGTCTTTTGCAGTTTTCTGTATTTTAATTTTTTCAAAATGATGGTAAATGGACTAGATGATATAATATATACAAATTATACATAAAAAACTGAAATGTATAGCCATTATTTATTACTAAAATATAATAACATTAATAAGATGGAAAACACAATATTACAATTGACCTTTGAATAACATGCGTTTGAACTGTGCCGGTCCACTTATACATGAGTATTTTTTCTAATAAGTATACTACTATAAATGCATTTTATCTTCCTTATGATTTCCTTAATAACACTTTCTCTTCTTTGGTTTACTTTATTGTGAGACTATAGTACATATGATATATACAACATACAAATATGGGTTAATTGACTGCTCATGTTATTAGTACAGCTTCTGGTCAACAGTAGACTATAAATAAGTTTGGAGGGAGTCAAAATTTATATATGGGTTTTTGACTTTATTGGGATCGGTGCCCCTAATATCCTGTTATTTAAGAGTCAACTGTATGTCAGGGAAAATAAATTCTCAATTATATCTACTAATAGAAGTTGAGCAAATAAGTCCCTAATGTATTAGTGAGTCACTGGAATGTATATTTTATTATTGTTTTATTTATGCTAAAATTATCTTCACATTCCCTAAAATGTATAACTGATTAATGGTCAGAAGATGATGTAAAAGTGTGATGGATGATGAAGAAAATAAAAATTAGAAGGTATAGATGACAAAATAGATAACCAAAAATCAATTATGGTTCTTCTGTGTCTATTACTTTTGTATACAGTGTACTTCCTAAGAAAAATACTGATTAACCAAAGTACTTCAGAGTTTAGGCTGTATTTCTTTCGATAAATGTGCATGTTGATTTTTGTGTGTGTATATTTCTACTTTTTACTATTAGATTTTTCTTTTTTTTGAGATGCAATTAACATGTCATTTTGCTAGTTTTAGTTGCATAACATGATTTGATATATGTACATCTTGTGAAATAGTTACCACAATAAGTTCAGTTAGCTTCCATCAAAATACATAAAATTTTTTTCTTGTGATGAGAACTTTTAATATCTACTCTTTCTTAGCAACTTTGAAATATACAATAACAGTATTGTTAACATTTCTTTAAGAAATTTTTGTCCTTTTACTGATCTTTATTTTACTCACAGATCCTAGGATTTGCTAGATACTTATAAGATGCTTTCCAAATCAACTATGTTGAGTGATAATTTACAATTAAACTGCATTGATTTTTGTTGTACAGTTTATGAGTTGTGACAATGTATTATCCATGTAACCTACACTTCATATAGGTCTATAATCCCTGACTTTGACCTTTACCTAATACTGTATATAAAAATTAGCTCAAAATGGACAGAAAGGTAAAAACTGAAACTAGAAAACATCTAGAAAAAAGAAGAAAATCTTTGCAACCTGTGTTACACAAAGATTTCCTAGGGAAAAAAATACTGTTAAGAAAACTATTGATAAATTGAACTTCAGCAAATTAAAAACTTTTGCTTTTCACAAATTACCATTGAGAAAATGAAAATGCAGTCACGGAAAATATCTGATATATCTGGCAAAAGACTTGTATCCAGAATATACAAAGAGTTCTTAAAACTCAATAATGAAACAAGCAACCTAACTAAAAATGAGCAAAAGATTAAAAAAGAACAAAAAGATATAAATAAAAGAAGGCACATATTGCCAATAAGCATATGAAGGGATATTTAACATCAGAGTCATCAGAGAAATGCAAATAAAATCCATAATGAGATACTATCATGCATCCACTAGATAGAGTTAAGTATAAAACTATACAGCTACTTTGGAAAAGTTTTACAGTTTCTTCTTATAAAGTTAAACATACTATGGGATCCTAAAAATTTCCCCCTAGATATTATAACAGAAAAGGAAACCTATGTCCACACAAATGCTTGTACACAAATATTTATAGTAACTTTATCAATAGTAGTGAAGAGCTGGAAACAACCCATATATGCAAAAGAACATCTTCTGAGTATAAATTATACAATAAATGCTACTACTGCCACTTTCTCTATGCCTTACCATTCTATGGGCATAGAATCAGATAAAATTATGAATGATTCAACCAGATGTTATTATATCATTTGTAGAGATTTTGTTGTTCGATCAGGTAGGAAAGGAGTAAAAAAACCACAATATTATGTTAAATTCAAAAGTCTTTACATTTAGAGCGGTAGATATTTAAATATGAGTGAAGTAATACAATATAAAATCAACTAATGCAGCAATTTGGGTAGATTTTATAGACATATATGGATATGTAGGTTAATTATATTGTGTGATGACTCTAAAGTATATGAGGTAAATAAACTCTTTGTTTTTTAAATAACTTAGGTCCATTTATGAAATAGAAGAATTCGGTATGTTTCATCATTTTCACCAAAAGGAAGGAAATCAGCAATGTAGCCCAACTCTCTGGGGCTCGAAGATGCAACCTCAACAATTAGGAAGGTAAACCTTCAAATTGTTTGAAATAGCATAAATATTTTCTTGGTAGGTAAGCATCTGTATTAGTTTCCTATTGATGCTGTGACAAGTTCCCACCATCTTGGTTGCTTCCCCCCCCCCCCAATTTTCTTACAGCTCTAGAGGTCAGAAGTGTAAAGTGTGTTTCATTGGGCTAAGATCAAGGGGTCAGCAGGACTAGATTGCTTTTGGAGGCTCTAGAGGAGAATCTGTTTCTTTACCTTTTCAAGATTCTAGAGCATGCCAGAATTGTTCCACTCATGGTCTCCTTCCCCTAAGCACTCTAACCACTGTGTCCATAATCGCAGCTTCCTCTCTGACTCTCCTGCTTCCATCTTTCTAAGGACACTTGTGATTACACTGGACCTACCTGAATTGTCCAAGGTTATTTCCCTATCTCAGATCCTTAATTTAATCATAACTGCCAAGTTCCTTTGCTGTGTAGGATGATATAATCACAGGGTCCAGAGATTAGAATGTGGACATCTTTGGGGGCCATTGTCCAACCTAATAGAACATCTTCTAACCATGGAAGGATTTACAGTTAAGAAAATCAAACCTATTGTATTGGCAGCTTTTTGAGAGTTAAGAAATATGAGGATACTTGGTACTTTAGTTACTTGAACTATGTAAGAGATTTTTGGCCCTTTAGACTAGCAAGTCAGTCTTGCAATCCAATTTAAACTGTGCCATTGAATAATTGTTTTACATTTGTGACTTTACATTGAAATCTTACCAACTTATATATAGTATCAGAACATTTAGGAGAATGTAAGGTAAACTCTATATTATTTTAAAGAATTCCTTCTAAACCTGAGAGAATTTATTATTAAAAAATTTATTCAGCCAGGAAAAGTACTTAAAAGGTAATAAAATGTATTTATGAAGTCAGGTAAGGTGACTAATGAGGTTAAGTTTGTAAATAGGTATACATAATTAATCAAAGACCTCCTTAGAATGGATCACTAAAATTTGCTAAACAGTTATGATACTTGTAAATTAGACTTACAAATTTAAGGAAAATCTTGGTTTTAAAATATGTAACTTTAGTAATATATGATTTTTGAAAAGGAAGATTTTTAATATCACGTTGGGAAGTATATGCATGTACGTGAAAGCCATCTGAGCATCAAAACTGTGTTTTCTCTATCGATAGGCTGCCACTCTTCATCATATTTTGCACTCTCTTGTTTAGGATTATTTCCAGAGTCAGTATGGGGGCCTCATAGCAAAGTGAGGCATCAGCTTTACAAAAAATATTAAAAAGAGACAGGGGAATGAATTTATTGGGGTTACCTGTTCTTGGTGAAAGGTTTGTAAAGTATTATTTCCTTGAATAATAAATGAAATTTCTATTCACTTAAGGTATCATTAGAACTGGGAATCAAATAAGGGATCATATCAGTGGCACTGCGTAAGTTTGCCAGTTTTTGAATGCTTACAGAAAAATGGAAGTTCCCTGAAACTAACATCTCTGTCTGAAATGTTAGGTCAGTGAAGATTTTTCCTTTTAAAAGGAACAAAATAGTAATAATCATTTATTGGAAAAGCAAACTATTCTGTACTGCTTGTTTAAATAAAATACAATTATTCATCATGGAGTTAATTTTCCAAGATAATTTCATCTGAATTGTGTCATTGGAATTAAGCATTTGCTAATTCCTGAATACTAATATACAATCTATGGTGATCCCCAGAGTAGGTGCTTAATACATTATTTCTTTTAGAAAATCAAAAATTTTATATTTTCATTCATGTTTACATTCATTCATTCATTCAAGTATTTATTCAATCCTAAGGTCCTATGGTGAATCAGATATTTTTGCTGAATGCTTATGAAATAAATATGAAAAAGTTAACATGTTTGAATTCTGTGTCTTTGTGTTTCTACCAGGCCCCAGGAAGTAGGAAAGGAACCCAAATGATAGTTGAAAAGAATTACTTAAAAAAGAAAACAAAACATTATACTAAGTTGACACCAAGGAATAACAACATTTACATTTATTTCTATGAATAAGGCTTATAGAGATAGCGAGTGTTTGTTTATTATTTGGTAGATAAAAACAAAGATTTTTTTTTTTTGGAAAATTTTCTTGGCCAAAAATTACTGTTTGTTCTTATACTTTAAGTCTGTTGTATGAAAGTAGCCATATTTGATTTCTTGAAAGCTCCTTTAAAATTTTTTTATGCTGAATGCTTCTATTATTTCACCTTCCTCCATGTACCTTATAACCTGCCATGCCCCTAGAAAAGCATCAACAAAATAAACCCAGGAAAAGAGCATACAGGCTGGAGCTCATCTGGATGCATTTTCATGTAGGAAATCGTAACCAGGTCATTGTTTTCTGTTTTGGAATTTCTTACAAAGATGCATTCACTGTGTGAAATTGTTGCTTCATGATTTTGAACCTAAGACAAAAAGCAGCTTTCAATTCCTGATTATAGCTTCTCAAAATGTACAGTATAATTAATGTTGAAAGAGCGATTATATTCTAAGTCCTTGTTTCACACCCATTCAAACTTTCTCTTGTTTTTAACTTTGAGAATTTTAGTCACATTTTCAAAAGAAAGGTGAATTTTGTGAGAGACAGTGAGAAATAAAGGGCAGGTGTATTATAATTGGTATTAATGCCTATGAGAATATTTCACACATTATACTTATGTTCGAATTTTGAGTAGCTAAAAAAGAGGCACTCTTTGATGTTCAGTGATTCAGGGAGGCATTCCCTGTTCATTTTATCTAAATAACTTCCCTCTACCCCAACCCTTTTTTATGTATCAGTGCACACAGGTTACTTCATTCATATATATAATTACACATTATTTGCTCACTCACTTGGTCTGGGTCCTTGTACTTAGAAAACTAACTTTGTGAAGCAGGAGCCTCTTCTGTTCTGACATATAACAGACATTTAAAATATATGTTTTGAGTGAGTAAATGGAAGAAAAAACAAATAAATCCATTTCCGACTAAAAAAATCAGGTGGACACAATTTGAGGGATTTAATAATGGTTTTAAAAAATTATCAACCACATGCAGGTCAAATATTTTTCTTTTGGTTTGTTTCAAGAGATGTTTGGGGAAATTGGAAGGGGAGGTGAACCGTGAGAGACTATGGACTCTGAAAAACAATCTGAGGGTTTTGAAGGGGCGGCGGGGGTGGGTGGGAGGTCGGGGAACCAGGTGGTGGGTATTATAGAGGACACGGATTGCATGGAGCACTGGGTGTGGTGCAAAAATAATGAATACTGTTATGCTGAAAATAAATAAAAAATAAATTTTAAAAAATCTTTAAAAAAAGATGTTTGGCAAAGCTGTTTTTTGAATAATCTGAAAATTAATAAATAATTTTAGACTAGGTGCAGAAAGCTTGCATTTCAAGTCTTGCACACTATTTTCTAATTGTTTTACCCAGTGTTAAATGGTGTATATTTGTTGCCTAGTTGTGGTTGTTTGTGTGGTTCTCGGGAAATAGTTTTAACTAAAGCTATGATTCAAGCTAGGTGTTTGTTGTAAACATGTTTTTAAAATTATTATTATAGTCAGTCAGCCAGCATATGGTACATTATTAGTTTTTGATGTAGCACTCAACAATTCATTAGTTGCATATAACACCCAGTGTTCATCACAACACATGCCCTCCTTAATACCCATCACCTGGTTACCCCATCCCCCCACCACTCTCCCTACTATAACCCACAGTGTGTTTCCTGGACTCCAGAGTCTCCCATGTTTTTTTCCCTCTCTGATTTCTTTCCATTCAGTTTTCCCTCCCTTCCCCAATGGTCCCCCATGCTATTCCTTATGTTCCACACATGAGTGAAGCCGAATGGTAATTCTTTCCCTGTAAACATGTTTGAACAGAGTCTTTGCCACTTGTTCTGCTGTAACTTGGAGAGATAGAAGTTGGTCTATTATTCATTGTTGCCTTTCAATTCCATTAACAGTGTATGGCTTATAGTAGATACTTAAATACTTGTTGATTGAATTAATAGATAATAGTTCCATGGCTGCAAATGAGGTCATGATCATGACATGGAAGCTGGCAGTAGACAATATACTGGAGTACTTCTCAGAGAACAGACTCTAGACAGGCAAAGTAAGAGTTGAAGATTATGTAATTACCAAGGTTAGGAAGAATCAGGAGGGCAACAATCCAGGTAGACAAGAAAGAGGTGAAAGTCAGACTGACAGTTGTGGCCAAGACAGTAAATGTCTGAATTCCAAGTGATTGAGAAGTCTGATCTAGGAACCAGTGAGGAGAGGATGGTACTCTGAAACCCCATCTGTCTTGTACACCAGTTACGTGCCAAGGACGTGGGTATTTGTTGACAGACATGTGTGGATAACATGAAGGATAGCACAAGGGAAGGTAAAAGGTAAAAGAATAATTCTTGAAGGTAGATTTCAGCACAGTGACTGTGTTTGCATGAAGATGCCCATGGATTGGCTGGTGAAGTTTAAGTAAGATAGAAATTATTATTATTTCTGACTTTGACACACTTATATTAATACGTATCACTTATGGTTTCTTGTATGCCGTGCCCCTTATAGTGAATAATAGTCAAACATTAGCATAAAACCACTTAGAATTAACAAAAGAATCTCAGGTCAATAGAAATGCACTTTAGAATGCCTAAATAATGTTCTTAGCCCTTTGAGTTTACCGGGGAGTGAGAGATAGGACATGAATCACATCATGAGGAAAGGAGAGGCCTTAAAAAGAGGGGCTACTGGTTGCCCAGCTGAGGTGAACATAGTACGAGGAAAATGGTGACTGGGGCTGTCTCTGGTGTTTCCCTGCTCAAATCTTCTCTAACCAGCCAAGAAGTCACTACAGATAGATTTGAATCATCCCTGAGTCTTCCAGAATCTTTCTACCTCAAGGCATTTTCTTACCCATGGAGCCAGTCTTGGCATTGGGTAGGTGGGAAGTGCAGGGAGGTAAGAATGAAGAACAGCAATTCATGGATAAATATCTCATGTTCTCCCTTCAGTGGCACAATTCTGTGGTGTGTTCTGCATCGTCTCTGAGGGAATATTGCAGGCTCCGTTTCCATGGTAACTGC
The DNA here is from genome assembly GCF_011764305.1 of Mustela putorius furo. Taxonomy (NCBI): domain Eukaryota; kingdom Metazoa; phylum Chordata; class Mammalia; order Carnivora; family Mustelidae; genus Mustela; species Mustela putorius. The sequence continues at coordinate 12,083,371 of NW_025422471.1, read as the reverse complement.
TCATCAACACACCCTTCCTTGGCTTTCTTCCCTTCCCTGTCTCATTCCCTCACTTTCTCACTGTGCTTCCTGGGATTATATGCCAAAACACTACTTACATCCCACCTCCCATCCTACCAGGACTTGGGGGAACTAAAACTAAATAGTAACTACTTGATGGGAAGAACAAAGCGATGTTGCACTGTAGCAATATCACCTATACAAAGTACATTCACAATCTTCTGACTTAATACCACAGTTCTCTAGTAACACAAACTTCTTTTCTTATTGATTATGCATTATATCTGAGCGTCCTTCCAAATGTTGATACTATGCATAGGAAGTTACCTCTTAACAGTCATGATCACCGAAGGCCCATCAAATGTTGTGTTTGTCCAAATTAGTATGTTCAATATAAGGAATACTACTCATTTTAAAAGAGCAAACATTATGCTTCATAATTTAAAGATGAAATTTAGGTGTATAGAATTCAATAAATCTTTATATATATTTATGGGTAATAAATGGCTTGTAAGGGAGTGACATTTGCTTAAGTTTTATGCAACTCTGACTTAATATACAAATATGTAACAATTTGTGACCACACAAATTTTAACCATCACATGCATAGTCATCCTTTATAAATTGGTTCTGAAATAAACATTCACTTAGTTAGATTATGAATCTTGATGAGGTAAACTTGAGAATAATTAACAAAATATTTTTAAAAATTTCAAAACATGACTAATGGAATTTTCATTTCTTATTGTACATTTCATGGTATTCTTGTAATTTCTCTCAGAATAAATAACACATAGATTGCTATTATTTTCTTCTTTGAAAATATAATTATTTTGCAATAATGGGGACAAAAGGTCTTATTTGTGAAATGGACAAATTGGAAATTCTAATAAAAATGAACACATTTCCAAAGTATTTGAAGTATTATAGGTAGTAATATCAAAACTTTTTAAATTCAAGGATTCTTTCCAATAGAAAAAAAGTAATTTTTTATTGTTGGGGAAGGGAGTGAAGCCTATTACAAATTTAGTAACTTATTTAAAAATATTATTTTTTAAACAAAATATTCATTATTTTAGTACTATTTAAAAAAAATAGTACTTGGCAATAACTTCCAGTGGTCTGGGAAGTGTTATTCTAATCTGGTTGTTCTAAAATATATAGCAAGTCAGAATTACTTGGGGAGATTTTAAAAAGTACAGTCTTTCTTCTACTCCGTACACTTTGAAATAAAATCTCTGCTTGTGGAGCCCTAATTTGTATAGGTTAACCATTTTAGGTTAGCCACCAGATCTAGCATTGGTATTCAGACTAACAATTTATACTCAGTAGAGAACTTTTTGGTTTTTGCTAATATATAAATATGTCCCTCTCCATTCTTCACACATGCCAGCTCCCTGGTCCTAAACATTGAACCAATTCCCTTGGAACATTATTCCACAATTAAATTGAAAACATCATTAATCACAATTTCCTTTCACCAATTTCACATTACAGTCATGCCAAAGATGTAGTAGTCTGTGGAAAATAGAGCTCCAACTTTAAGTACTGGGATTATTCCACTTCACCATAGCTTAAGGCAGCTGAAGATGTGTTGGAGATATGCTTTAGGCTAATCCTTTGGGCTTTTTTCTAAGAAGGAGAAGCTCTGATTTCTTTGAGAATTAGGTTAGAACTTAGGAAAAAAAAGTCTGGCTACAAATACAGATATGGGAATCATCAATATCTGGTTGAAATTGTGAAGAGGTAATATTTAAAAAGATTAATATTGTAGTGAACCAAGAGCAGTCTTGAGAAATCCTGAAGGAATTTCAACATTTAAAGAGTGGGCAGAGGTAGAGAGTATAGAAAAGTAATACAACAGTAGGTAGGGCATCAGGGAGAATATTATTATAGTTGGGAGTAAAGAAGTGAATTTTAAGAAATAAAACAACATGAATATTCATATTGAAAATATGTATGTTAAAAGAATGAAAAAATAAAGGTAAATAGATGGATAGCAAATAGATGGATAGCATCAAGAGCAGTTTCAGTGGGTTTGACAGGGCAAGGAAACTGTAAAACAAATAACAATAATAATGGCTTAAAGAGTGACTTGGGGGGGGGTGCCTGGGTGGCTCAGTGAGTTAAGCCTCTACCTTCAGGTTGGGTCATGATCCCAGGGTCTTGGGATCGAGCCCCGCATTGGGCTCTCTGCTCAGCAGGGAGCCTTCTTGCCCTTCTCTCTCTGGCTGCCTCTCTGCCTACTTGTGATCTCTCTCTGTCAAATATATAAATAAAATCTTCAAAAAAAAAAAAAGAGTGACTGGGGGATAAAAAGCGAAGAAAGCAAGTATAGGTACTTGCTTCAAGAACTTTTCCTGTGAAGGTAAGATGAGAGAAAAGGTATCTAGAAGTGGTTGTTGGTTTCAAAATGATTTCTTGTGATGTGATGAAAGCTGGCTGTTATAGGCAACTGATGAATTGTTGAACACTGCATCTGAAACCAATGACGTACTTAGCATGTGTTGGCTAAGTGAGTTGAAATAAAAAAAAAAAAAAGGAAAAATGATTTCTTGTTAGCTTGGGAGATATTTAAATAAATATGGCAGTAAAAAAATTAAAAGTACGTACCCTGAAGCCAGACAGCAAGAGTTTGAATCCTGGTTCTGCCATTTATGAGTGCTATGGTCACGTACATCATTAGTTGTCTGCCTTTTTCCTCTCTGGTGTGCATTAAGACCATATATTTTCCTCCAAGGATGACATTAGCTGCATCCCTCAAATTTCACTGTCATGTTTTTTCTTATTTATGTTTTTTCATTTCATTGTTTACTTAAAAATGTTTTAAAATTTTCCTTGAGATTTCTTCTGGACCCAAAGATTTTTGGAAGTGTGTTTCTTTATTTTCAAATATTTGGAGATTTTCCTGTGTTTTTTAAAAATTTCTTTTTTTAAAATGAAGATGATTTCTCTGAGTGATAGGAATACTTTAAAATGTGTTGAGTCATGCTTTCTGGTACAGCACACAGTCAATTTTGGTAAATGTTCTGCATGATTTGGAAAGAATATATAATCAGTAGTTATTGACTGCACACAAATTAGGTCAGGTTATTTGTCTTTTTGTGTTTGCTAGTGAAAAATTCTCCCACTTTTTGTCTGAAAATGTCTGAATTTTAATTGCTTTTTTGATGGATACCTTTTATGGTGTATAAAATTTTAACACCTTTTACCATGTTAAATATCTTCATTGTCTTATGGCTTCCATCATATTGTCGGAAAATAAACAGAGAATGGCTAGGGTACTGAAATTCTGAAAGCCTTGGTTGATCTCCAGTATCTTTGACCAGCTATAATTTCAATATTTCCACTCTATTTTATCAGTTTTGTTTGCAGGAGAATTGATCCGTTGATTTAAGCTGCTCTACCATAACTAGAAGTGGGACTATATTTTTTTAAATCATCCTCAGTTGGCAAGTTTGTAGTATTCCCTGCTTGTGTAGGAATTGAAAAGGGATATTGGTATAAGCGGTTTGGGAAGAGAAACATGATAGAATTGGCTGAACTCAAGGCTTTATGCTGTAATTTCCTGAGGTTTTATTGGCAAATATGTGCACGCCAGAGGAGGGTCATGTTCAGGAAAATACGGGTTGCCATGTGAGAAATGGTATACTGAAAATGTGAGTCATCTTGAGAATAGGCTAAAGACACTTTAAGTTTTTCATGAGAAAAATAATATATCACAGTAAAATACTCTACCCCTGAAATAAACTTGTGGTTCAAAATAAACTTAATATGAAATGATTTTAATCACTTGGGAGAATGCAAGAAGAGAAATTTTATTTGTCATTGATGCTAGAAGTGTTCTCTTTCAAGGTGCCAAGAAGCCTGATATTTCGCATGGAGAAGAAAATACAATGTTCACACACCATGTGGCCTTATAGTGCGAAAGCTAATGTTAAATATAGGTTATTCGTTTTAGAATTTTATAATCAATGTATAGCCAAAGCATGATCAAAATCTGTCATGGTTTAAGATTTTATTTAAATACCAACAACATGGACAGTGTTAAAGTCAAAGGTAAAAGAATACTTTGCAGGAGGAAGGAAATAAAGGGAAAATGTGGGGAAGGAAGGTATCAACATCCTCATTTTACATAGTGAGGAGTCAAATGACATGAATCAAAAAAAAAAAGTCTACATACTTTATTAAATTTACCAAGTTACCTAATAAAAAATAAAGCTAGTAATTTGTCCATCAAACATTTCAGGATAAGATGAGGAAGAGTTACACGGGTGTTCAACCCGTTTGTTTCATAGCAGGAATTCATCAGATACTATACGAAGTGAATCAAGTAAGAACGGCATAGACATATTATTTAAAGTTACATAGTAATCATGTGAGGAACTAAAGCCAAAAGTAATCGGAAGAGGTTTGCTCTGCAAGGTGGGGTGAGATGAAAGGGGATAAGTAGCCAGAATTTGCTCCTTCACATAAATTCTGATTATTTTATCACCTTGTGCACATAGCACTGTAATAACATCTTAAAGGCTTTTATAACAACGCTGTCTTGAAGATGCCACATCTTTCTCATGTAAGAACTTCAGTAAACCCTGCTAAAAACTTTCCCATTTTAAGAGCAAGCTTGAGCCAAAAGGATGCTCAGATGGGAGCAAAATGGAGAATAAGGGAGGACAAGATTCTTGGTCTCTGACAGAGGGACTGAATGAGGTAGGAATGAGACCCAGTGAGAGGATTAGAGTGCTGGCAAGACAAGAGGATAAACCGACTTGCTTAATAAACATGTAAAGATTTCACTCCTTTTAACTACCTTAGGTTGTAAGACTTTGTTTCTTTGAAAGAGATTTAGCATAGACTTGAGTTTACAAAGACCTGTTGGTTGTATTTTGAATACATGTAAGATTTTGTTATGAAAACAGTTTATTTTTCATAAGATTTCTCCCTTCATTCACAGTGTCATCATTTTAATCAGGTGATTTTTCTCTTTAAACTCCATTATTCTCTGAACTTCCCTTTGTATCTCAAGTCTATATTGTATTCCATTGCCAAATGTATCTTTGTAAAATACCTCTTTCATCATAGTAATTCCTTGTTCAGGAGTTCAAAATGACTTTCTACTACATAATGCATTCAAAAGCATTACCATGTATTTATTACTATTAATGAATTTCACTGAGACAATAGCTATGAACTGAGGATGTCTTGGATAGCCTAGGTGGGATATATGGCTGCCTTCACTTCTAATCTATGATTATCTGCAAGGACTAGATGTCTTTTTTTTTTTTTTTTTATAATGACTTTTCTTCCGGGTTAGAATTCATCCTTTTATTTTTTTTTTTTAATTTTTTTTCCTTTTTTTCCTCCTTTCTTTTTAAAAATTTATTTTTTATTTATTTTCGGCATAACAGTATTCATTATTTTTTCACCACACCCATTGCTCCATGAAATCCATGCCCTTTATAATACCCACCGCCTGGTACCCCAACCTCCCACCCCCCATCAATTCAAACCCCTCAGATTGTTTTTTTAGAATTCATCCTTTTAATCTTTTCTCTTTCTTTTGAAATCCATTCTGATTTTTAAGAATAAGAAGTCCTCCCTAAAGCTATCCTATTTGGTTCACACCTCTCTTCTTACAACTTTCATCTCTGCTGCAACATATAGTACTTCATTAAAGAAGTCTTATATTACTTTCCCACTGTTTTATAGAAATGAGTCCTCCTTTCTCAGGATCATAAAGTCCTTGACAACAAAGGTTGTTAAATTCTGTATCAGTCAGGGCCCCAGAAAGAAACAGTCAGTCACTGTACTAAGATATTTTAAGATATTTTAACGAGGGGGCTCTTTGCAAAGGTATGGACAAGAAGCTCTCTGGATGACTCTGTATCCTGAGGCTACCAGCAAAGGGTTACTGTGTCACATGGTAGGCCTGACCAGCAGGTGAAGGGAGCTGCTCCGAGAATGCAGACACAGAGGGAAGTCTGACAGTAGCTGTGACTGGCACAGGAGCACAGCCACTTGGAGATAGACCAGATTACCGAGTGCCCTGACCTTATTCTTCTCTGCCACCTTCATTATGCTCTTTCCACCTCCCTCTCCCCAATGCTTGGCAGCTCCTACATGGGTTGATCAACTGGCCAAACTTATGACCCTGGCTACCCCATAGCCTTCAAGTGAGCCATCAGAAGTGGTGCTCAGCCATGGCTATCCTTTCACTGGCCATTTTGGAAAGGGGTTTTGTAAGATTTTTCCCATCTCAAAGCAGAATATAGGACTCAGAGCTGATAATCCATAAGTACGTGCTGACAGATTATTGATCTGATATCAGTTTTTGACATTTAATTACATGCTTTTTAAACATCAATTGGAGTTTTAATTTCCTTAATCCCTTTCTACAAAAACAAACTGCATAATTCCCTAGCTCTCACAATTAATATTTTATTACTAAAGGTGAAAAGAGTAAATTCAATTTAGAGTTATTTATTTCTTGTTGCCTTTCACCGTTTATTGGTCTGTTTGAAAAGAAAAAACCAACATGCTCAGTGTGAACATGCACTATAGAGTTTAGAAATCACTTTAATATATATCACTTTTTGCATCTTTAGCTCACTATCACTATAAACAATTCTCTTTAGCCGTATTTTGTATCATTTTAAAATTCTTTTTTCTACCCCGACGTAATTTCTGTGGATGATAAATATGAGACTAACATCTTACAGACTTCAGTCCCTTCTTCACTAGCTCCATAGATTTTTCTTTTCTTGGCCTCCAGAAAGGTGTGGAAGCTTTTTGAAAGATGCGTTTGTTTAATGCAACTCTTTACTTTTAATTCGTCTTGCTTTTTCTTGTGTCACTTTTTATTTAGATATTTTATAGTTAGTACCCATGAAAGCAAACTTGCTTTAATTTTTTCAATGCCAGCCACATTTTATGAAAAATTTTTACTCACAAAGAAGGTTAAAAGCCACAAAGATTTATTGTCTTCTGCTCTTTGCATCAGGTACCTGAGGTTAGCATGCTGCTTTATCCCAGTCTGAAGTAACAGACTTGATATAGCTTGATGCTTGGTTCATTTTAAATAGATATTCTATTTAATAGCAATGTTGAGAAACTCCTGCCAAGTCTAATAGGCATACATGCTTTCAGGTAAATAGAGCTCATAACTTTACAGCCCAGAACAGCAGGGGTTGAGTCAACTAAATTTTTTATTATAGTCATTTAGAAATTCATTTAAATATTGCTCATCAGCATCTATTGATCTCAACATTTTTCAGACAGCCAGAGAAGCTGGTATACATGCAAGCCTAACATATTAGAATCTATCAGATTGTTTATGAAAATTTCCTGGTACAATGTGCTGATTTCATTTTATGATTTGTTTTAGGCTGTAGCAGTCCTGAAGTAAATTCCATTTTAACTTAGACTGATGCATCTTGTTTAGTTCTAGTTACTTGGAGCTGATTGGTGTAATGAATTTCTCCCTTATTGATCTGCAAATTAATCCTTTCAGAGTCTATAAGTTTATGTGCATAATAATACAAATACACATTTCTGTTGTTTCTGGCTCAGTACATTCTTGCAGAAAGAAGTGGTTTTGCAGCTTAATGAGTGAAAATCATTGCTTAGAACTAAGAATATGGTAAATGTTCATCTTCACTGAGTGTATGAAGAATATTAAACCACCTTAATCTGGCATGCTTATACTCTATGATACAAATATAAATTTTAGGATATATCATGTCTTATGTTGCTCAAAAATGCTATATTTTCTATGACTTTTCATGTGAAAGATTGTGGAAGTTTTTACTGATTGCAGAGTTTGTGAATATTTGGCATGCATGCAATTAATACAGTATTCTTCCCCACCCAGGAAGAAAAGAGGATTTGTCCTTTTAAACCCTCATGGTCTTTCGTAAACTTCAATGTTTCAAAGAAATATCTTTCAAAGAAAACATAGAAATACCTGTCAGAGTTTATAGATGTCATTCAATATAAATAGTATTATTTAAAAAAAAAACTATGATTAATTTTTGGTCTCTGTCAAGAACAGAACTTCAATTCCTTTACAATAGCACAGAGATTGAATTTAATTAAAAGACAGCAAATTTAGGTCATTAAAGATCCAGATTCATTGGCTTTGTTGGGACATATTTGGCAGTCTCTGCTCTGTACTCTGATGTATGTTGGAGGTGTTAGAGCGTGTAAGCTTCATACCCATCCTAAAGCCCTCTGGACCTCTTTATGGAGTTATAGAGATGACTAGAAATATCTGCCTCAGTGTTACAAGGTGTATTATACTGTATTATAAATAATCATTTCCGTATCTATGTATTCCAAGAAACTCCAAAATTTTCAGAGAGATTCCTAGAAAGGATTCATTCATTTTTTCTCTACCACCTGTTTCTGAACTTAGCATGGTGCTTACCACCTTCTAAGTACTCAGTTAATCTTTCCTCAATTAAGGCCTATTATAAAATGCTTACCATAAGTGATGAATGAGAAAAGTTTTAGTGAGGAGTATAAAAACTTACCACTTACCGTAATCTAGTTGTTGAAATGGTGAATATACAAAAAAAGCACAAGGCCCTGAAAGGTGACACGTGTCCTCTGAGGATCAGTCAGAAAGAGAAGATATTCTCTGGAATTCTGAGGATCAGTCAGAAAAAGAAGATATTCTCTGGAAAACGACTCTCCATGGAGGAAGAATCTGAACAGATTGTTCAAGAATAGCTTGTATCCATTGTTAGCTCCATGTTGCTTAAACACAGGAATTCTATGATTATTTGTCTTTGTATTCCTAATGCCTACCACACTGGTACAAAGTAGGTGTTTCATGAATGTCTGCTGAAAGCCTGTTAGAGGAAGACAGCCTGAAGTATTTTGTAGGTCAGAGCATGAGGCATATGGAATTGTGAAACTGCATTGGTCTCTTTAGGCAAGGAAGGGCTAATGAGCCGTCCTTGCTACAGCATGAGGCAGTTGTGGCTTGAAGAATTGACCACAGATGTGGAATGCAGAGTCTAGTCATGGCAGTGGACTGTGGCTCGGTAAACTCCTTCATTTGAGTCTCAAATGTTAATCCATAAAATAAGAAATGGCATATCTAATATCAACTTTGTTTTGAGAATTAAGGTGATATATATGTCATGCACTGCATGTTTGTGTCCTTTCCAAAATTTATATGATGAACTCATATGATGGTATTAGAAGGTGGTGGTTTGGGAAGGTAATTAGGTCATTCGGGTGGAACCATCAGAAAGGGGATTAATGCCTGTATAAGAAGAGACTTTCTTGTCTCTTTCTCTGCCAGCACCTTGATCTTAAACTTTCCATCTCCAGAACTTTGAGAAGTAAGTGTTTGCTGGTTAGGCCACTCAGTCTGTGACATTTTTGTGATAGCAGCTTGAATTAAGAGAGGTTGTCACAATGCCTAATTACGTGGCTGGCGTGGAAAGTTCTTAATTAAAAAAAAAAAACACTTTTTTTTTTTTTAAATGCAAGATGGAAGTGGAGAAGGGATGTTGAAGCTAAGGTGGTATTTGGTTCTAGGATAGTTGGTATTTAAAAATTATTCTACAACACTCCTGGGGGCCCTGCCAACAATTGTTAGCACTATTGAAGTAGACTTTAAGTCTTGTAAGAAGTGAGCTCATAATGTTCTAGCCACTATGATGATTTTGATTCCCTAATCTCAATATACCATGAGACTGTACTTTTCCTTGGTTACAGATAAGTGGGCATCTAGGGTTCTGAGAGCAAGAAGGAGTTGGGCAATTTGGTTTTGAAGCTCTGGAAGGTTCTTGCTGAGGATGTACCTATTCAAGAGAATAATGATTTTCTCTTCAACTTCTGGAACATGCAGTAACTCCTGGAGTTGATCCTCCACCACTTGTGGAGCTCACGTGGCTCTCATAGGAATGAATTCAAGACATTCTCTAATTATCAGATTCTTTGGGCTATATCATCTGACAGTGGGTGGAATCTGCACTGCAGAGAAAGTCAAAGTGTTGGATATTTCCCACTTGAGCCTGCAGATTTGTGCTGCACCAGATTTGTGCCATGACCTCACCTTGGCTTCCCTGACCTCTGGCTTGCAGTTGGGTTTGCCAGTGGAACACAGTATGGGGAACTGAAAGGTGCAGGAGAAAATAAGTGTGGTATTTTTGCCATCTGTTTTATTCTGACAAGGCTTAGATTTTGGTTTTGTTCTTCTTTTTTTTTTTTTAAAGGTTTTTATTTATTTGACAGATCACAAGTAGGCAGAGAGGCAGGCAGAGAGAGAGAGAGAGAGGAGGAGGCAGGCTCCCTGCTGAGCAGAGAGCCCGATGCGGGGCTCGATCCCAGGACCCTGGGATCATGACCTGAGCTGAAGGCAGAGGCTTTAACCACTGAGCCACCCAGGCGCCCCGGTTTTGTTCTTCTTTATACTAAAGTCATAACTCCTGCTTGGCAAAACCTCCACCAGAGTTCTGGTAACATGCCTCCCTGCCCTTTCTAGACAGGGTGGGTAATGGCGTCCTGCTTTCATGAAGACTTGGGTCCTTCAGTTTCTGTACTAGTCTCCTTAGGCCCACTGAAATCTTTGTAAATTGTTCTTTCGTTCAGTAATTATAATTTTGAATTAGGTAACTATTTTCCGAGTCCAACTATTGGATTCTCACCAATGTTTCTAATTAATTAATGCTAATAAGAACAATTAATATTAATAGCAATAGTAATTAATATTAATAAATATTCCTCAGTACTGTTTAGTAACAGCTTGTATTCAGTCTAGCAAACCCATCAGATTTGAGAGGCAGTCTTGGCTGTATTTGTATATATGCAGTATTTAATTTTGCATATTTGTTTTTCTTACCTGCTTATTACATATTAATAAAATCTTCAGGGGGTACCATTTAGGTTTTATTTTCTCTTTACTTAGAGGAGCATATTTGAAAATGTTAAAAAGTAATTGGAGGCACGCTGGAAATGAAAATTAATTACACATTGAAATGAGCAACTAGATGCCAGGTTTGGCATGCACAAATGTTTGTTCCTGATAAAAAGTAGATTTTTGTAGAGGTGTTAAGAAGATGTCACTCTGTGATCAGCCATTTTCACAGTTGAAAGTTTTGCCTCAAGTTTTGGCTTTTTGCTCAACTTGGTTCAAATGAAAAGCTTTTTCCTTTTGGCTATTAGGTTTATGCTTGAAATATTGCTATCTCTGTATATGTTTGCTTTATGCGTGATCCAGAAACACAGTGAGAGCTGCATCATTAGGGTGTTAAAAGTACATTTATTAGTGTATAAAAGATGGAATGAGGATGCTCTTGGATATTTATATTTGTTGACAAAAGCCACATGATGTGAATTTATATTGTATTCAAGATAAAGCCATCATTAAGCATGATTAGAATTTATGTGAAAATGAGACAGATAGAAGAAATAAATTGTTGGTTTGAACAAAGTGTTATCTTTTTCTTTGAGGGAACATATTCCCATGCTTTTGTTTGTTATTCTCATTTCAATAAGATGTATTCTTGAATGACAGATGATTATTTGACAAAGAAATTTTGATTTTAAGCAGAATAATCTAATACCACATTTTGAAGGCAATGGTATTTGATGTTCTATATTTAAAGTATATATCATACTATTAAAAACATTATAGCCTCTCTATCCTGTGTTGTCTTGGTCCATGCTGACAGCAAAAGGATAAATACAGTGCATACCAGGGTTCCTTTGGTAATAACCATAAACATGACACATGTCATCCTATGATAAATTGGCTCTGTGTCTGTTCAATTTCAAATCAAAAGCTCTGGAGGCAGAAGTGTTAGGAAGCAGGCATAATTGTGGCATACAGAGGCCTCAGATGCACAAAATTAGTGTGCACGGAACAGATAACAGAGAAAGAGACCCACAGTGAGAGGAAGTTTGCACAGGTTTGTGGACTTCCTGGGGTTTAGGTAGTATTGGCAGATGTTAGGTGGGAAAAAAACATCTGTAAGCATGATAATGAGCATTCCCAGAATCTGAAGTGACAACTGTATCCAGCACAAATGCTGTCTTGTGGCCCCATTTGCATACCAATTAAATTTTAAAATAAAGAAACAAATATTGGGTTACTGAATTTGTTTGACAAATAATCTGTAGGGCTTATTCAATACAACTGGGTCAGGCATGTTGGCTGTTTGACAGATGTTGTATCTGTGAAAGATTTAAGCAAAAAATGTATCCAGATTGTTACCACCCACCGTTTTATAAGTAGGAATCTGAAATGGGTTAGAGATGGTTTGATACCCTCAGGCAGCCACGACAGAGTGCTTTCTCTCTGTGTTCCACTAATGCATTCAATAGGTGATATTTCACATTTAGTTTTCAAAGTAGGATGTTTAAAAAAATTGTAAATATTGACATTGTACTTTTTGATATCCAGTTTTTAAGATTTAAATTGTATATCATACATTAAGAATCTAAATTTTATCTTTTGGGTGTAAGCACTTCTTTTTTTTTTTACAGTGTTATATTAGTTTCACATGTACAATATAGTGATCCTGGTGCTCATCAAGATGAGGGCAGTCCTTAATTTCTATCACCTATTTAACCCAAACCCCTACTCCCCTTCCCCCTGGTGGACATCAGTTTGTTCTCTATAATTATGGGTCTGTTACTTGGTTTGTCCTCTTTCTTACTCTTTTTTTTTTTCTGTTTGCTTGTTTTGTTTCTTAAATTCTATGTATGAGTGAAATTCTATGATATTTGTCTTTTTCTGACTGACCTATTTTGCTTGGTATTTTACCCTCTGGCTCTGTCCATGTCATTGCAAATGGCAAGATTTCATTCTTTTTGATGGCTGAGTAACATTCCATTGTGTGTGTGTTTATATAAATCTATATATATCTATGTATTTATATATGTATATTATATCTCTATATATACATCACATCTTTTTTATCCATCAATCAGTGGGCACTTGGTCTACTTCCATATGCTGGCCATTGTAAATAATGTTGATATAAACATAGAGGTACATGTATCCTTTTGAAATAGTGTTTCTGTATACTTTGGGTAAATATGGAGTAGTGTGATTACTGGATCATAGGGTAGTTCTATTTTTAACTTCTTGAGGAAAATTGTCCCTGTTTTCTTTTAATAGTGGCTGCACTCATTTGTGTTTCCCTAACAGTGCAAGAGAGTTCTTTTTTCTACATCCTCACCAACACCTGTTGTTTCCTGTATTGTTGATTTTAGCTATTCTGACAAGTGTGAGGTGATATCTCATTGTAGTTTTGATTTGCATTTCCCTGATGGAAAATGATGATGAACATCTTTTCATGTGTCTGTTGGCCATCTGGATGTCTTCTTTGGAGAAATGTCTGTTCATGTCTTCTGCCCATTTTTAATTGGATTATTTGTTTTTTGAGTGTTGAGTTATATGTTATTTATATATTTTGGATACCAAGTCTTTATTGGCTATGTCATCTGCAAATATGTTTTCCCATTCCATAGGTTGCATTTTAGTTTTGTTGATTGCTTTGCCATGCAGAAGTTTTTATTTTTATAAAGTCCCAATAATTTATTTTTGTTACTTTTTCACTTGTCTTAGGAGACATATCTAGAAAAAAGTTGCTATGGCCAGTGTCAAAGAGGTGACTGCCTGTGTTCTCTTAAAGGATTTTTCATAGTTTCGGGTCTCACATTTAGGTCTTTAATCCATTTTAAATTTATTTTTGTGTTTGGTGTAAGAAAGGTCTTCAGACTCATTATCATGCATGTTGCTGTCCAGTTTTCTCAACACTATTTTTTGAGACACTGTCCTGTTTTTTCCCGTTTTGTCAAAGAGTAATTGACCATATAATTGTGGGTTTATTTCTGGATTTCCTATTCTGTTTTAATGATCTATTGTTAGATATTTTCTGTTTTGTGCCAGTACCATAATGTCTTGACTACTGTAGTTTTGTAATATAACTTGAAGTCTAGACTTGTGAGGCCTCCAGCTTTGTTTTCCTTTTTCAATATTGTTTTGGCGAGGGTTCCATACAAATTTTAGAATATTTGTTCTAGTTCTGTGAAAAGTACTGGTGCCATTTTTTTAACATAATGATTTTTTTAAAATTTATTTTTTATTTATTTTCAGCATAACAGTATTCATTATTTTTGCAACACACCCAGTGCTCCATGCAATCTGTGCCCTCTCTAATACCCACCACCTGGTTCCCCCAACCTCCACCACTTCAAACCCTTCAGATTATTTTTCAGAGTCCATAGTCTCTCATGGTTCACCTCCCCTTCCCATTTCCCTCAACTCCCTTCTCCTCTCTAACTCCCCATGTCCTCTATGCTATTTGTTATGCTCCACAAATAAGTGGAGTGAAACCATATGAAAATTGACCCTCTCTGCTTGACTTATTTCACTCAGCATAATCTCTTCCAGTCCTGTCCATGTTGCTACAAAAGTTGGGTATTCATCCTTTCTGATGGAGGCATAATACTCCATAGTGTATATGGACCACATCTTCCTTATCCATTCATCCGTTGAAGGGCATCTTGGTTCTTTCCACAGTTTGGTGACTGTGGCCATTGCTGCTATAATCATTGGGGTACAGATGGCCCTTCTTTTCCCTATGACCCTGCAGTTGCACTCCTGGGTATTTACCCCAAAGATACAGATGTAGTGCTGGTGACATTTTGATAGGGACTGCATCAAATCTATAGATTGCTTTGGGTGACGCAGATATTTTAGTATTTGTTTTTCCAATACATGAGCATAGAATGTCTCTTTATTTCTTTGTGTCATCTTCAACTTGATCAGTTTTTTAGAGTTTTCAGAGTACAGAGATTTCACCTCTTTGGCTAGTTTTATTTTTAGAAAACTTATTATTTTTGGTGCAATTGTAAATGGGATTGTTTTCTTAATTTCTATTTTTGTTGCTTAATTATTGGTGTATAGAAATGAAGCATTTCTTTTTAAAAACTTTTTTATTAATTATTTTCATTAACATATAATGTATTATTTGTCACAGGGGTACAGGTCTGTGAATCATCAGGCTTACACACTTCAAAGCACTCACCATACCATATACCCTCCCCAATGACCATAACCAAACCACCCTCTCCATACACCCCCTCCCCCCAGCAACCCTCAGTTTGTTTTGTGAGATGAAGGGTCTTATGGTTTGTCTCCCTCCCAATCCCATCTTGTTTCATTTATCCTTCTCTACCCCCCAAACCCCCCACTCTGACTCTCAAATTCCTTGTATCAAGGAGATCATATGATAATTATGTTTCTCTGATTGACTTATTTTACTCAGCATAATACCCTCTAGTTCTATCCATGTCATTGCAAGTAGCAGATTTCATTTCTTTTGATGGCTGCATAGTATTCCATTGTATGTATATACCACCTCTTCTTGATCCATTCATCTGTTAATGGACACCTAGGTTCTTTCCATAGTTTGGCTGTTGTGGACATTGCTGCTCTAAAGATACAGGTTCAAGTGCCACTTTGGATCACTACATTTGTATCTTTAGGGTAAATACCCAGTAGTGTGATTGCTGGGTCATAGGGTAGTTCTATTTTCAACATTTTGAGGAGACTCCATGCTGTTTTCCAGAGTAGCTGCACCAGCTTGCATTCCCACCAACAGTGTAAGAGGGTTCCCCTTTCTCTGCATCCTCTCCAACATCTGTCATTTCCTGGTTTGTTAATTTTAGCCATTGTGACTGGTGTGAGGTGGTATCTCACTGTGCTTTTGATTTGTATTTCCCTGATGCTGAGTGATTTTGAGTGATTTTTCATGTGTCTGTTGGCCATCTGGATGTCTTCTTTGCAGAAATGTCTGTTCATGTCCTCTGTCCATTTCTTGATTGGATTATTTGCTCTTTAGGTGTTGAGTCTGATAAGTTCTTTATAGATTTTGGATACTAGCCCTTTATCTGATATGTCATCTGCGAATATCTTCTGCCATTCTATCAGTTATCTTTTGGTTTTGTGACTGTTTTCTTTGCTGTGCAAAAGCTTTTGATCTTGATGAAGTCCTAATAGTTCATTTTTGCCCTTCCTTCCCTTGCCTTTGGCAATGTTTCTAGGAAGAAGTTGTTGTGACTGAGGTCAAAGAAGTTGCTGCCTGTGTTCTCCTCAAGGATTTGGATGGATTCCTGTCTCACACTGAGGTCTTTCATCCATTTGGAGTCTTATTTTTATTTGTGAGTAAGGCAATGGTCCAGTTTCATTCTTCTGCAGGTGGCTGTCCAATTTTCCCAACACCAGTTGTTAAAGAGACTCTCTGTATCCCATTGCACATTCTTTCCTGCTTTGACAAAGATTAGTTGACCATAAAGTTGAGGGTCTATTTCTGGGCTCTCTATTCTCTTCCGTTGATCTATGTGTTTTTTTAAAATTTATTTTTTATTTATTTTCAGCATAACAGTATTCATTATTTTTGCACCACACCCAGTGCTCCATGCAATCCGTGCCCTCTATAATACCCACAACCTGGAACTCCAACGTCCCACACCCGCCCCTTCAAAACCCTCAGATTGTTTTTCAGAGTCCAAAGTCTCTCATGGTTCACCCCCCCCTTCCAATTTCCCCGAACTCCCTTCTCCTCTCTAACTCCCCATGTCCTCCATGCTATTTGTTATGCTCCACAAATAAGTGAAACCATATGATAATTGACTCTCTCTGCTTTACTATATGTGTTTGTTTTTGAGCCAGTACCATAATGTCTTGATAATCACAACTTTGTAATAGAGCTTGAAGTCTGAAATTTTAATGCCCCCAACTTTGGCTTTCTTTTTCAACATTCTTCTGGCTATGTGGGGTCTTTTATGGTTCCATATAAATTTTGGGATTAATTGTTCCATTTCTTTGAAAAAAGTTGATGGTATTTTGGTAGGGCTTGCATTCAATGTATAGATTTAGGCTTTAGGTAGCATAGAAATTTTCACAAAATTTTTCTTCTAATCCATAAGCATGGGAAGTTTTTCCATTTCTTTTTGTCATCCTCAGCTGCTTTCATGAGTACTTTATAGTTTTCTGAGTATAGATTCTTTCCCTCTTTGGTTAGGTTTATTCCTAGGTATCTTATGGTTTTGGGTGCAATTGTAAATGGGACTGACTCCTCAATTTCTCTTTCTTCTGTCTTGTTGTTGGTGTATAGAAGTGTAATTGATTTCTGTGCATTAATTTTATATCCTGACACTTTATTGAATTCCTGTACGAGTTCTAGCAGATTTGGAGTGAAGTCTTTTGGGTTTTCCATGTAAAGTATCATATCATCTGCAGAGAGTGATAGTTTGACTTCTTCTTTTTGCATTTTTGGATGCCTTTATTTTCTTTTTGTTGTCTGATTGCTGAGGCTAGGACTTCTAGTACTATGTTGAATAGCAATGGTGATAATGAACATCTGCACCATTTTCCTGACCTTAGGGGAAAAGCTCTCAATTTTTCTCCATTGAGAATAATATTCACTGTGGGTTTTTCATATATGTCTTTGATGATATTGAGGTATGTACCCTCTATCCCCACACTTTGAAGACTTTTAATCAAGAAAGGATGCTGTACTTTGTCATATGTTTTTTCAGCATCTATTGAGAGTATCGTATGGTTCTTATTCTTTATTTTATTAATGTATTGTATCACATTGATTGATTTGCGGATGTCGAACCAACATTGCAGCCCGGGAATAAATCCCACTTGGTCATGGTGAATGATCCCTTTAATGTATTGTTGGATCCTATTGGCTAGTATTTTGGTGAAAATTTTTGCATCTGTGTTCATCAAGGATATTGGTTTATAAGTCTCCTTTTTGGTGGGGTCTTTGTCTGGCTTTGGGATCAAGGTAATGCTGGTCACATGAAATGAGTTTGGAAGTTTTCCTTCCATTTCTATTTTTTGGAAAAGTTTCAGGAGAACAGGAATTAATTCTTTAAAAGTTTGGTAGAATTCCCCTGGGAAGCCATCTGGCCCTAGGCTCTTGTTTGTTTGGAGATTTTTTATGACTGTTTCAATCTCCTTACTGGTTATGGGTCTGTTCAGGTTTTCTATTTCTTCCTGATTCAGTTGTGGTAGTTTATATATCTCTAGGAATGCATCCATTTCTTCCAGTTTGTATCTTATAATTGTTTGTATTTCTTTGGTGTTGGTTGTGATCTCTCCTATTTCATTCATGAGTTTATTTATTTGGGTCCTTCTCTTTTCCTTTTGATAAGTCTGGCCAGGGGTTTGGCAGTCTTATTAATTCTTTCAAAGAACCAGTTCCTAGTTTTGTTGATCTGTTCTACTATTTTTTAATTTTCTATTTCATTGATATCTGCTCTGATCTTTGTTATTTCTCTTCTCCTGTTAGGTTTAGGTTTTATTTGCTCTTCTTTTTCTAGCTCCTTTTGGTAGAGGGTTAGGTTGTATAGTTGAGACCTTTCTTGTTTCTTGAGAAAGGCTTATATCACTATATACTTTCCTCTCAGGACTGCCTTTGCTGTGTCTCAAAGATTTTGAACAGTTGTGTTTTCATTTTCATGTGTTTCAGTGAATTTTTAAAATTCTTCTTTAATTTCCTGTTTGACCCATTCATACTTTAGTAGGATGCTCCTTAGCCTCCATGTATTTGAGGTCTTTCCAACTTTCCTCTTGTGATTGAGTTCTAGCTTCAGAGCACTGAGGTCTGAAAATATGCAAGGAATGATTCCAATTTTTTGGTACTGGTTGAGACCTGATTTGTGACCCAGGATGTGATCTATTCTGGAGACTGTTCCATGTGCTCTGGAGAAGAATGTGTATTCTTCTGTTGCTTTGGGATGGAATGTTCTGAATATATCTGTGATGTCCATCTGGTCCAGTGTGTCATTTAAGGCCTTTATTTCCTTGTTGATCTTTTGCTTAAATGATCTGTCCATTTCAGTGAGAGGGGTATTAAAGTCCCCTACTATTATTGTATTATTGTGGATGTGTTTCTTTGATTTTGTTATTAAGTAATTTATATAGTTGGCTGCTCCCATGTTAGGGGCACAGATGTTTAAAATTGTTAGATCTTCTTGTTGGACAGACCTTTAGTATGATATAATGTCCTTTCTCATCTCTTATTGTAGTCTTTGGCTTAAAATCTTAATTTATCTGATAGAAGGTTTGCCACCCCAGCTTTCTTTTGATGTCCATTAGCATGGTAAATTCTTTTCTACCCACTCACTTTAATTCTGGAGGTGTCTTTTGGTCTAAAATGAATTTCTTGCAGACAGCATATTGATGGGTCTTTTTTTTTTTTAAATCAATTCTGAAACCCTGTGTCTTTTGATTGGGGGCATTTAGCCCATTTACATTCAGGGTAACTATTGAAAGATATTAATTTATTGCCATTGTTGTGCCTGTAAGGTGACTGTTATTCTATATTGTCTCTGTTCCTTTATGATCTACTCCTTTTAGTCTCTCTCTTTGCTTAGAGGACCCCTTTCAATATTTCCTGTAGGTTGCTTTGGTGTTTGCAAATTCTTTTAATTTTTGTTTGTCCTGGAAGCTTTTTATCTCGCCTTCTATTTTTAATGATAGCCTAACTGGATATAGTATTCTTGGATGCATATTTTTCTCATTTTGTACTCTGAATATATCATGCCAGTTCTTTCTGGCCTGCCAGGTCTCTGTGGAAGAGTATGCTGCCAATTTAATATTTCTAGCATTGTATGTTACAGACTTCTTGTGCTAAGTTGCTTTCAGGATTTTTTCTTTGTCACTAAGACTTGTAAATTTTACCATTAGATGATGGGGTGAGGACCTATTTTTATTGATTTTGAAGGGGGTTCTCGTGCCTTCTGGATTTTCCTGCTTGTTCCCTTTGCCATATTAGGGATATTCTCTACTATAATTTGCTCAAATATACCTTCTCTCCCTGTCTCTCTATCTTCATCTTCTGGAATCCCAATTTTTATAATATTGTTGCATCTTATAGTGTCACTTATCTCTTGAGTTCTCATCTTGTGGTCCAGTAGTTGTTTGTCTCTCTTTTGCTCAGCTTCTCTATTCTCCATCATATGGTCTTCTATATCACTAGTTCTCTCTTCTGCTCATTTATCCTAGCAGTAAGAGCCTCATTTTTTATTGCGCCTCATTAATAGCTTTTTTGATTTCAACTTGGTTAGATTTTAGTTCTTTTATTTCCCCAGAAAGGGCTTTTATTTCTCCAGACAGGGTTTCTCTAATATCTTTCATGCATTTTTCAAGCCCAGTTAGCACCTTGAGAATCATCATTCTGAACTCTAGTTTTGACATATTACCAATGTCCATATTGATTAGGTCCCTAGCCTTAGGTACTGCCTCTTGTTCTTTTTTTTTTTTTTTGTGGTGACTTTTTCTGTTTTGTCATTTTATCTGAATAAGAATATATGAACAAGAGAATAAAATACTAAAAGGGTGGCAAAGACCGTAGAAAAATGTATGCTAACCAAATCAGAAGAGATCCAAAACTGGGGGGAGAATAAAGGGAGAAAAAAGGAAAAAGAAAAAAATATATATATGTTAGACTGGTGAATAGAACAGAGTAGCCCCACTTGGTTTTGGGTATATTTTGGTCTCTTAGAGGAAACTACCTCCCAAACTTTTAAAGAAAGAATAACTTATATATATACAAAAATAAAGGTAAACATGATGAAGAGATAGAATATGACTCTAAAGATGAAAATTAAAAAAAAAATTCTAAATAAGGAATTGATAAGATAAGTTGGTTGAAAAAAAAAAAAAGGAGGACATATGCTCAGACTGGAGACTAAAACAAAGCCCTATGATAGATTAAGGGTATATTTTGATCTATTAGAAGAAATTGTATCCCAAAATTTTTTAGAAAGAAAAAAACCTATATGTGTACACAAAATAAGGTTAAATACAATGAGGAGATAAAATATGACTATAACAATGAAAGTGTAAAAAGATTTTTTAGAAAGGTATTTTTTTTTTAAGATTTTATTTATTTATTTGACAGAGAGAGATCACAAGTAGGCAGAGAGGCAGGCAGAGAGAGGAGGAAGCAGGCTCCCTGCCGAGCAGAGAGCCCGATGCGGGACTCGATCCCAGGACCCTGAGATCATGACCTGAGCCGAAGGCAGCGGCTTAACCCACTGAGCCACCCAGGCGCCCTAGAAAGGTATTTTTAATATAAACTAGTTGAAAACATTAAAATAGCAAAGAGGAAAAGCTAAAAAAAAATAGATCAAGAAAAAAAATTTTTTAAAATTTAACTTTGGAAGACTAAAGGTCATGGGGAAAAGTCATGAATTCTATGCGTTGCTCTTCCCTAGCTCTGGAGTTTGGCTGTTCTCTTTGATCAGTGAGCTTGGTCTTGGCTGGATGTTCTTGCTGATCTGTGGGAGCGGCCCGTTTTATTGATTCTCAAGTATCTTTGCCCGAGGCAGAATTGCACCACCCCTGCCAGAGGTTGGGCTAAGTAATCTGCTTGGGTTCACTCTCTGGAGCTTTTGTTCCCTGAACACTTTCTGTACCACTTTGTAGGAGAGGAATGAAAATGGCAGCCTCCCAATCTATGGCCTGGATGAGCCAAAGGCTAGGGGCCCCACTCCTCAGTGTGCCCTCAGAGATAAGTAATAACTCCTTTCTATTTGGTCTCTGGCCGAGCTTTGAGCTCACCTAACCTGTGACTGAACATTTCTATCTCAGGTGCATGGTCCTGTTTGGAGTTTCCAAACCCAGCAGATCCTGCTACATTGCTCCTCCTGGAGAAGGAAGCTGAGTCTCCCCATATCTGCCACTTATTGGGTCCCTGATTGAAGAGCAGTGTTCCAGCTGTGCTTTGGATCATGATTTAAGGTAACTCCAATCTGAGAGCTCACTGCTTGCTCTTTCTCTGTAGTCAGATTCCATGCTCCGATACCTGGCAGCTCTGCCACACTCAGACACCCTCAATCTTTCTGTGACCCCATGGGACCTGAGACCATACTGTCTCTGTGAGGGTTCCACTCCTGCTTAGCCTCTGGAGTGATATCCCTCAGTGGAGCAGACTTCTAAGAGTTCTGATTTTGTGTTCTGCTGCTCTGCTGCTTGCTGGGAGCTGGCCCCTCCCCCTGTGGTCTGTCTTTCTGTCACTTCAGATTCACTTCTCCACACATCCTAACTTTCAGAAAGTGGTCAATTTTCTGTTCCTAGAATTGCTGCTCTTCTTCTCTTTGATCTCCGCTTGAGTTTGTAGATATTTGGAATGGTTTGATACCTATCTAGCTGAACTTCTGGGATCTGATGTCTTTCAGTCTACTACTCCTCTGCCATCTTGCCTCTCTCTGAAACAGATTTCTATACATTGATTTTGTATCTTGCACTTTTACTGAATTCATTTGTCAGTTCTAGTAGTATTTTGGTGGAGTCTTTCAAAAAGTTTTCTATATATAGTATCATGTCATCTGCAAATATGAAAGTCATATTTTTTCCTTACCAATTCGAATGCCTTTTTTTTCCTTTTTGTTGTCTGATTTCTGAGGCTACTATTTCCAGTACTAAGTTGAATAAAAGTGGTGAGAGTGGACATTTTTGTCTTGTTCCTAACTTCAGGGGAAAAGTTCTCAGTTTTTCCTTGTTGAGGATGATATTAGCTGTGGGTTTTTCATACATGGCTTTTATTATGTTGAGGTATATTTCTTCTAAACCTATTTTGAGGGTTTTTAACATGAATGGATGTTGAATTTGATTTTTTAAGATTGAATTTCAGTCTGAATAGTTGTCAGAACTTGAGGTCATGATTATATGCAATGAAATTGTCAATATGTAATGAAGATTTTTACTAGAAGCTGGAGAAGTTGGAAAACAAATATGTATACTCCCAAATTTGGGGCATTTTCAGGTATACTGTACAATTTCTGGATTTTGAGATATGAAATATACATTATTTTTAAAAACATGGCTTTTGGTAGGGGAAATTTATTGTCTTCTGGATGTGACATATTCAATAGAGTAATAATATTCTAATATAGAGTCAATTCAGTAACCAAAATATGTTCTAGGGATCATGTACTATGTTAAGTCCTAGTGATGCAAACATGAATGAGACATGCTCTGGGGTCTTAAAAACTTTATAACCCTGCCTGGGAAACAGACACAACATAATTTCTTTCAATTATATATTTCAATATAATTGATTATTTCAATATAATCTATATACACAGTGGAAAAGTAACATACTATAAATCTTCCTTCAGAGTTCACATATGAAAATCTTTCTGGGAAGTTAGATACTGATTCATCTTTGTTCTACACAATGGACAGTTTTTTGCAATGTGTGCAAATCAAACATGTAAAATGAATCATATTTCCCCTGATTATTGCTTCAGAAGCACTTTTTTTGCTGTTTGCATGTCTTTCATTTGGTTTATTTTCATTTGGTTTTGTATTCTCCTGTTAAAATTCTTTCTATCTCTCTTCTTTCTTGTATTTTTGTCAAGTAGTTAATTAATCATTTTAAACCTATAAATCCATTGGAATCACTTGCTATTTGAAGGACTCCTGAGGTGATCATTCCTTAAACTGAAAATTGCTTTGTTTGAGCAAAAGTTACTTTTCCTACTTATTTTGCAAAAATGACTAGCCAAATAATTTTCTTCAGACATGGTATTCAAGTAAAAAAAACTTTGCTTTGGTGAATATTTGCTCATTATTATATATTTAACCAGCATTTACTGAGATGCTATTGAGTATTATGGTAACTAAGCTGTATGAGGCTTATTCTCCTCTCAAATAATTCATACTCCTGTGGCAGCTGTAGATTAATAGGAAGAGCACTGGAATACAGAGGAGTAGATGTCACAATAGTGGTACATGCCAGGTGCTTTGACAGCTAAGAGAACCTAAGAACGATATTGGGACAGAGGCAAGAGGGGACAGGTATCCCAGAGAGGGTGGGCCATGAATTGCATATTGAGGAAGGAGTAGATGAAGGTGGGTGGTGGGTGATACCACATTACAGGTAGAGAATAAATTTTGTAACACCAGGGCAAATTCAGAGTGTGGCATAATAAGAGAAATCACCAAGAAGTTATATTGGTCTCCATTCTATATTAAAGAGCATGTATGAAGGTAGAGTAAGAGATGAGTCTGGAAAGATGAGAGGTGAAGGGCCCTGTACACTGTATTAAGGAAAGAGCACTTTATCTGAAAGCGATACATGGGTCACTCCTATATTTAAACAGTAGAGTGTCACTGTCTCATTTGTATTTTTAAAAACAGTACTCTGACAGCAGCTAATGGTCTAGAATTGCTGGAACAAACAATTTAAGAAATGAAAAAAAAAAAGAAATTTAGTTGAAAAAAATCCTTAATACCTCTATGCTTTCAAAATGAAGCATTATCAGTAGAATAATTAAGTTTTAACCACATTATTTTTATTTGGAAATTAGATGAGAAGTTCACAGAGGCTTTTATATTAGCATGGTTTCTTGTTTCCAGTCGGCATCCCTGATCTAAAAATGCTTTCTTAGGGCTGTGAGTCACACTGGAGATTTCAGCTCAGGTTGGGCATAGACTTCTCTTGGCTGGCCCAGTCCCTGGCCAACAACCCCTACTCTCCATGGAAAGGCTCCCAGAGGGCAGACAGTTCTGTTTCTTTTTTGCAGTTGACATTGCTATTGCTGGAGCACCGTGGACAGAGTCCCAAGTTCTTTCAACGAAGCAAAGACTTGCATGAGATGTGACAGGTCTATAGAGCTACTTATGAACAAGGGAGAGGCAGGGGGGTTGGCACTTCCAGGAATATGACAGAAAGAAAAGGAAGAATAAAAAGCTGCTATCACACCTGCCACAGAGGGCAATAAAAGATATGTGATATGGCAGGGCAGAAAGCTAGTGAGGGAGTTGAATGCTTGGTGAACAAATGGCATATTTGGGGTAGCAAAAATGTTAGAAATATTTTTTTAGGTCATATTATTCCTGTAATGAATGAAGAGGGTCATTCTAAATCTCATGATTATCACAGTGTAGTAGTAGATTTGCAGCATTAAGGACATGCAGCTAGTGCTGCTTTTCTGCTTTTAATTCTATAGACTGGAAACACACAAGACCACATATATAGATTATCTAAGAAGGACCAAGCTGCTCTGAAAGTTTTTGAACATTTTCTGAATGCTGTGGATTAATACCCAATTTTAGATCTCTGCTGTATAAGATTAAACTAACAGTGGCTTTGTTAATTCCATTGGAGTCTCTGGGCCCTACTGAATCATAGGTCTTAGATCAGAAACTCTGGTGAAAGTTCAGTCAATCTAATTAACGTTTTATTAAAGGCTGATTTATGCATAGGGGCTGGGGTCAAGTGAGATAGAAATCTCTCAGTTCTTACCTCTTATGTATATATATACACAGCCACTGGTAGTTGAAATTCTATACGATAAGGGCTGATTATTTAATGGGATCTTGGGTTAGAATTGGGTGTAAGGAAGCAGGGAGGGCCATTATCATAGCTAAGAATGGTCAGTAATACCCTTCTGGAGAAGGTGGAGCAGCAGCAGGTATAGGCGGATAAGCTGAGGTGTGTTCTAGAAAAAGGCAGATTAGTTAAAGCTGGAAACATGACTGGACCCTGAGCCTGGGAAACTTGTATGCCAGCTAAGGAAGAATTTACATGTGGGAATCACTGATAAATGGTAAATGGGGGAGTAATGTGACTGGTTGCACATGTGGTGAAGATCTCTCTGATGGCTTTCTCAAAGATGGATTTGTAGGAGAACTGGTACCCAGGGTGATGACCCAATTGTCGGGGGGAGGGGAGGTTCTTGGTCTAGGAAAGCGACCACAGTGCTGCAGGATACAGCTGAGAAACATGTCAGGACTTCAACGGCAGTACTCAGTGTGGTTGCCAGGGGCAGAGTCAGGATTGTGGGGAGAGAGGGAACCAATTTTAGTGAGAAGGTAACTAATTCCGTTTGAAACAAGTTGAACAAGAGAAGAAAAGACTTTTTTACTTTTATTTTTGAGCAAAAGTATCAGCCAGTGAGGCAAAGTTGGGTGAAGTGACCCAGGTCTTATAAACAGCATCCAGCTGAAGAGAATAGTAGCACAAAGCTCCAAAAGGGCATGCAAAGAACTGTGTTTCAGTTTCAGAGCTTGCTTTCTTGTGAGGTCTTGTGTTTGCATGTGGATGGGATTTAAGTTGGCAGAATTTCTGAACTCAGAACAAACTATGATGAGAAAGTCTGACACGGCTTTCAGTAAATTTTGTGTAAATGAAAATGACCAGTAAGCTTTAATTTCTTAGGAGCAACAATTGATGATTCTTTTTCTTTTGTTAGAAATTTGGTCAGTAACTAACTGAAAGGTCTAAGTTCTTATTGTAACTCCCCATATAATCAAATTCTTTTATTTATTTTTTTTTATGATTTGATTTTTTAAATATAATTTTTTATTACATCTCCCTAATATGAGGAAGTGGTAATCAAATTCTTTTAGAAAAACAATAAAAATTTTGCTGATCTAGCCTTCTTATTTCTTCTCAGGGCACCTTTCTGATTGGCACTTCCTTCATAGTTTTTCTCTCTATTGATGGATCTTGGCTAATTGAGGCAATGTGCATATTTATGTTAGTCCTTTTCTATTTATGGAGAGCTTTTCTTCTCATCAACAAAGTAGGGAACATAAATTACTGGTCCTATTTCTGTTATTTGGTTCTTATTCTTAATTTAATCCTTTGTCTAATTTCCTTCTTGTAACAGGTGGATTAACCAGAGGAAAAACTGTTTCTTTGAACATTATATGGATCTTAACAACTGAGAAGTGAAATAGCAGATCTTTTGAGATGGCTATTAATTGATGCAATAAAAATTCATTTTCATTGTAAATATATTTTGCTAAAAAGTGTCTTTTTGTTTTGTTTTCTTTTTAAAGAAAGAGTCCAGGCACATGCACAGCAGTGGGGAGGGGGAGAGGGAGAGAGAGAGAATATTAAGCAGACTCTATGCTCAACATATATCATGACCCGTGTCTTGATCTCAAGACCCTGAGATTATGACTTGAGCCAAACTCGAGTCAGTTGCTTAGCTGACTGAGGGACCCAGGCATCCTTCTAAGTAGTGCTTTTACAGAATAAACACACCATTTTTTGAAGCCATTATGCCAAAAACCTCAGCATATTTGCTATCCATGTTTGGATGCCAGAGTTCACAATAACAGAAATACCATCAAAATCCTCTTAACTAAACAGGCAGGAGTCCTTGATAGTGTCAGAGCTCTGTGTGGCTCAATGATTGTTCAGGCTAGATAAATATCCCTTTTCCTTAAGACCTAACAAAGAAGTTTTTGACTTAGGAGAGCTTGTGGCTACTGAAAGGCTGAGCTGTACAAAACCCTTCTGAATCTGTTCTCTCCCCGAGAGCTGGTATATCCTAATATATGTTACACTAGGTCTAATTTCGATTTCAGTGTTTTAAAGTTTTTATAGATATAATTACATTCTTACTATTGCCTATCCCCACTATCAAAATAATTGATATTCATAATGTTGACCTTCCAAATAGCATGAAATGTTGAATCAAAGAAATATCAGATTTGTTCTATGTTATCTGAGGCAGTGAAGTGGATTTTCATAAACAATATGAGATAAAATACGAAGGTTTGTATTACTTAAAGGTTACATCTGGTTCACCCAGAATGCCTCATATTTGACCTCCTTGGTTAACTGTAGATTTACTCTACAGGCTTGCTGAGAGCACAACCTTATGTTAGATGGGAAGAGGGAATTATCTAGATTTATGGAAGGTATATGGGATAATGAAATATTTAAAATGCAAATGGAGGAAATCCTCTGCACTTCAATGTATTGAATGTGTTCAAGTCTGCTTGGCATAAGGAAGCCAAGTAGGAAATTATGTGTTTAAGGATGGCGAACTACCCAGTCACCTGGAACATCACATCACTTACCTATGCAGAAGAGAAATTGAAAATGCCCTGAATAAAGGCAAGCAGAACAGTAATGTGCCAACCCAACCTATCAAAGAAAGAAATGGAGAAAATGTGGGGTTGTCAAATTTTATATCAAGACAATGTTTAATAATATACATATACACTTTTTTTAAGTACAGGAAGAGATAATTCTAGCTGCTTGGAGAAACAAAGGGGCAAGTTCGAATTCACTGACAGCTTTATAATACAACAACAAATGTATGTCTTAGAGTGGAATGGAGCAACTGAAAAGTAAGGTCAGCTTCATTAATTAAATTTTAAAAATTTTATTTCAATTTTAGTGTCGTCAACATGCAGTGTTACATTGGTTTCAGGTGTACAATATAGGGATTCAGTAATTCTACACATTACATCCGTGCTCATGAAGAGCGTGTACCTTTAATCCGCGACACCTGATTCATGCCTCCTCCCACCCATGTCCCTCTAGTAACTGTCAGTTTGTTCTCAATAGTTTTAGTTTGTTTCTTGGATTTCCTCTCTCTTTTTTCTTTTGCTCATTTGTTTTGTTTCTTAAATTTCACAGATGAATGAAGTCATATAGGATTTGTCTTTTTCTGACTGACTTATTTTGCTTAGCATTATACCCTGTGGCTCTAACCATGTCAGAGCAAATGGCAAGATTTCATTCTTTTTTATGGCTGAATAATATTCTGGTTGTGTGTGTGTGTGTGTGTGTGTGTGCGTGTGTACCACCTTTTTCTTTATCCATTCATCTATCATTGGACACTGAGGCTTCTTCCATAATTTGTTTATTGTAAATAATGCTGCCTCTAAATATTGGGGTGTGTGTATCTCTTTGTCTTAGTGTTTTTGTATTCTTTGGGTAGCTTTTTATTCTTTTGAAATCATACTATTCCAGTAGTGTGATTACTGGATCATAGGGTAGCTCTATTTTTTAACTTTCTGAGGTATCTCCATACTGTTTTCCACAGTGGCTCCACCAGTTTGCATTGCCACGAGCAGTGCACAAGTGTTCCTTTTTCTCCACATCCTGCCAACACTTATTTTTTCTTATATTTTGATTTTAGTCATTCTGACAGGTGTGATGTGGTATCTCTTGTAGTTTTGATTTGCATTTCCCTGATGATGAGTGATGTTGAGCATCTTTTCATGTGTCCATTGGTCATGTGGATATTTTCTTTGGAGAAGTGTCTTTTCATGTGTCTGCCTATTTTTAATTGGATTATTATTTTTCTTTTGGGTATTGATTTGTAAGTTCTTTATATATTTTAAATAAGCTTCATTAATTATTATCAGTTAATCAGATTAGTCATTGGCAAATCTATTGGAGTTTGAAATCTTCTGAGAATCAAGGAAGCTTACTTACCTGAAGGGAATGAGTTACTGGTCTTTCACAAAATAAAGACCCATGCCTCTAGAGGGAAGCTCCTTCTGGTAGGCAGTACCTCAGCCAGAAGCCCAGGTGTTGGTGTGAGACCTACATGGTATGTCACTGAGGCTTTCCTAGACTTACCAACCTGACTAGCTTTTGCACTCCATGCTCCCCAACTTCTTAATTTTCTAGTTTATCACAACTCTGTCCACCTGAATTATACTTATGCTGGTAAAAGTCCCTGATATAAAATATGTATTAAGTCCCTTTCATTTTGTTAGGACCTTTCAGGTTTAATACCTTAATTCTCATTTAGCCACCTTAAAAATGTCCTCCTGCCAGATCTGCTATTCTTACGATCAGCTCTCCTTTTAAAAAATTTATATGTTCTGGAAAAAAAAAAAGATTTAATCATTGCATGTAATGTTCCTTTTGCATCCACGAAAAGTCTTATTTCTGTATATTTTAAAGTTCTCTTTACCAAGAATTATCAAATGAAGTATTCGCTCTTGAGCTGTAACAAACAAAAATGTCCTACTTTATATGGAAAATATTAGCCTCATATCAATGTCCTGCCTCAATATGACATGTGGAAAAATATTTATTGAATAAGTTAGCTACACATTAGGTACCTGAATTAACTCCTGTGAAATCAGTGGTTTTTGTTCTTTTTTATTTAATAGCCTAATTTTCCTGCCACATGGGTGACTTAACTTTTATCTAAGTTTCATTTGTTTTATCTTAAAGCTTAGTTACTTCAGTAAAATAGGGATTTGTATTGTTCTGTGTCAATTTTTCCTGGGTTACAATGTGCCATTTCAATATGTATATTCAAGTGTTCTTTAATTTTGAAATAATTTTTTTGATTTATGCATTTAAACTTTTGGTACACTATTTTACTTTTTTTTTTTTACTTTTACTTTTCATTTTTGGGGTTACCAGTGTGCACAGTATGAATATTCTTGGCCTTTTTTAAAGTCAGGTTTATTGATTTATAATTTATGTATAGTAAAATTCACCCTTTTTAACTGTACATTTTGACAAGTTGTGGCAAATGCTGTATGATCACTACCACAATCAAGATACAGAATATCCTCCATCTCCCTAAACCTTCCACATGCTTCTTTGTATTCGCAGAGGTTGCTTTTCTAAAACTTTTTGCATTAGTGGTCATGTTTTTTAATCAGCCCACTCTTTCTGGCTAACAGTCTGCATTCATTGAATGGTTAACTAGGAAAAAAGCTTATCCTTAATATTCATAAAATAAATACAAATAACAATACATATTACTTTTGTCTGTCTTACTGGAACACATTTAAAATATGACATCCATTGTGAAACTGGTTTAGTTAGCCATGTTATTTTTGTTGTACGGATGAATATGGATATATTTTTAGAGGAAATAATACATTATAACTCCTAAAATAGCCAGTTTATTAAACTACTGCACTTTCAAAGAAAGTGTTGGAGATATGTATAGGTATTAATGTATAAAGGTATATGCATCATAGCATTTTTATAATAGTCAAAATTATAAAATGAATATTTAATACTACAAAGTTGATTACATTATGTTATAGTTGTATAATGGAATATCATACAACTATTAAATATTTTAAAATATGTAGCTGTTATGTGATAAAATTATTTTAACAGAAATAAGTTGGCGTTGACTCCCTGGCTTATAAGAATTTCTTCTTTCTCAGGAATGGGTAGGCTCCCAAAGATTCTGTGTTTGCCACAGCTTGTGGATCTAATTTTTCAAGGTTTTTATAATTAAAATTGCTTCTTTTATGGTCACATTTTTAAAGGTCGAACTACTTCTTCTGGATAGTATATAATGAATAGAAGATTATACACTTTTGAGGCCACAATGTCAAATGTGTATGCCAGAAATAATTTTTAAATGCAGTGTTTTATAAAGTTCTTGTAATATTTTCAGAATATAATTTTATAATAAATAAGATGGCAGGGAAAAGTTATACTTCTTATAATATTAAGGTAATACCATTCATTTAAGAACTATTTTAAGGGAAAGAAACTTGAGAAAGAAGAGCTGAGCTAATTATATTTAAAAAATTGTTTTTATAGAAGATATTTTTTGTTTAGCCATTGATCTTGATAATAACTTAAAAGTTATTATTGAATTCATGGTTCTATAAACGTGAAAGTCATATTTGACACAACTCTTGGCTAGCAATGCTTGACATAAACATTTGAAGAAACCTTAAAAAATCTGTCATGACCACAAGGACACTGAACATAAACTCCTTGACAAATGTGACCCACTCTATGGGAATTGTTTCAATGTCTCTTTAGTCCCAGCCCAACCCTTTCTAATGGAATTTTCTTTATGACTTCTCAAATTCATTCTTCTGGATGTTTATGTTTAATGACATACATGCTTGTTTACTTGTTTCAGTTAAAGTTATTTTTATACTTTTTTAACATTAAAAAAAAGCAAATATTCATTTTATTTCTAAGTCAGATGGTGGGGTAAACAATGTCTGTTTTATTTCAAGACGTGAATTATGTTCACAAAAATAAAATACCAACACAGATACACATTGAATTGTCTTTGCATCTAAACTGTAAATACTTGGGAGTAGACAATGTGTATTTTGTTCACTATGATCTTTCTTTGCCTAGAAAATAAGAGATAAGTAAGTACTGCTATGAATAATTATTTATACTTACGTTGTGAAAAATCAACCTAATTAATAGTGTATCAAGAATATTTAAGTAAAGTAGACACACAGACTCATTTAAAAAAATACTTATATTCCAGGCATTAGAAAGTGAATATATAAAAAATGCAAATAAAGGATAAAAGAGTTGATGTAATCAAGAAATGCAATATCTGTTGCTTCTACCTATTCTTTCACATATTCTTGCATGACTTTTTCATTGTCTCTAAATGAAATAATTCCTTTTTGTTTAAATCCTGTCAAGCAACTGAGAGTCCTGGAATACTTTAGTTCTTCTTCACTTGAGCACTGCTTGTGTTTATAAAATGCTTTCCATGCTGACATGTCTTAGAAGTCCTATGAATAATTAGTTGGTTATGGTGATAATTTGAGAAAGAGAGATGATCTCACATTTCAGCACTACCAGGAGATTTTGATATGTTAAGATTTTATCATCTAGCATAAATTAAATCTTATTATGACCTTTTGTCAATTGTAATTCCTGGGCTGCTGTTAGTTGCTATACAAATAAGAGGAGAGAGATTGACTGTAGAGTCCTGGAACAAACTAAGGTGGAATCAGGTTTTCCCTATGTTTCAGGTAGATCATGATCTAAATTAGATACTCCATAAGTTTCTCATCTATATGGGCTAATTAAACTCAAAGCCAAATTCTATGAAGTCAAGTGTTTCCATGGGTCAATTTTATGCTTAAATCTTTTCACACCATTTTAAATCACCTTGTTACACAATAAACTCTGCACTTTTTTCTTTACCAGCATCATTGTTGATCTTGTAAGTCCTGTTTATTTCAAAACCCCATTGTGACTTACTGACCTCAGTCATCATGAAATACTTGTATTAGCTCATGCTTTGGGATGAGTTTTGTCACATTATCAGGAACTTGCTTAAATGATGTTTTGGAATGTTATTTGATTTACATTCATTGTTCTAATGACACTATGGACCTTACAAAACTGAGGCAGAAATACAGATATCAGAGAACTGAAAGAAAAATTTGTTTTCTGAGGCATGCCCTCTGAATGTGGCACTTGTTCAATCCACTCTACATGCGGAGATGTTGAGCTTATGGTTGTTAATGTATTATGAAAGGAAGCATTGTAAGGGTGAAACACTAGAAGACATTTTCAAATAGTGCCTTTTTTAATGTATTTGTTTCCCAAGGAGCAGACGGTACCAGCAATAGTCCTGTCTGGACCCATCACTAAGCTTGCTCCACAAATGTATGAACTCTTCTGTTTTTGCCCCAGGCACAACACTTCTGTTATTCATAGGCTTCCATGTGTTTATATGTTGTCACATTGTCATGGGAAGAACAGAAATGGCATGTGAGATTTTCTGAGAATCTTAATTTTTTTATGATACTGAATTTGAAGCTCTACTTAGGGTGAAAACCTGAAGATTATTACATCATATCTTAAATTAATGATATATTAAATAATCATATGTCTAAAATATATAAAAAGCTCATACAACTCAACACCAAAGAAAAACTGATTAAAAAATGGGCAGAGGTCCTGAATAGACATTTTTTCCGAAGGAGACATATAGATGGCCAACAAACACAAGAAAAGATACTCAACATTAGTACTCATCAGGAAAATAGAAATCAAAACCACAATGAGATATTACTGTACACCTATCAGAATGACTATTACCAAAAGTTAAGAAATAACAAGTTGTTAGAGAGGATGACAGGTAAGAGAAAGTATTGGAGAAAAGGTTACCCTCATGCACTATTTGCATGGTTCAACCACTAGAGAAAACAATTTGGACATCCCTGAAAAAATTAAAAACAAAACTACCAAAGAATCTACAAATTCCACTTCTGGGTACTTATCCAGAGAAAATAAAAATACTAATTCAGAAAGGTATATGCTCCCTTTTGGTCACTGCAACATTATTTACAATAGCTAAGATATGGAAGCAATGCTAGTGTTTGTCAGTGGATGAATGGATAGAGAAGATATGGTATATATATACAATGGAATATTAGCCATAAAAATGAATAGAATCCTGCCATTTGCAACATTATTAATGGACCTAGATGGTGTTATTCTAAGTGAAATAAGTCAGACAAATATAGACAAATGTTGTATGACTTAACTTATATGTGGAATCTAAAAAAACAAAGCAAATGTACAAATGAAACACAACAGAAGCAGACTTGTAGATTCAGAGAATAATCTAGTGGTTGTTGGGGAGAAGTAGGGAAATGGGTTAATATGAAGGGGATTAAGAGATTCAAATTTCTGGTTATAGAATAAGTAAGTCACAGGGATGTGGGTAAAACATAGGGGATATAGTCAATAATATTTTAGTTTGTATGGTGATAGAAGGTGATTAGATGTGGTGATCATCTTGTAATACTGTGGTGACCATCTTGTAATATATATATTACTGGGGTGATCATCTTATAATATATATAAATGTTGAATCACCATGTTGCACACCGAAACTAATATAATATTGCATGTCAACTATACTTCAGTAAAAGTTGTTGAAAGCTCACCATATCAGGTACACTGTATATTTTTTTCTTTTGATCCCAGTGGTTCCTATTAGCAATCAGAAGAATGGCAATATATATATAGTGAGTAAGAGAGAGAAACTATGTATCTATCTAGAAACTATCTTACTTTTTTCCCTTTTTTTTATTGTGTTATGTTAGTCACCATATAGTACATCATTAGTTTTTGATGTAGTGTTCCATGATTCTTGGTTTGTATATAATATCCAGTGCTCCTTGCAAATCCATGCCCTCCTTAATACACATCTTAAAGTCAATATATTTTATTTTCAAGAATATTCAAGGAGCATCCAAATTGAGATTTCTCTTTGTAGCCATCCTTATTGTATTCCTAGGGCCTGGGAAAATATGTGTAATTTATTTGTCTTTATTCTAGGTTTTAGAAATACAGATAAATCAGAAAGTCAACTATTTTCTATTCCTCTTCTTTCTTATCAGAAAATAAACTGCTAGCTATTTCTCTTCTAAAAGCAGCACTTATTAAAATTTCATTCAGCATTTGATCTTTTGCTCTGACACAGGAGGTTAGATAATGTCCAGGAAAATTCTTGCAAGTCAGTAGGTCCTTTTCCATGCATGTTTCATCACTGATATTTTGCTGCCCCCTTGATTGAAGGTCATACTCTACTAGAAGCATGACCGTGACACCAGTCAACTCTACATGAGTTCTTGAAGCTTGCAGAGTCATCCAACAAAGGTCATTGAGCTTTTAACAAACCACATTGAAATTTTGGCTCTTCACTGGATTGGTATTTTTATGACTATGCTGAAATTTTTGTAGGTTATTTAAATTATGCAATTAGATAGATTCCTGAAAAAACTCAGTTTGGATGGACTAAATATTTCTGGTCATTCATTTTAAAAGAAATTAGCTATTTGACTCTGACATCTTTACTGTGATAGAAAATGACTTACTCTTTATGCCATCAAAGGCAAAATTGTTGATCAAAGGAGAAATACAGTTAGATAGGAAAAAAAAATCTACTTAGGCTATTTGTAACAAAATGTATTTGTGTTATATTGCCGGACAAGACAGGCAGAGTTTTCTGTAAATCATATGCTCTAGTCTGCCATCTTAAAATAGAAGTTTTCTTTTCATAATCATTTAATTTTTTACAATTGCTATAAATAGTAAAAAGAAAGGGGGGGAGTAAACATAAATCCATAAGATTTTATTCCCTAACAAATAGTTTATAAATCATAACAAATTATACCTCCTCATAGCCTTTACATTATTTTATTGATAAAATAAAAGCTACTTAAATGCATAGTCAGTGCAAATGTGGCATACTTACTGTGTCTGGAAAGTCTTTTTTTTTTCAGTGAAGAAGGTATTTGGGAAGTTCTCTTATCTGTTTACTGTGTTGTTGGCTGTTGTGAAATAAGCTTGTTGATCGTTGATAAGGGGAATTTTTCTTTAAAATATCAAGATACTTTTACAACAGTTTTTTTTCTTGGTATTATTTTTCTATCCTCTATCCCTATACTTGCTGCCAGTTCCTGTATGTTCTCTTCATTAAGAGTATGCCAGCTTTGGGGACTTGATTCACTCTCATGGGTTGGTTATTATAACGCAGCAAAGAGAATCTTATAAGGGGTTTTACATGTGGGGTAGAATGATACTTTCAAGGACTCTTAGAATGATTGGCTGCATAATTTGTGGACACATTGCAAAATGAAAATGCAGAATTTCTTGTTTAAATATTATTAAAAATTTCAATATGCTGACAAAGCATTAAACCATGTGGGGGTCTTTTGTGCCTACATAGCTTGGTGCCCATGAAATCTGTCTTGGCTCCATGTACTAGGAACCTCTTAATCTCTTTCTCTTTTCTTTAAGTCACCAAGGTATGCCTGTTCTATCATTTGTTGTAGATTTTGAGCAACTTTCTTCTCCTTTCAATAGTTGAAATCCTTTTACCTTTCAATTTTTGATTTATGTGCTGCCTCTAAACTGTCCAACAGCACTGTTTTTGTCAACTAATTCTAGAACATTTTTCAATTTAACCATCTCTTTGATTTTCCTTCTCCCTTTTGAATGAAGGTTTCCTCCTACTCTGCCTGTGTGATCTTGTTCCAACATCTGTTCTTTGTTTTTAATGGAACACTCTCGATGCCCTGGGATTGTTAAATGTGGGATAGGTCACATGTCTTAAGATTAAGTCTTAAGACTAGATAGCAGCACTAAGATATCATTACCATCATGGTCCTCTTTCCCTACCCTCTGATTTTGGAGAGATCTAAGAACTGAATACATATTTTTAAATTTCTGGATCCATAAACATTTAACTCTGAATTTATGACCTCATTTCTACCACTGTGAACAGTACTAGATAATAGCTTAGAAGGAGTCCAAGGTTCCTATTCACCATCATTGGAAACTCTTAAGAAAACCCTAAGTCTTTGCCTTCCTTTTTTCTCCTTCCTGCCCTACTGAGATCATTTTAGCTCTGTAGATCAAAAGATAAGGAGGAGGATAGCTCAACAGAAGAAAGAGGAAAAAAGATTTAAAAGGGTACCCTCGAAACTAAAGGTAATCACGAGATCAAATTAGTTTAGCTCCTTACGTATACAGCCCAAACAAGTAAAGCCCAAAACTAAAGAATGTAACACTTTTTTCAACAGTATTCTACCTAATGGATATATCTTCTCTCCTTGACAATAGTTCAGGGCTTTGAGCCAAGGGGAGGAGCCAGGTCAACCATATTTTTTCCTAGCCTTTATGAATCCCAGAATACTTCAAAATTTCTGAAGCAGCTTCTTAATTCCTTCCAATAACCCAATAAGTTAAGGTAGGTATCAATCACTTATTCTTAATGTGAGGACTAAGGCTCATTTGACTTAGCTGATATTTCCAAGCACTATAAAATTAATATGTAAGTATTTGAGGAAAACTGAGAATTCTCAAATACCCAATAAACAATCTTGCCTTATATTGCTGCTAGCATCAAGATGTTTGTCACTATTGCCACTGTCTTTGTGCATTTTTATGCTGTTTCTACATACACTATCGTGTGGGTCTCTCTAATTTTTTTTGTGATCTTTTCCTTTACCTATTTATCATTCCTAAGCATGATAATTCTTTAGTTTATATTTATGTAACTTTAAAAAACCGATTTTCAAGTATTTTAATTAAGTTTTTTTGAGACTTGTTACTTCAGTAGTGAGGCAAGGTAGCAATTACTACAATTTTAAGCTAAACCAATAGCTGTAGTTCTATATGTGGCTGGGTGCCACATATAATCTCTCAGAGTTGCTCTCAGTATGTATTTGCCCTGAGCTATTTTGTTAGCATTAAACATCATCCTGCACTTAGATAAGGGTCTGAAGATTGCACAGTTGCTTAGTTATTTGCTTTTTTTTTTTTTCATTGCTTCCCGTTTAAGCCAATAACTAAATGAACAATTAGGACTTTGGTTGTGTGAGAGATGTGTTTTATTTGGCATGGACCCTAATGATCAGATAATGAACAGCTTCATTTCTATCAAGAGGATATTCTAAAGAATGGTTTCATTTCTTAATGCTGACCCTCACTCTGAGAGGCAGACTGCTCTAATCATGATAGTTAATGACCAATAAGTGGCCATTTGTCACATTTTCATTCTTTACTCCAGGCCTCAGCCAACCTCTAACATAAAGGATTCAAACTATGATGAAATGCTTTCACAGGTAATGATGAGAGAGATGATGAGAATTTTTAGGCCAGGGTTCATGCTCCATATGTTCTCTGTAGTAATCAGGTTGAAAAATAGTAGTTTGGTTCTGAAGCACTACAGAGTTTGATTCACTTGACTACTCTATATGTAACTCATAAGAGTAGAAAGAGAAATGAATATCAGAACACAAATATCTGCCTCTAATAAACTCAGTCTGTAGTAGGATGTCAAGATTTTTTTTTATCTCAAGATTTTATTTAAATTCAAGTTAACATATAGTGTAGTATTAGTTTCAGGGGAAGGAGGATGCCAATTCTAATCAAAATTTAGATGAAGTAGTTTAAGATTAGCTTGGTTACTAGATTGGTGTGCAGAAAATATTATAAACTCAGAGAAAGCATCAGAAGTCTCTAAAAGTTATAAAGACCTTTAAATTGTTTCTTATGTACCCTTGGCTTACGCATACTTGACTTTGACTATAAACATAACCCAACATTTGAAAGTTCACAGTTAAATTGTGGAAGTTCATTAACTACATGATTAAAGCTGATTTGTTATGTTTAAATTTCCATAATCCATTTACAAGGTTTACCCATTTAAAATCTCTAAATTAGCAGTTTTCTCTGCTTCTATTATTCAGGTCATTGCACCTTAGATAAGCTAAATGTTTAAGCATTCCATATAAAGAAAGCAAACAAAATTTAAATATCTGCCATAGGAAGGTCAAAACAAGGAAAGTCATCATCAGTAGAAGAAGCTTCTATTAATGTTCTACTTCATCTTCCCCTTCCCCTCATCATATATAATTATAACTGAATTAATGAAATTTTGTGAAATATTTCCTTTTAAAGTGAACATTTTAATTCTAACCAGAAATTGTAATTTATAGAATTTAGGTCATTTGGGATTTCTTTGGCACTTAGTATTATCAGTAACAAAGGCACTGGGGAGACTTCTGCCAGATGGCAGTATAAGAAGATTCTGAACTCTCCTCATCCCATGAACACATCAGATCTACAGCTAAAAATGGATAATTTGCTTCTGAAAAAGATCTGAAAATTAGATGAACTGCTTCTCCACAGCAAAGGATAAAAAGACCACATGGAGAGGGTAGGAGAGTCAGACATGATATTGCCCAAATCCCATCTCTTGGTGCAGCAGCACTTAGTAGGGAGGGAACTTACCAGTCTGGCAGTTCTGTTGGAGGAGTGAGGGATTAGTGCCCCATATCTAGCACCCTAACCTTTGGAATCTGCATTGGAGAGATAAGCCTCCAAAATGTCTGGCTTAGAAAATCAATGAACCAAGGGACCTAAAATGCTAGAGGAAACAGATTCCCCCTTTATAGGGCTTGCAGGTGGTTTCCCTCACCATGAGATCTAGGGAAAATTAGCACTTTGAGAAGTGTCTAGGTTATATGGAAAGAAAATTCATTTGCTAATTTAAAAGCATCTTCTGAAGGGGTAGGGTCAGATGAAACTCCTCCTAATGATGGAGGTGCTGGCAAATACCAGTGTTGCACTATCTATCCACTCTGCTAGCACAAGTGGATGAGCTTGGTTGTGGCACCTTCCTCCCACCTTTCTCAAACAGGTGGGGTGAGTTATCATGGCAATCCCATTGCCTTGTTGAAGCTGGAGAGCACAGGTTTTGCTACATTCCCCTACTCCCTGGCTGGGGCTGGCAAATATAAGTAGTCACAATATTCTGCTCCTGGCCTAAAGCCAGCACATGCACACAGACAAGGCACTTTCTTGCTATATTCCTGAAACTGGAGAGTGCACACAGTCAAGACATTTTCCTGCTGCCTTTCTGAAGCCAGTGAGCATGTCTTATCCCTTATGTTCTTTAGCAAAGGGGCACGTGTACCTGAATGTTTATAGCAGCAATGTCCACAATAGCCAAACTATGGAAAGAACCTAGATGTCCATCAACAGATGAATGGATCAAGAAGATGTGGTATATATACACAATGGAATACTATGCAGCCATCAAAAGAAATGAAATCTTGCCATTTGCGACAACATGGATGGAACTAGAGCGTATCATGCTTAGCGAAATAAGTCAAGCGGAGAAAGACAACTATCATATGATCTCCCTGATATGAGGAAGTGGTGATGCAACACGGGGCTTAAGTGGGTACGAGAAGAATAAATGAAAGAAGATGGGATTGGGAGGGAGACAAACCATAAGTGACTCTTAATCTCACAAAACAAACTGAGGGTTGTTGGGGGGAGGGGGTTTGGGAGAAGGGGGTGGGATTATGGACATTGGGGAGGGTATGTGCTTTGGTGAGTGCTGTGAAGTGTGTAAACCTGGTGATTCACAGACCTGTACCCCTGGGGATAAAAATATATGTTTATAAAAAATAAAAAATTATTAAAAAAAAAAAAGCTGCTGCCTCTGGATCTGGCTTCTGATCAGCCTGAAACTAGCTGCTAAATAAGATTTCTCCATTTGGAAAACTGACAGGTCTTTGCATACATTCAGCAATGGGGACATAAAAACTAAATCAAGGTATTTAGACTTTCCCTAAGGTTTTAGAGAAAACCAAGAGAAAGGACAAGGTTGAATGAGGATTATTAACATTTATAGAAGGCCACTCTTTCAAGACTGAGAGAGGTGGTTCCTTCCCTAACACATGGAAACAAACACAGAGAGCCAAGCAAAATGAGGAAACAAAGAAACATATTTCAAATGAAAGAACAAAACAAAACCTCAGAAAAAGATATTAACAATATAGAGATGAGTAATCTGTCTAATGGAAAATTCAAGATAATGTTCATAAAGATGCTCACCAAACTCAGGAAAAGAATTGATGAACACGGGAGAACTTTAACAGAGATAAAAAAATATAAAAAATACCAAACAGAAGTCACAGCTGAAGAATACAATAGCTGAACTGAAAAATACACTATGGTGGTTCAAGAGCAGGTTATATGATGCTGAAGAGCATCTCAGCAAGTTGGAGGACAAAGCAATGAAACTCACCCAGACAGAATAGCAGCAGGAAAAAGAAAAAAAAAGAATTAAAAAAATGAAGATAATTTTTAAGGGATCTGTAGGACAAATATATAATATTTGTATAACATTCACATTATAGGGGTATCAGAAGAGAAAGAGACAGAACTAGAAAACTTATTTGAAGAAATAATGGCTGCAAACTTCCCTAACTTAGGGAAAAAAACAGACATCCAGGTCCAGGAAGCCCAGACAGTTCAAGTAAGATGAGCCCAAAGTGATCCACATCAAAACATATTACAATTAAAATGTCAAAAGTAAACCCTAAAGAGTGAATCTTAAAAACAATAAGAGAAAACAAATTGTTACATACAGGGGAAATCCATAAGGCTATCAGAAGATTTCTGAATAGAATCTTTGCAGATCAGAAGAAAGAGGCATGGGATATGCAAAATGTTGAGAGGAAAAAGGAAACTTCCAACCAAGAATACTCTACCTGGCAAGGCTATCACACAAAATTAATAGATAAAGAATTTTTAGATAAGCAGAAGCTAAAGGAATTTATCACTACTAAACGTTAGAAGAAATGTGAAAGGGACTTCTTTAAGCTGAAAATAAATGGCCCTAATTAATAACAAGAGAATATACAAAAGGAAGAATCTCATTGAAGAAGATAAATATATAAAAAAAAGTAGTGGATGAATCACATACAAACCTACTGTGAGGATTAAAAGACCAAAGTGCTAAAATTAATTAAGACTACAGTAATTAGTTAAGGGATATACATTAAATAAAAAGATGTAAAGTGTGGCATCAAAAACATGGAAGGGAAGCAAAAGTGTAGAGTTTTGGAATGTATTCGAATTTAATTTGCTATCAACTTAAAATATATTGTTATGTATTTAGTTGGTTACATTTGAACCTCATGATAGTCACAAAGGAAAAACTTGTAATAAAGATACAAAATAAATGAAAAAGGACCCTAATTATAACACTAAAGAAAGTCTTCAAACCACAAGGGAAGAGAGCAAGAGAAGAATAAGGGGACACAGAGGAACCACAGAAATAACCAGGAACAATGAGCAAAATAATAAGTATGTATATCTATATATAATTACTTAAAATGTAAATGGACTAAAGTCTCTAATTAAAAGGCAGAGTGGCAGAATGGGTTAAAAAACAAGATACACAAACGAACAAGCAAGATACATGTATGTACTGCCTACAAGAGATTCACTGTAACTGTAAAGATGCAGTTTGAAAATGAAAGATTGTAAAAAAAAGTATTCCATACAAATGGAAAAAAGAGACCTGGTATAGCTATACTACAAAATAGACTTTAAAACAAAGAATGCAGCAAGTAATACTCTATAATGATAAAAGGGTCAATCCAGCAAGAAGAAAAAACACTTATAAATATATATGCACCTAACATGGGAGCACCAAAGTATGTAAATCAAGTGTTAACTTTGCACGGTGATAGATGATAGCTATACTTACTCTGGTAATAATTTCATATTATATACAAATGTTGAACCATGAAGTTGTACACCTGAAATTAACATACTATATAAATTAACATACTATATGTCAATTATATTTCAATGAAAATAAAATAAAGAAGGCATATTTATATTAGGCTTATTATTTTAAAGTTTAGTTGGATAATACATCATAAGAATGGATGTAAAATATATGGTATGTCATATTCAAGTGAAAATGACACTTTAAGGTATTTCAGTTCTAAGAATATTTTTCTCCTATAATTTATATATTATGCTATTAGTTAGATGGAATATTAGGATAACCATAAGAAGAAATTTTTAAAAAGTACATTGATTAAACTCAAAACACCATTAGTTACTAAATATTCACCCAAAAGGATTTTGGTAATAAGAGAGAAATAACATTGCTTATTTTTGCTTATTTTTCTTAGCGATTATCTAAAATTACAGAAAAGTATCTGTACTTTTTAAAAATTGATTTTTTAAGCCTTATGATAATTTTTATAATGCTTATAAGAATTTTTTGATTCTTTAAAGAATTATTTATTTATTTAGTGTCTGCTGAGGGTGTCAAATTTCGTGGGAGATAAAAAATATCTCTCCCAAGAACCTTAAAATCTGTTGAAGAATTAAAATGTCTATATAAATAACTGCAAAAACCTGTAGAATATAAAAGGATGACAACTGAGGTATAGAATGAGTAATATGAATATTGAATGGTGGGAGTGTTGTTCTCAACTGACAGAATGGGGAATAAGTTGAACCACCAAAAATTCTGCGGATGAAGTAACACTGCGATGAGGAGGACACTATCGGAATGATATAAGGCAAACACTGAGTGACACCTTATAGGGAAAAAGGGCATAGCAAAGAGGACTTGGAGAAGAATAGGAGCTAACAAGTTTTGGAAAATATGTGTGAGGTTTTTTTTTTTTTAATTAACATAAAATGTATTACTGGTTTCAGAGGTACAGGTCTGTGATTCATCTGTCTTATATAATACCCAGTGATCATTATATCACATGCCCTCCTTAATGTCCATCAGCTAGTTACCCCATCTTTCTACCTCCTTCCCCTCCAGCAACCTCCGTTTGTTTCCTATGATTAAGAGTCTCTTAAGGTTTCTTTCCCTTTCTGGTTTCATCTTATTTTATTTTTTCCTCTCTTCCCCTATGATCCTGTGTTTTATTTCTTAAATTCCAAATATCAGTGAGATAATATGGGAAACAAAGGCAAAAATGAACTATTGGGACTTCAAGATAAAAAGCTTTTACATAGCATAAGAAACAATTGGCAAAACCAAAAGATAACTGACTGAATGGGAGCAGATATTTGCAAATTACATATCAGATAAAAAGCTAGTATCCAAAATACATAAAGAACTTATCAAACTCAACACCCAAAGAACAAATAATCAATCAAGAAATGAGCAAAAGACATGAAGAGGCATTTCTCCAAAGAAGACATCCAAATGGCCAACAGACCCATGGAAAATTGCTCCACATATCTTAGCATCAGGGAAATCAAAAGCAAAATCACAATGAGATACCACCACACACCAGTCA
Organism: Mustela putorius furo; assembly: GCF_011764305.1. Classification (NCBI taxonomy): domain Eukaryota; kingdom Metazoa; phylum Chordata; class Mammalia; order Carnivora; family Mustelidae; genus Mustela; species Mustela putorius. The sequence goes on along the minus strand of NW_025422471.1, from coordinate 12,039,198 downwards.
GAATGACTAAAATTAGTAAGTCAGGAAATGACATGTTGGTATGTATGCAGAGAAGGGGGAACCCTCCTACACTGTTGGTGGGAATATAAACTGGTGCAGCCACTCTGGAAACAGTATGGAGGTTCCTCAAACAGTTGAAAATAGAGCTACCCTATGACCCAGGAACTGCACTACAGGGTATTTACCCCAAAGATACAAATGTAGTGGTCTGAGGGGGCACCTGTATCCCAATGTTTATAGCAACAATGTCCACAATAACAGAACTATGGAAAGAGCCCAGGTGTCCTGGGACAGACAGATGAATGGGTAAAGAAGATGTATCTCTCTCTCTACACACACACAGACACACTGGAATACTACTCAGCCACCAAAAAAACCCCAAAATGAATTTTTGCCATTTGCAACAACATGGATGGAACTAGAAGGTATTATGCTAAGCTAAATAAGTCAATCAGAGAAAGACAATTATCCTATGATCTCATTGATAAGTGGAATTTATCTGTGAGCTTAAGTATGGACACCTCGAATGCCAGGTTGAAGAGTAGAATCCCTCAGTTCTATTTCTTGAATGTATTTCAAGTTCTTTACTCTCTGTGTTGCATTGAATCTGTGAATATGAAAAACAAACAAACAAACAAACAAACCCACCAGGGCAATGTAGTTTAACCCCTCAGGAAGTTCACATTGTAGATTTTCCAGACGTGATGTTAAGAGTGGGATAGATTAGGTGGACTATTTGATACCTGCAGTCAGTGGAGCTATGGAGTAGGATTTAGGAATAATTCAAGGCAATGTGTAAAAGAAAAAGTGGACAAGACTTGGCCCATATAACCTCAGTGCCAGCCGTCCCAATTTTTTATTAGTTTGTAAGTTGGTATGAAGAAGAAATCTAACTGTAATAAAGCTTTTTTTTTTTTTTCCAGGAATCCCAAATTAATGTTCTGATTTCATTTAAATGAAGGTACTCTGACATAGAGTAGTCCCTAGAATGACTTATTTCTTTAATATGCATAACTGCACTCACTAATGAGGTAGAGGCATGGTGCCAGATTGTGAAAACACCAGTGTTCTGCCTTCTTAGGAGATCTCTCAGCAGCTCAAGATCATAGTGAGAGAAAAAAAGTGACACTAAGGATTTGGTTGATTGGGGAGTATGATGGAGGAAAGTAGGAAAAAGAGATTTTGTTGAAATTAAAGTATGGAATAAATAGGTGTAAAATTAAAAGTCACTCATAATAGCTTTAGAATAAAAAGACACATATCTTCCTCAATTTAACACAAGGTTATGTCTCAATAAACCCATCATAAGTTGAAAATATCATAAATAAAAAATGCATTTAAATGCCTAACTTAGTGAATATCATAGCCTAGCCTAGCCTCTCTTAAATGTGCTCAGAGCATTTAATTTAGCTTAGGTTGGGCAAAATCACCTAAACCAATGCCTACCCGATAACAGAGTGTTCAATTTCTCATGTAATTTCTCTAATACTCAACTGAAGGTGAAAAACAGAATATTTGTATGGGCACAGAATGGTACCCCCAATGTTCATAGCAGCAATGTCCACAATAGCCAAATGATGGAAAGAGCCCAGGTGTCCATGAACAGATGAATGGTTAAAGATGATGTGGTATCTATATGTATGGTAATGAAATATCTACTGCACATTGTTAGCCCAAGACAAGATTAAAATTTAAAATCTGAAGTATGGTTTTTACTGAGTGCATATCACTTTTTTATTACTGTAAAGGTGAAAAAACTGTAAGTTGAACCATCATAAGTCAAGGACTTTGTGTATGGTATACTTAAAAAGTAAAAAGTATACTGAATTATTAAAGTAATTTAACTTTTCTCCATGTGGTAGGTAGGATTCTTGAATGTCCCCTAAGATTCCTACCCCCCAAAGGGTATACCCTGTATAATCCCTTCTCTTTGATGATGGATGGAACCTGTGAATATGATGATGTTTCCCCTGTGAATTAATTAAGTTTTATAGAAAAAGTAAAGGGATTTTTACAGATGTGATTATAATTCCTCTGATCAGTTAGCTTTTACTCAATCCGAAGGGAGGTTATTCTGGGTGACCTTTAAGAAAGAATCTTGAAGTCACAAATTCTGTCTGCTATTGACTTTGAAGAAGCAAGTCACCATGGGTGTTTCAGCTGAAAACATGACTTTTGCTAATGAACAGATGAGCTTGGAAGAGGATTCCACGGCTCAGATCTAGCCATTGTCCTGGCTGGTACTTGTTTGTTCCCTTTTGTTACATCTTGGCAGAGTACCTAGCTGAGCAGAATTCAGACCTTTGACCTACAGAAACAGTGGGATAATAAATGGGTGTTATTTTAAGTTGTTTAGTGTATGGTAATTCGGTACATAGTAATAAAAAAAAATGGGACACTTCTCATTGGATATATATTCTGAGGGCAGGAAAGTGGGGATAATATATTTGGAAAATATTTTTTACCAAATATCAAATGAAAATTTACTGATAATGCTCAATGGATTAGTCAGCCTAAAAAGATCCCATCTAAGTAGACTTCTTTCCCAACATCTGGCTCTTTCAAGAGGTAGGTATAATTTGGGACAGAACAGGCCATCAAATAGGGCATAAAATGGCCTGTAGTACTGTGACAGAGAAAAAAAGATTCCCCTCTTTATCACAGTGGATTATCATTGGGACATTATCATTCGTTTGCTAATGGGAGAAAATATGTTATTTTGGTTAGAATTGGACTTTGATTTATTGACATTATTTATCAGTTAATTGTCAGTTGAAAGCACAACTATATAACTTATTCTATCTCTTTGTTTCTGTCTGGAAAATATACATATTTTTACATTGCACTGAGGAATGTGATTAAGAATTAAATCAAGAATTCATGAATCATATTGACATAGAAATAATGGTCATTAGTTTTATGTGAGTCTAATATTTGTGGAGGGTTTTGTTCTCACCCCTCCCTTCCCCTGCTTGATTCCTGGCATAACAGAAACTTAGTTTTTGAAAAGGTTGAAGAAATTAATAAATACTGTAAGCAGAGTAAAGTTCCAGTACATGGCAACCTTTAGGAAGGAAAGGAAAAGAGGGTAGTTCTCTATCAGTAAAATGGCAAAGGATTTAGTTATAAGAAGTGGTTCAGTGTGGCAGTCGACAGCTTTATTTGTCCCATCGATGTTTCTTCAGGAGGAAGAAACATACCTGGGAAGGATGCTTCCTTCATTGCATTTTTTCTAATGGCTCAATTTGAAGGCCAATGCCACATTGCAACTGTAAGGAATGAAAAACAGAAAGTGACATAATTTTCAAGAACCTGAATCAGAGGCTGAATAGAGGTTGGGGGGCACCCAAGTGGGGAGGGCAGAGGAATAAGAAGGGAAAGAAAAAAGGGAGGAAGAAAAAATATATATCCTAATGTCTTTGATGAATGTATCTTGCATTGTCTACTGAGGAAGAAACATAAAAAACGGTTTGACATTTCTCTTGGATTCTGTTTCTGCATTTGATCTTACAATTTTACAACTCTTTAATAATGGAGCATATTTTTAGTTCTTTCAAAACATTAAGGTTTAGATATAAGTTACACTTTTTTGTTTATTAGGATTCTAAGAACGTGGAGATAGTATAAGTCAACAAACAGGACTTCAAGTGTTTTGTGTTAATAAGAGACAGAGTATTATATCTTATAGATACGTATAGATGTGAGCAGTATAAAATACAGCAACATTTTCTATCAAATTCCTTTAAATAGTGCATATTTTGTCATATTAAATAAAACCATAAAAAATAAAATTATGAGAGTTTAGCAATAGTCTTCTCTATTTTGGTAATTATATGGATTCCTTGAACTCAAATCATCCTAAAATTTCCAGGCCCCACCACCTCTGAACTCATTATCTAGCCAGTTGATAGTATGGGAATGAGATGATTTCCTCTATGCCCTCAGCTGCCTGGGTGGATAGCCACTTAATCAGAAATGGAATGTAGAGTGAAGAAGTTGAGGTCATAGCAAAGGAGAAGACTCATAGCAATCCCATGACACCACAGTGAAAGGGTTTCTTCTCCCTGTTCTACAGTGTTCCTTCCTGAATCATATCCAGGTAAGTGTTTTTCATCCTTGTACAAAATTAGAGTTCATAAGAAATTACCGGGCTAATGATCTTTTACGGTATAAAAAATAGACATAAATATTCACTTTCATAGTCTCTTAGATTTATTCAGCTTAAAGTTTCACATTCTCTTGATTGTCCTTCCTCTTTCAACCACAAACTGACCAGCTACGGACTTAGGTTCTCTCTAAATTTTCTGAAAAACACAACTGTACTTGCCATTACTACTTAATCAAAAACCAAAGGAGTTTCTACCACATAATTTTGTCCTGAAAATGCAGAATATTTTCTTTTTGGCCTCTATTTGAAAATATCCTCCTTTAATTATTTGAGTGCTAATTCATTTATGTATTCTACAGAGACATACAGATACAGATAGTTTTAATACAGCATCATCAGTGCTAGAAAGGACACTGAATTCTGTAGGAACTGAGGATGAAGTAGTTCACTGAACTTGAAAGTGGAGGCCTACACCAGGCCTCTGACCACAGAAATTTTATCATAACTTTTTGACTCATCTGTACTTTTAGAAACAACTTTGTCCCCTGTCTAAACAGGTTTCTTGTGCAGGAGGCTATGACCTGCACTAATCATCAACTCTAGAATCATCACCACTCTAGAATCTTAATGTACAATTTCTTTTAAAGAAAGTTGATTCTCTATGTTCTTAGTCTCCCTTTGTTCTGTGCCCATGTCCTATACCTTTGTCACGTAAAAATCATGACTCTTTCATCAGGAGAGTACTTATTTAGGCAAATGTTTCTGAAACATATCTCTTAAAGAGGAACACCAGGATAGGATATGTACACACCAGTTACTATTATTGTTTGGTCATTTGGACTTGTGTCATACTTGTAGTTTTCTTTAAAAAAATATTTTTTGAAGAAGGGAATAAGGGCTTACCCTACAATTGGTAAGACAGTATTAATCTGAATAAAGGGATTTTAAATATGTGAAAGGCTCACTTAAAGCTAACATTCTATTTTAGAGTTCTACCAATGACTTGGTTGAAGATTTGGAATGTAGTCTCATTAAAAATATGGATGATCAAAGCTTGGAAAGATAACAGAAATATCTGAGGATGGAACTGGGATTTCAAAATGAGTGATGACTAAAATAACCAAATGAAAATATTAGGATTTATGTAAATATTGAACTTGAGTTCAAGAAGTTAAAGGCATAAATATAGCTTAGGGTAACATCTGACTTGATAACAGCTCTTATTTAATACTAATTAATAATAAAGAAAAATGAGGAAGAGAAGTATGGAGGTTTTCATTTAGGCCAGTTATGTTTTTTTTTTCTTTTTTTCTTTTTTTTTTCAGTGTTCCAAAATTCATTGTTTACATACCACACCCAGTGCTCCATGCAATACATGCCCTCCATAATACCCACAACCAGGCTCACCCAACCCCCCAACCCCCTCCCCTCCAAAACCCTCAGTTTGTTTCTCAGAGTCCACGGTCTCTAATGTTTTGTCTCCCTCTCCAATTTCTCCAACTCACTTCTCTCCATCTCCCAGTGTCCTCCGTGTTATTCCTTATGCTCGACAAGTAAGTGAAACCACATGATAATTGACTCTCTGTGCTTGACTTATTTCACTCAGCATAATCTCTTCCAGTCCCATCCATGCTGATACAAAAGTTGGGTATTCATCCTTTCTGATGGAGACATAATACTCCATAGTGTATATGGACCATATCTTCTTTATCCATTCTTCTGTTGAATGGCATCTTGGTTCTTTCCACAGTTTGGTTTTTTTTTTTAATATTTAATGTAATCTTCTCCCACATAATCTTATTAAAATAAAACATTCTATGAAAACATGCATATTCATGTGAACATATTTATGATCTCTATATGTTGATAGGAATGTAAAGTGAGACATGGGAGGCCACACAGATAACAACTGCATTGGTTAGCTTAGGTGATTTCAATTTTTTTTAATTCAATCCTGTTTTAAAAATTTGAAGGTACAATTGCAATATATAAAATAATGTCAGAGGTAGGTGGTTATGTTAGGTACGTGGAATAATGTTAGGTAGGTGGAACTCCTAAAGAAGTAAGAATAATAATAGCAACAATAGCTATCTAACTGTTATACTTAGCAAACTATAGTTTATATTATATACTATAGTTTATTATTAAAATTATTCTTTAACTTTAATTGGCTCCTTACAACTCTGTAAGGTAGGTAAAGTAGAAATTGTTTTACTTTGTAGGTATTAACATAAACTCAGAAAAGCCAAGTGATTTATTTTGCTGTCAGTTCTAGTAAGTATAACAAGTATGTGAGTGTTTCTTTCCAGAGACATTATTGTAGATGAATCAGTACCATTTAGAGAAAGAAAGGACTGATTGGGTGTTCTGTGTTAAATGTATGCATATCTGAGTATGAAAGTATACAATGTGAAGTCGTATCTTAGAACATACTGTGTCTATATAAATAATAAAATGATGTTCCATAATGTGATTAAAGATAGAGATTTAATCATACTTTCATTTTATTTTGTTGTTCTAATAGTGATATTGAACAACTAAAATTCATTAAAGGGAGTCTAACAAGTGTGCTACATTCTGAAAACTGTGCTCTAAGAAAAATTATCTTGAAATAATTGAACAATGTTTTATTAAAGAGCAAGCTCTAAAAGGGTAGGGACGATTTCTGTTTTGTTCACAAATGGTTTTAGTACACAGTAGGTACAGAATAATTATCTGTTCAATGACTAGATGACATAATTTTATGTCAGTATTTTTTTAAGGAAAGGCATTTGACTTATGCAAAGAAATAAGAACTGGAAGTTATATTGAATATATTTATCTAAGGAAGAAATTTCTCATGGTGAGTGCTTTTTAAATGGAAGGTTTTTAAAAGTATTTGGAATTATTTACTGCAAGAGGAGTCTCTTAATTTTATGTATCTACATTTCAACTGAAGTACCCAAAACTGTTTTGCTAATAGCGGAATATTTTGTAGGCAAAGAATATGTCATGTACATTGGATACTTTTTCTGCTAAAACATGGACCATTATAAAAACTCCTAAAATAATTTTCATGACCTCAAGTGAAAGACTAAATAATGAATTACTTTTTTGAATTGAAATAACGTCACTTCAGAATAGGCAGTGTGGCTAGAACTAGGATTAGAAATTTGCAAAAATAAATAATCCTCCAAAATCCTCCAAAATCCTCCAAAATCTCAATATTTTTATTTTTAAATTTTTAATTAACATATAATGTATTATTAGCCCCAGGGATACAGGTCTGTGATCACCAAGTTTACACACTTCACAACACTCACCATAGCACATACCCCCCCCCCCGCAATGTCCATAACCCCACCACCCTCTCCCTCCCCCACCTCCTCCCAGCCCTCAGTTTGTTTTGTGAAATTAAGTCTCTTATGGTTTTTCTCCCTCCCTGATCCCATCTTGTTTCATTTATTCTTTTCGTACCCCCCAACCCCCCACATTACATCTCCATTTCCTCATATCAGGGAGATCATATAATTGTTTTTCTCTGATTGACTTATTTTGCTAAGCATAAAACCCTCTAGTTCCATCCATATCATCGCAAATGGCAAGATTTCATTTCTTTTGATGGCTGCATAGTATTCCATTATATATATATATATATATATATATATATATATATATATATATATGCCAGAAAGAGAGAGAGAGCACGTGAGTGAGCGAGCACAGGCAGGCAGAGTGGCAGCAGATGCAGAGGGAGAAATAGGCTCCCTGCCAAGCAAGGAGCCCAATGTGGGACTCGATCCCAGAATGCTGGGATCATGACCTGAGCGGAAGGCAGCTGCTTAACCAACTGAGCCACCCAGGCGTCCCCACACCACATCTTCTTGATCCATTCATCTGTTGATGGACATCTAGGTTCTTTTCATAGTTTGGCTATTGTGGACATGGCTATAAACATTCGGGAGCACATGACCCTTTGGATTACTACATTTGTATCTTTAGGGTAAATGCAATTTACAAATTTTAGTAATTTTTAACAATTCTAACTTCACAATTACTTAGGTATGGTTTTTCTGCTAGTCATTCTAATTTTTAACGTGAAATGGCTACAGGGAAAAAAGACATATCTGAAAGAAATCTTCAGATTTTGGTTGAAGAGTAGTTATAGATAATCTGCAGATTACTAGACTGTTTAGTGGGAGAAAAAAGAGTTTTGATGATGTATCCGTAGCTTTTAAACTTCAGTTTTGTATTTTCTTGCATAAGGGTAGATCCTTTGAAGTCATGAATGTAACAGGAATTTCCATGTGGAATATTGTTGGCAGACCTTAATTTCACCTTTCAAAAGCACTGAATTCAGAGAAGGGAATTCAGAGAAGTACAGTATGCTTAGGAATGTGATAGATTTTTTTTTTCAATTTAGTTAACATATAGTGTACTATTAGTTTCAGGGGTAGAATTCAGTGACTCATCGGTTGCATAGAATACCCAGTGCTCATTACATCCAGTGCCCTCCTTAATGCCCACCATCCAATTACCCCACCCCCTCACCCACCTCTCCTCCAGGAAACCTCAATTTGTTCTCTTAAGAGTCTCTTATGGTTTGCCTCCCACTCTGTTTTTCTCTTATTTTTCTTCCCCTTCCCCTACATTCATTTGTTTTGTCTCTTAAATTCCACATGTGAGTGAAATCAGATAGTATTTGTCTTTCTCTGACTTATTTTGTTTAGTATAATAGTTCCACCCATGTCTTTGTAAATGGTAAGATTTCATTCTTTTTGATGGCCTAGTAATAAGGAATATAATAGATTTTGATAGTCTCTAGGAAGACATGTTTTTATTTTGTTTTGAAGTAAGTGACATATTTATTTTTTGATGAATGGTTTATTTCTTAAATACAAATCAGACTGAACTGATTTTGTTGATTATTAACCTCATCATTCAAATAATTTGTAAGGGGAGATTTATACAATGCAAATTAGGTAACTTGAAATAATGAGACATAAAACTTTATACTGACATATACATCATTAAATTTTTGAACACATTTAAAAATATACAGATTAAAGAACAATAATTTATGGGTAAAAAGCAGTCCTGGAAATGTGATTTTAAGGGTCAACAAATACTTTTTTTGGAAGTTCCAATGTTTATACATGTATGTAAAAATATATATAATATAAAATATATAGTAAAGTGATATAAATTTATAATATACAGTTTGTTATGTATTAATAATATAACATATACTGTAAATATATAATAGCATACAATATATAATGTAGTATTATATAATATATAATACATTTATAGTAAATATAAATAATATATATAATATATATATTATATATTTATTTGGGGAGTAGAAGATAGTAGACTTATTTTCCTTATATATACATGTATCCATATCCATCCATCCATCCATATATAGGGAGTAGAAGGACAGCAGACTTATTTTCCTGGAACATATTACATAATAACTTAGAAATAACTTCTTTGATCAAGTGGGTATAAACTCAAGATTCAGGAAAGCTTAAAGTTTTTTGGTGGGTTTACTTTATAAATACAATCTACCAAAAACTGTCATGGTAAATATAAAATGTGAATAAAAGCCTTTTTAAAAAATTCAAGTGAAAAGTTACAGTACTGGAGAATATATTTCTCACTAGTATTTTATTGTGTAATTATGTTTCAATATTTATGATTAGTTCAAACCTCTGCTTACCTACCTGAATGGGGAGGTTTTGATCTATTTAGCCAGTATTTCAGGAAAGGGACACCTTTATCCCTTGCTTACATTCATAGACTAAGAAAGGCCTTTCTGAGGCTGTATAGAAGCAATAGAATGGAATTAATAACTATGACTTCCAGAGTAATATTCTGTTTCACAGGGAGATACAAATAAATGGCTGACTTTCTGTCTAGCTGTGTGATAGGATAGCAATCTTTTTAGTTAGTTTTTTCATCTAAAAAATATCTATATCATGAATATCATCTTTCTTTGTGTGAATGGAAATAATTTACAGGATAAGTACTTTGTAAGTGCATAATATTCTGCAAATACTCAATAATGAACAGAACAGCTCATTTTAAAATATAAATCAAGTGTGCTAGGGGAGGAAAAATTCCAGGAAAGAAACTGGGCACAGTGCCACTGTGTTGGCGCTCTAAGCAGATATTCTAACTGTGGTGAGGTATAGTGGCTTTCTTGTTCAACTCCTCCATGCCAGATAATGGGCACATCCATACACACACCAGATTACCCTCAGAGCTTTTCGACCTTACCCAATGACAAGATCTCTAACTTAAAGAATAATACACACCTACTCAGTGTGAATCATGCTGGGAATGGAATAAAGAAACTATGGCCTTCGTAGAGCTTTTGGCTTTGAGGAAGGCAGGCAATTAAATAAGTCTTAATAATATCTCACAACAAACTGACACATGGCCGGGAAGTGCAAGTTGATCCAGCCCATGGTAGGGGCACTGAAGTTCTTCCAGCTTAGAGGTAGAGCTTCTTGTTGAAAACACTCTAGGGAAGTGCCTTGTGCCTAGCTCTCTGCTACTGGGTGGAAATTTGAGCTAGAAAAGCAGCATAATCGCCAAGGGGGTAATACCTGTATCAAAAAGAATTTTAGATAGGATTATTTTTGAATTTGAATTTATTCTGTTTATATTATTTGTCAATTATTGTCTCCAATTTGTATCTTATCACATGCCATCCCTCCCTGCCTTCCAGATATTAAAGTTTTCTTATTTTATAATCTCCCTAATGTAGCTTCCAAGGTTCTCCACAATCTGAAACTAACTCATAAATCTTGAAATTCAATCAGAAGGAAGCATGCTCTAGACATGGCAGTATTCGAGCTCTTTTATATGTGAATTTTGTTTTTCACATATCTTTGCCTGTAAAAACAATTAAGGTGTATCCAAAATCCCATCTACTTCATAAACTCTCCGATTCTACTCCTTGGAAAGAGACTTTCCTACTAGGAAAAAAAAAAAAAGATTGATTGTCTACAATATTAATTTGTTACTTACCCCATATTATCTTTTTGGAGATTTAACTCATAGAAAGTACTAAAATTAAGGAAATTATAGAATTATTTAATCTGAAAAGAAAACACAGTATCTTAAAAAATAAGTGATAGTTACTTAAGTGCCATAAATATGTTTTGAACTCATGAGACTTAATGCTGCAGAGTTCAAACATGTCCTTTTCTGCCCTGTGTCAAATATCAGGTAGGTCATTCCAAATAATACAACATATTTATTTAATAGCATGGAAGTTTTATGATACTTCTGGTTCAAAACTATATTTTTCTGTATAATATTTATTTTTGGTTCTCCAACTAAATTTTAATAAGCCCAATGAAATAAGGACCTTTCTTCCTTCTCTTTTACTTGTCTTTTACTCTCTGAAATGTGTGTCTCTCAGATTATTATAATTTTTAAAATAATAAATATAGATTGGAAAGCCTCAAGATGATTCATTCAATTATATAATGAAATCTCCATACATGTATTACACATGTGTGTGTGTGTGTATTGCCTACCACATATTCTTTTTTTGTTAGATTTTAAGAAAATGATAGTGAAAAATACTACAATAAGGGATTTCTTCAAATAATACCCTTGAGGGAAACTGATAAATGAATGGAAAATGACAACACATGCTGACAGGTTATATGAAATGGCAGTTTGATTATGGGAGCTCATGAGAAGCAACCATCTCTATTTTGGGAGTCTGGAAAATCTTTCTAAAAGATAGTGCATGTAAGCTGAGACTTGAAGGATGAGAAGGAAATAATCAGAGGAAGATGTGGGGAAAGACTTGTTGGTGGAGGGGTTGCATGTGTAAAGTCCCTGAGGTTAGAGGGAGCATGACTTGTTTAGGGTATTTGAACAAGTTAAGTCTGAAGTAGCACAGGATATGGCTGAAGAGAAAAGAGGAGCAGATGAGGTAGAGCCTATAAGATGCGCTAGCGTTTTATAAAGAGCAACATGGAGCACTTACAGCATATAAAACAATGGCATGATGTGATTGGATTTACCTTTTCAAAAGAGCATTCATTCTGTACAGTGTGGCAAAAATTGGAAAAAAAGCAAGAGGAGTTTTGAGAGTATTATAATAATTCTGCAAGGTGCAATGTTAATGTAGCTTATAAAGGAAGTTGATAATGGGATAAAAAGAAATAGTTGGAGTCAAGAATTATTTGGAGGGTGCCTGGGTGGCTCAGTGGGCTAAGCCGCTGCCTTCAGCTCAGGTCATGATCTCAGGGTCCTGGGATCGAGTCCCGCATCGGGCTCTCTGCTCAGCCGGGAGCCTGCTTCCCCCTCTCTCTCTCTGCCTGCCTCTCTGCCTACTTGTGATCTCTCTCTGTCAAATAAATAAATAAAATCTTAAAAAAAAAAGAATTATTTGGAAGTACAATCTACAGAACTTGCTGGTTGTAGGCAATAAAGAAGATGAAACAGTCCAATATGACTAGAATTAGGTTTAAAGCAACCATTTGAATTGTATCATTCACCAATTTAGAAACACAGGAAAGAGAAAAGTGGGTTTTCAAGAAGAGGAAAACAATAGTTTTAGTACTGAATAGGTCAAGTTTGAAGAACCTGAAAGACATCAAGGTAGGTGTATCATTAGTTCTTGGCAAAGCAGTGTTGTCTACAAACATCAAGTAGCAACTCTTATTTTTGAGAAAAAGTTCAGCCCAGGTAATAGTACATTCAACATGTCTTACCTTTCTAAATTCATCTAACCGCATACCACCCTTTGATTGATTTTTCAAAAACACATCTCTGATTATGCCACTCACAGTTTCAATATCTTTAACATTTAAGAGAAATTGTTGCTAAGAAATTTTTTATTCTGTAACTATTTTGTACATAGAGGACACTCAAATTTTTATGATTTGTTGTTTTCACTTAATGAAATGTACTTATTAAATACCTTCAGTATACAAAATGCTATTGAGATATAAAAGCAAATAGGATAAGATAATTATCTTCAATGGATTTCAAATCTATATAGCATTTATTTTAACTTTATATAACTATATAGCCTAAGAGGTGAAATAGAAATTATCAAAAGAAAAACTGCACTAGGCTTTGACTGCTTTAAAAGAACCAGATTCAATAGAGCTTCAGATACCCAGAAATGTTAGGGAATTCATAAGGGAATAAAGATTAACCATGTGGGTATTGAAAAGATACTAAAAATATGAAAAAAGTAGATTCTCATTTATCTAGTGTTGAAAAGGTCATTCATTACTTTTGTGAGGGCAATTTCAGGAGATCAGTAAGGCCCTAAGTCAATCGTGAGACTATCAGAGAGAAATGGAGAGAACAACCATAGTTTACATTCAATTGGCTTTTATATAAATGGATGAAGTTGATGGATAAAAACTGAAACTATGATTCAGATATGTGTGTGTATGTGCCTGTATGTTTGTATATAAGTATGTGTGCATATATATTTGAGGTGCTTATGAAGAATTGAAACAACTGGGGTCTCTTGAGAGACTACTGTGGCAGGTGCCTTGAGTTTTAAAAAAGTATTTAATCCATGTGCAAATGATAAAGAAAAATTGACTGTATATATTCGACTATGGTTAATGAAGAACACATTGGTGCGTGGTTAAATTAAACCAGAGGAAAAGAAAGATTGAGAGAACTGATTAATTATCATGTTCTATTCTTGTTTTTTGTGAATAAATTTTCCAAAGAAGAATGGGAGATGAGAGTCAGGCAAAGGAGTGAGAGCCATTTGAAGAAGAAGATCCAGAAGAGTTTTGGACAATCTCATAGATGTGAAAAGACAAAACACTGGGGTTCAGGGCTGCCAAAGCAGTCAGTACTTGAAGGAGCAAAGTCCTGCACAAGGGCAGATAGAGCCAAGTACCCAATGTTTATCAGCCTTCTCTCTTGAAGTATCTGTGGAATTTCTAAGTTCTACAGGTTAGGAAGAAAACAGCACCAAAAATGCAGAGAGGAGGCAATTTTTGGCAATTCCAAAATTCCACAGAGACAAATAATAAAGATTTACCGGAGAAAGGGCAGTACAGAATAACCTGGATCTTGGACCTGATGGGCTATTTTCCAGTCACATTTATGAATTAGAGGAAGAAAATCAACCTTACAAAACCTGCAACCTAACCCTGAGTCAGATGGAAACAAGGAAAGTATATTATTAGAAGAGAGAATAAATAGCATAAATTTCACAGGAATAAAAATAAAACTTAGAATTGCCTTTTCAACAGAAATGGAGGAAATCAGAAAACAGTAGAATGGCATCTTTAAAATGTTCCAAGAAGACAAGTATCTACTTAGAATTTTACAAACTAGTAAAACTAATCCTGCAAAAGTGAAGAAGCAATGAAATCTTTTCCAATAAAAAGGGGAGAGCTTATAAAACACAAATTCAATTTTAGACATTGAAAAATACCTCTTAGTATTTTTTTTTTTTTTAGGTTAAGGAAAATGCTGGGAAATGGAAATACAAATATGGATGAAGAAATGGAGAGCCCCTGCAAGGGCATCACATGAGTTCATATGAATGAATAATCACTGTGCAAAAAATGGCATAAACTTCTTATGGAGTCAATTATATGTAAAAACATAGCTCTACAGTAGCACAAAGTGTGGGATAGGTAAATGGAGTAAAATTGTTCCAGAGTATAGAAATTTCTGGGAGGTGATAAAAGACATAATGTACATTGGAAGGTAATAAGTTAAATACAAATTTTATAATCTCTAGAATGGACTTTTTCAGGATTTTGATCCTAGTAGAAACTTTGAAATAATAAATTTCAGGTCTCAGGGAAGCTCTGCATAACAATTATTTCTTTAGTTAATGGTACGTTAGTATGATCAGTAAGTTGAGGATACAATGCTCTGATGTTAATTTTCAATGACCATTTTAATAGAGAATGATTTTTTTTTTTAGGTCATTAGGCCTTCTCTTTTTGTACTATTTCTCTTTCCTATAAAAGATATAAATTGAATCCAAGTCAGTAGTGTAGTTAGAAATAACTTCAGTTTTCACTTTGTTGAAAAAAAAAAAAAACAAACCTATAATTTTTACCTTCCCCAAGAAGGTCTATACAAGGTATATCATATGTAATAAGATATGGTATGTCGTCTATGGTAGGCAGAAGAATGATTTTTCATCTTATTTAAAAATAAAAATAATTTTTTAGTCTATCTTAGGAGTTAAATAGTCAAGTTTAGCTCACTTTTCTTAACATTAATCTTATAAATGTTAGGTATATATAGTTTTATAAATGTACATATAATTTATAAAATTCTATATTATATAGACACAAATACGTGTGCATGTGTGTGTGTATATATACATATATATATACATACACACAAAAAGCTGACCAAAATCATTAAACAAAAGATACCAAAAGCTCTATACATAGCAAAGAGAAAAAAAAAATACAAACAAAAGAAACCAGTTTTTAAGCACATCATATTAAAACACACTTAAAAACAAGGACAAGGAAAAGTATTATTAGCAGAGACAGAAAAGGCATTAAGGTGCATTTCCTGTAAGTATCATGTACTTCTCTTTTTCACCAATCTCACAGTGTCTCCTTTTAAGTGGGCTTTTAATGTTGATATTTAATGTGATTAGTGATATGGTTGGATTTTATTCTATCTTGTTATTTCTTTTTGTCCCATCTGTTCTTAGCTATTCCCTTGTTTTCTGTCTTCTCTTGCATTAATTATCTTTTATGATTTATTTGATCTCCTTTTGGTTCACGTTAGTGAACCAATATTTTAATGTTTGTGTGTACTACAATAGTCACTAAAAAAACAGAATTGTTATAGCGCTGTTGTGTTATTTTATATTACTTTAGTATCAGTAGTACATATCTTTAACTCATCACATTCTACTTCAAGGTGATATACTATTTATGTGTAGGAAAAAGATTTAAAAAAATATTTATACTTTCCTGGCCTTTGTGCTGCTGTTGCCATGCATGTTCTATCTATATATGTTATCAGACCCCCAAATGCATTGTTCTTATTTTTGATTTAAATAGTAAACTATCTTTGGAAGAGATTTAGATAATAAAAAGTGTTTAAATTTAGCCACACCGTTAAAATTTCTTACAGCTTTATTCTTTGTGTGTATGTTACCTAGTTTTCAATCTGGTATTATTTTGCTTCCTCTTGAAGGACCTCCTTTAATGTTTATCACAGTGCTGATCTGGTGGGAGCTCTTTCAAATGTTATGTATCTGAAAAAAATAATTATTTCACCTTCATATTTGGAAGCAGTTTTGACTGGTTAAAGAGCTATAGGCCAAATCTTCCCTTCTCCTTTCTTTATCATCCCAACCATGTAAAGATGCTGCTCCACTGTCTTTTTACTTTCGTTGTTTCTGAGAAAACTCATGTTGCCATCCTTACCTTTGTTCCTCTGTATGTTAGGCATACGTTGCTCTGGATGCTTATAAAATTTTCTCTTTATCACTGGTTTTGAGCAATTTGATTATGATGAATCTTATGTAGTTTTCTTCATCTTTCATGTGTTTGGGATTGGCTGAACATCTTAGACTAGTGAGATAATTTTCATCACTTCTGGAAAAATTCAGCCATTATTACCGTATTATTTACATCTTTTCACCCCATCCCCCTACACACCTTTCAGGGATTCCAATTACATGTAACTTATCTGCTTGAAGTTTCAACCTAGAACCTTCCTCCAGGCAGTAGGTTAGAGAAGTAGAAGGGCTCATTTCCATTTTCCCCCATGTTTTCACATTCACTTTCATTTTTGGCCTGAATTCCAATGCTTTAAGAGCCATCACTTCGTATATTTTGTCTATAATTTTAGTTGTTTCCTATGAAAGAGCAAATCCAGTCCCTGATATACCATCTTTACCAGAAACAGAAGTCTTCAGAATGCCTCTTAATTTCCAGTAAGAAAAATATATTGGATAATTTTATAAACCCCTAAGTGAATTTTCCTCCTGAAGGCAGATACACATTAAACAAAATTATAACATTGTTGTTTGGTGAGCATGAATACATATCAAGAGAAGATTCCTGTAAATTTTAAGTGCATACAGAGCTAAAAAAATCTAAACATCTTATTACTCAAAAGAAATACAAAACAAGAGAAAAATAAATGATACTTACTTGTACTTACAATCAAGGAAAACATCTGATTAGTAGTGAAATCTGAAATATTTCAAATTAATTTCTTTTCAGTCCTCTTATGTACATCACCACACGAAGGAACAAATATAATGTTTTATATTTGTATGATGAAATTCTGTATAATACTGAAAATGAATGGAGAATAGCTCTATAAGTGTGGATCATAATAATGACACTTTCAGAAATAGATCTTTGTCTGGCAAAATATACAAGGCAGAATTAGAAACAGTGTGACATGTGTCAAATGAGTTGTAGACTTTGTGATGGGCTTAGGTAATTCTTAATCGATGGCTTTCTTTCCTCAAGAGTAAAGGAGAAAAATATATCAAATAAAGTAAATTGTTAGGGTTTTGAGAGTATGAGAAAATGGAAGTTGTCAAATGTCTGCCTGGGACAGTGGGAAAGGCACATTTTCTATGAAAGTAGAGTTGACAGGTAGCACTGAATGCCATATTGCTATGATTTTCTCCATCCATATTCAGCTGTACACAGAGTGCCTAATATTGTGTTTAACTAACTTTGGGGTTCTGCCAGAGGAGGAGAACAGATGGCGAGAGAGACAATAGAAGAAAAGGTGTTATATCCTAGAAGGAAAAAAAAGTGTGTAGGGTTAATTAATTTGAGATTTCAGTGATAGAAAATATTTGTCCAATCCATGGGGAAAATGACATTTTACAGATCAGGATCTCTGACACAGTGAACTTAACAGTAAGAGGTGGATTGCGTCTGCAGATGTTGAATTTGTATGATGGAACTAGGACTAAAGATCTAGACAGTTTATCAAATACTGAATTCTTCAGTATATTGGGGCACTTAGAGAGCAAAGAGATTTTGAGTGTTACAGGCTTATCACAGATGCTTCAAAGGGTCTATAGGTTTTTGAAAGATAAAGGTGAACCTTTTTGTGGAAGCAATGAGTAGAGGCTCTATCTGGTAGGTGACATGGATAAGGCTCAGATAGGCTGTGAGCACCAGAAAGAATTGATATAGAATCAACTGAGCAGGAAGAAAGATCATTGAGGTTATACCCCCGATCTCCTACTACAAAGCCTACACATTTATTACCCTGAGAAGGCACAACTCTTCCAGTTTGATCAGCGGACTTCAGCAGAGGTTGACAGTGTGGATCCTCAACAGTCATCAGGACCAGGAGTATTTTTATAGGTGCCAGCATCAGTACTTAGGGGCTAGATTAACCTGTGAAACTCTAGAAAACTACAGAAGGATCAGAAGTCGTGACAACTTTAATATCTTTTTTTTTTTTGGAGAAGGATCTACCTGTTAGATATATTGTAGGGAAAAAATACTAGAGATAGGTTAGTAAAGTAATTCAGAAAAGATTAGACATTTACTCAATAACAACTATTAAACACTGAAAGAGACATTTTTTTGAGCCAGAAAAAAAATTCTTAGCTTTTACCTCTCCTCTCTTCTACACCTTCTCTCAAACAGTCTAATAGCTTTTGAAAAAAATTAAATTCATTTTAGAAAATTTAGACAATGCATGAACATGTATTATTTATCCCACTCCTCTCTCTCCCTCCCTCCCTCTCATACACACACACCCACCCACACAGGAGAACAGAGTCTTTTTCTCTCTTCCCCGCTTTTTTTTATTCATCAGTGTGTTGTAGCCACTTAAAATAGCCCTGGTTCAAGCTAGGTTAAATATTTACTGTTTAAATGAATACACACATGAATTAAATGTATGATAAAAGAAATATCACAAAAGAAAACACAGATAATGATGAGAAAGTGATCTGAGACACAAGGAAAATAAAGAGAATCTTAAAACCTGTTTTGTTTTACTCTATATTAATATATTTCTATACTCAGGATGATTTTATGAGAAAGCTGAAATTTTAAAAACTCTATCATGGTACTTAAAACCTACAGAGGCAACTTATATAGGGACAGAGAGAACACTGTAAAAGAGCTACCTCCATCTTCCAGAATATCACACCAGAATATTTTTACAGATGAATTTTACCAAAACTCAAAAGTTAAAATCTTCCAGCATTAAGTAAATGAGCCTTCAATACTCTTTCATAAAGCCAGCAAAACATTGATAATAAAGACTGGCAAAAATAGCTCAAAAGGAATATAATAGAGTAAAAAATGTCAACAAAATATCCTTAAAGCATTAGCAAATAGAATTCCTCAACATTATTAAAGACAATCAACTGAGAGCTATAGCAGGAATGCAAAGATGGCTTAATATAAAAATTCTATTATAATTTACGTGTGAGAAAAGAATCACATTATTTTTCTCCAGAGGTGTTGAAAATTTATTATCAGTTGTTTAAAATAATTCTCCAAAAAATGAGTAAGGGTAGTATTTTAACATGTAAATCATGAGCCTCTCAACCCCAAAACTAGAATCATGACTAATATGGTCATACAAGGAACATTTCTACTGGATGCAAGGACCACATAGTTACTCAAATTACTACTTTTATTTAATATTATCCTGGGAGTACTAGTCAAAACAATTGGAAAAGAGAAAACGATAAACGTTAAATGTCTGCAGTAAACAAATGGAAATAAACACGCTGACACACTGGACTGGGATTCTAGGAAATATTAGCTTTATTCTGGTACAAATGGTTATGTGATTAAGGCAAAGTTACTTATTTCTTCAGAGCTTATTTCTCATTTATATGCAAAGGTGATGAGGAGGGAAATATGTGGGGTATATTTCTGAAACAACAAAGTTGTGTTGTTATTGTTTCTTGTAAGTACCCAAGATTTTTCTACTGCCTCCCTCTTAGCCCATTTGAAAATCAGGACTTGATAAATGCTACTATCTACTATCTTTATGTTACATTTACTGTTTGATATTTGTATCTTAATAAAAATGGATTTGAAATGGTGGTGCTAGTTAGAGAAGTCAGCTATTCTTTGACATCAGTCTTAAGACATTTTCTTGTCTATTTGTAGAGACAAATTTGCATTCAGGGGCACATTCCCAGGAGGGATAAAACATGGAGTAGTGATGAAAGGAGAAAATTGCCTAGCCAGCTAGACTGGCTTATGTAATTCTAATGGCAATAAAAACACACAATCTATTTTTTAAGAAGAAATTGTAGCGGGCACTATCAAACTCAAGAAAACTTTAAGAGGAGAATGGTTCTGTTGGAATGTCAGAAAGATGGTGATTTTTTCCAATATAATTTGTTTAATATTTTATAAACTTTTGTTTAAAAATAAGTCAGATATTTTGAAGATAGTATGAGCATTTGGGAGTTGGTGTTCTCAAGACCTATATAGGTGCTTTTTAAATGTGAAAAAAAAAAAAACATAGATAAACTCAAGTTTGTTGAACTTTAGGCAGGGAGATTAATTATTTTTCACTTTCAATTTAATAGCAACTCATTTGTTGTTTTGCTTTGCTTTCAGAATGCAATTTATCTTGTGCTAAAGGGAGCCAACAGTAACTCCAAATCAGACAAAGAATGTAGATAACATGGTTTTGTATGGCAAGCATACAAAAAAAAAAATCATAAACCCATAAGGAAAAAGAGGGTGGGTAGAGCTGACGGGACAGAAAATAGCAGATAATGGAGCTCAATATGATATTTTAAAATATAGGTAAAATGGACAAGTGACAACTCTTTAAGCAAACTAGAAAAATATGAAGTTTTAGTTCACATTTTATGATAGACATCAATCAAGAAATGATACTATTTGTCCCTCAGAATCTAGGGATTGACAATAATGGCATATTGGAATATGGGATACAGTGGTGGGGGCGGGGTAGAAACAAAGAATGTTGAAAGTTGGCAATAAAAAGCAATTAGGTGACTTGGTCTATCTCCCCACTCCAAACAACTGACTGCATACTTCTTCTTCAATTCCGGGGGAGGTCTAGATTTTTTTCTTTTTCCTGAAAGGACTAACCGAAAGGTCTCTAGATTTAGAGACAACAGATACTTTTGAGCATCTGGTACCATAGTCAAGTCACAGGTTTATATTTCCTAGTAGAAGATTTCTCTGTGGAAACTCACAGAACCAAAGAAAAGCTAGAAATATACTAGTCTCTATTCAGCAATCCCATACACTGAGGCCCTTCAGCTATTAAGCTCTTCTCACCTAAAGTGAGATTCTAGTTGGCTTTTTGTGTACTGAATGGGGTAGCTCATGACCACCAGATGTTTGAGAAAATCTTTTGCATGAAAGACAGATAGCAAAACAAGAACTCAAAATTAATTTGAAATGGATCATAAACCTCAATGTGAGCAGTAAAATATGAGAGTTTGGGGCAGAAATTTAGGAGAATAGTTCATAGCAGCAATGGCCACAGTCACCAAACTGTGGAAAGAACCGAGATGCCCTTCAATGAATGAATGGATAAGGAAGATGTGGTCCATATACACTATGGATTATTATGCCTCCATCAGAAACGACGAATACCCAACTTTTGTATCAACATGGATGGGACTGGAAGAGATTATGCTGAGTGAAATTAGTCAAGCAGAGAGAGTCAATTATCGTATGGTTTCACTTATTTGTGGAGCATAACAAATAACACGGAGGACATGGGGAGATGGAGAGGAGAAGGGAGTTGAGGGAAATTGGAGGGGGAGATGAACCATGAGAGACTGTGGACTCTGAGAAACAATCTAAGGGTTTTGAAGGGGCAGGGGGTGGGAGGGTGAGGGAGCCTGGTGGTGGGTATTATGGAGGGCATGTATTGCATGGAGCACTGGGTGTGGTGCCTAAACAATGAATTCTGTTACATTGAAAAGAATTTAAATAAAAAAAAAAAAAAAGAGGGGCACATGGGTTGCTCAGTGGGTTAAAGCCTCTACCTTCAGCTCAGGTCATGATCCTAGGGTCCTGGGATCAAGCCCCACATGGGGCTCTCTGCTTAGTGGGGAGCCTGCTTCCTCCTCTCTCTGCCTACTTGTGATCTCTGTCTGTCAAATAAATAAATAAAATCTTTAAAAAAAAAAGAAATTTAGGAGAATACCTTCACAAGGTGGACAGTCAACAATTTCTTAACTAGAATACAAAGAGCACTCACCATTAAACTATTAAAAAATTGAAAATTGAAATTTGTTAAAATTAATAATTTCTGTTCAATTTTTAATGTTTTCACCCAAAGGCAGTTTTATTCTGGTCAGTCCAAGACTAGAAACAGTCTAAATGTCCAGTTGAATGGATAAATAAAGGGTGTTATAGTCATTATAATCCAATACAACAGTGAAATAAAGAAAACCATTTTATTACATGCAGTATTATTGATGAATCTCACCAACATATGGCTGAGTGAAAGAATTCAGACACTTTATAAAGAATACATACTACATGATTCTATTTATATGTTGTTTAAAAACATGCAAAATTAGCCCCTGATGATAGAGGGCAAATTATAGGTTACCTTTGGTAGTGTTGATAGTGCAGGAGGAAGTCTTTGGGGCATCTTGGGAATATTTTATATCTGAATTTGGATATGCAAAAATTCATAAATTCATATGTATATATACTTACATTCTTAAATTGTGTACATTTACTTCATATAAACTGAATCTCAACAATAAAAATAAAAAAGAAAAGCAAATTAAAGTATCCTTCTAGGAGACTTGTTATAGTCCTAAGGGCTTGTTTGTCAGTATTCTACTTGTCTTTCTTTTAGGGATATTGTGAGATTACACCCTCCCACTTTTGCAGTTAGGCATGGACATGTGACTTTCTGTGACTGATTGAATGAATGAGTAGAAATTTGAGTAGAAATGACGCACGTTACTCCTGGGTGGATTTGTTTAACCGTCAGTGTGTGATTCGCCATGTGGCGTTTCCCCTACTGCTGTCCTCAGATCCTGGGGAAGGTAGAGACTCTGTTAGCACGGCCTCTATAAGGACAGCTGTGGAACTAAGCACTCAACAGGCCAGTTTCTGTTGGACCCATGGTGCAGGGAGAAATAAACATCTGCTGTGCTAAACCACTGATGTGTGGGTTTGCTTTTTACTACAACACAACATAGTTCGTTTTGATTCTAGGGTACAACTTTCAGAGGAGAAATGAGAAAATAGAAGTGACACCATTTTCACAGAAATAAGGCAAAGCATTTCCCAGAATGAGTAGACTTTAATTTCCAGATTAAAAGCCCCTCTCAGTGCTGAGCACAACCAATGAATGAAACCATATAGTGCATGCTATTGTAAGATTTTAGAATTCTGGAGTAAAGAGACCATGCTAAAAGCTCCCAGTGTGGCATACGAAAGGTCACCAACAAAGAATTAGGAATTGGAGCAGACTTGAACTTTTCAGTATCAACTCTGGAAGCTAGAAAACAGTAAAACATCTTCAAAATTCTATAAAAAAATTTACAATTTGGTATTATATCCCAGCCAATCTTTGAATCTAGTATAAGAATATAAAAATAAAGACATTTTAAGAGATGCAATATCTCAAAAAATAGATCTCTAGCCTATCTTTTCTCAGAAAGCTCCTTCAATATGTGCTTCACTAAAGAAATCCAAGAAGATGACATAATATGGCTGAGTATCCCATAATACTGTCCCTCCCTTCTTAGGAACAGAAGTGATACAATAGAGACTTAAGGTTCCTGGGTTTTTTTGCAGCTAGGTGTGGCCATGTAATTAAGTTCTGCTTCTGGGATTTAAGTGAAAGTAGAAGTAGTATAGGTAACTTCCTGGAATTGTTTTGAAGAGCAGTAGGCGTGCTCTTCCTCTTTCTTTCCTGTAGTGCACATACAACCACCAGAGCTCCAGCAGCCATCTTTTATTCTAACTATGTATCCTGGGAAATTCAGACATGGTAAAACAATGACATCTGAGGATCACTCCACCCCCTGGAACATTCTTTTGCCTGTGCTAAGTAGAATCGTACTTCATTTGATACCTTGTTTTGAGTTAGGAAAATCCTAACTCAAAAAAAAAAAAGAAAAAGAAAGAAAGAAAGAAAAAAGAAAAGGATCTGTGAAAGGGGATTGAACACCAGCGATAGAGGAAATCCACCAGATTGACAATGAAGGGAAATCTTAGGTTTTGATAGGATGATATTCTAAAAGAGCTTATCTTATTTTTTATTATAGTGGGCCAAAATGTAATATCTAAAATGGAAATTTGGAGATTTTGAGATAGAAGCAGATTATTTAGGGATGGGAGTTGAAACTTGAGAAATGGTGTAAGTGAGCCCAGAGGAGTTGCCTCAGGGGAATGGGAAGAAAATATGGAAAGCTGGAGAAAGGAGTGGCACAGATGAATGTCATTTTCCATTATGAGGTGTGGTGAACTATTAGATCAATTCAACTCTGTAAATATTATTTCATTATTCACCATTTTTTTTTTAGTGATAAATACTATAAAATATATATTTTTTAAAGACAAAGGATATTCAACCCTGTGATTTGCATTTTCTACTGTGTCTGAATGGGAATGGTAGGAAAGTTCTATTGTTTGTACTAGTTGACTTACCAGAAGGTGATTTAAAGGAATGGCATTCTTAAATTGAGAGACAAAGGTCAAAGACAAGCAATGCCTTAGCTGTTAAAACGTATATCATGAAGCACAAATCCTTAACAGCATACAGTGGCAGTCCATGGGGAGTGAAGAGGAGTGCCTTTAGTTTGTATCTGTGACTTATTGCTATGACATGACACTATTACATTTTGGTTTTTAGCATTTTTAAAGAGGAAGTAATAGTTATGAGAGATGAAGAACTCAGAATTAAGTACTGTAGTTATACACAGAAGGGTAATTTGGTTTTGACGTATTGGCCCGAGCCTGTTAACTAATAATACCAAATTTTAAGTAGCATCTCACCAGTATGAAAAAGAGGTAGCATCATTATTAATGTCTAAACTATAGTGTGTTTCACACAGGATTATGGTAAAGGTCAGGCCATGTTTCTCTGAATTAAAAGCTATTCTGAGCTATCGCATTCCTAATCAACTCAGACCTAAAGGTGCATAGCTCAGTTATAATGAGGCACAATGAATTTAAATAAACTGCAAGATACTGTATAGTGATTTATATATGCACTGTGGTATCCTTTTAACTCATTAGCAATGAATGATACTATGTGTTTGCAACTGTTTTTTGCTGTATAACTATTTTTTAATCACAATATTTCTTAGTAAAAGTGCCTTATGCTCCCATTTTCTTCTTGTATGTGTAAAGTAAAAGGCAAGGGGTACTCCTGGCATGTACCCAAACATGAGTCACCACAGAAAGACACTGGCAAATATATACTCAAATAAATTTCATAAATTAACAATTTGTAACTGTGCTCACATGTTTATGGTTTCACAGTATAGAACTGCCATGGGAATTGAGAACAAGCAATGAAGGTTATACGTAGGTTTCTGAATTATACTTGAGACTTATCCTTGTAGAGGATTTTCAAAAATAATCATTGAACACATTTGAGCACATTTATTAAGAAACAAAAAGAAAATAGCAAAATTTATCCAGAAACTATTCTGCTTAATAATTCAACCATTTTATTTATCATCTTCCATCCTTTTGTGTACATCCAATAATTTTTGTGAAGAATAAATCCCTATAGTTTGCGCATATACCAAGTTTACATTAATTATAGGGCTTTAATTTCATTTAGGAAAACCTTTTTATTTTTTTTCCCTAGATTAAGAGAAAATCTTCTGTGTTCAGGATCTAACATTTGTAGATATTACCTTTTTACTTGACAGAGAGAGAGAGATCCCAAGTAGGTAGAGAGCAGGCCAGGGGCGGGGGTAAGCAGGCTCCCCGCAGAGCAGAGAGTCTTTTGCGGGGCTGGATCCTAGTACCCCGGGATCATGCTCTGAGCTGAAGGCAGAGGCTTTAACCCACTGGGTCACCCAGGCGCCCCAGGATCTAACATTTAAACACGAAAAAGGAGAATGATAGTATTGATAAAATTCTACTGATGTGTTGACCAGTTTTATTCAATTTTTGTGGCAGTCAAAGGAGACTAGTTATACATCCTGAGAAATCTGTTTCTCTTGGTACTTAAGAATTCTATTGGATATTTTATTTATCTTAAGTTATATTCTCCCCACTTGAAATGGCCTCGTTATTCCTAAAATTGAGTTAATTTTAACCAGGCCTTTGTATTAAAACGGAATTTCTGTCTTGGGGCTCAACTACTTTTGAGTTTCTTTATCAATTACATGTCCTCGTTCTTTCTCTTGGTGAGTTTTAACCTCGTATATACTTGGCCTTGTACCTATTGATTCTAGAATAATGTCATAGATGCTTTTAACTTCCTTAATACCTATTTTCTGTTCCTTCCTTTTAGTAGTAGGGCTGACGTTTTACCTAGTTTATATAGCCACCCAACAACAAACTACATTTCTCGGTTCCCCTTGAAGATAAGTATTGTGGGCTGAATCGTATCCTTTCCAAATTTGTATCGCAAAGTTCTAATACCCAGTATCTCAGAAAGTGACTGTATTTGGAGACTGGGTTTTTAATAGAAGTAATTAATGTTAAATGAAGTCATTAGTGTGGGCCCTAAGCCAATGTTCCTGGCATCCTTTAGGAAAGGAGCCTAGGAAACAGACATACACAGAGGAAGGTAGCCTTCTGCAAGCCATGGAGAGAGGCCTCAGAAGAAACCAGCGCTGTTGAAACCTCTATCTCAGGCATCTATCTTCTAGAATGATGAGGAAGTACCTTCCTGTTATTTCACCACCCAGTCTGTGATACTTGGTTTTGGCAGCCCTAGCAAACTAACACAGTAGGAGTGACCATGGAATTGAATCTGGGTTACTGAGGTATAAGCAGAGGTAATATTTGCAGTTTCTAGGTCATTTCCTTAAAAGACAAGGTCAAGTATGCTGGATTATCTCTTTTTTCTTCCCTCAGGCTAGAACATAGATATGTTCTATGTGGACTTAGTTTTTACAGGCTTCTTAATTTTCTACATGTTCACTTCTAATCACATTATGTGATTTTCTTTTTTTTTTTTTTCTTTGTTTCTCTCTATCTTTCTTCAAACAGTAACGATCATGATATTTAGGTTTGGTGAAAATAATACCCACCCTTTCTATCTCCTACTAGTTGCCAGACATTCTGGATGATTTCTACTAACTTTAAAGCACTTTAACCAGTAAATAAGTCTCTTTACTTCTTGTTTTTTTAGTCAGGAAGTCCAGATTTTCCTGCCCTAGATTTATGTAATCTTGCAGCTCTTTTTTGGTAAGTTGTTCTGCATTGAATAGGCATGTTTTAATGTTTAAGACCTTGATTTGCAGCAAAGGGAAAGATGATGTCCCCTGAATGAAGTGGTGCATCAAATCTCACTCCATTTGGAACTTCTTTCCATTGTGATCTACGTAAAATAGCAGACGAGCAAAGCAGGCTCACAAAATGTGTTCAAGTAACTAGAGTACTGTTGGGAACTAAAAGGTGGGTATTTGCTCTCTATCTCTCAAAAAAAAGGATAAGTTTAGCTCGACTGAATGGTGGTCATTCCATCTCCCCACTCTTGCATTAAGTGATTAACCCACTGGAAGTCTGTAATCTGCTTTGAAGTCCCTGGCTTCAAAAGACACCCCACATGAGACCTATTCAAATAAACCTGAGTTCTTCTAAATAGAAAAAAAAAAAGAAAAAAACCAAAACCACTTCTACATTTTACTCAATTTTTTTTTCACTTGATGAAATGTCTTTGAGCCTCAGTAGGATTTTGAGATTATCATAATTTCTTCTCAGATGCACTTCTGGGAGGGTAGAACTTGAAGCTCTGTCGAAACTCAACAGAGCACACAGTGTTCTGTTCCTTGGAAATCAGGTAGAAAGGTGATTGGAAATTGTCACGAGGGCTTTTCCCTTGTCCTGCCATCTGGTTAACTCTCATCCAAATAAACAATGAATTGGAATTGTAAGGGGGTCTTAACATACCAAAATAAACATCTTTCAATTTTGAACAGAAAATGTAAATTCTTTCTTTCTTTTTCTTTTCTTTTCTTTCTTTCTTTCTTTTTTTTTTTTCCCTCTGAGCTCTGGAGAGCATACTCTATTTGGTAATTTTAAATTTAATTAAGTAATTGGGCATCATCCTCAGTGGAGAAGGGCAAATGAAATACTCTTGGCTTGAGTGATCACTTTAATAAAGTGAGTTTCTTCCTCTCCATTAACTTTCATTGAAAATAATTCATTTCAAATGAGAGTTGAAATCATCCTAGCCCTAAACATCTCATAATTGAACACCCAACCAAAAAAAGAAATTAATACGGTAAGACAAAGAAAAAGATGAGGCCTAGATAACATGAAGGCATTTAAAAGAAACCCAAAAAGTTTGAGCTTCTGATTTTGTGAATGTATTTACTCTATTAATTACCATCAGTATATACTATGTGCTGAGTATTATACAGAAATAAAATTATGTGAAAGTTTTAGATTTTTCTGAAATTGATCATCTAAGGGGACATTTCTTTTATAAATATGTATTCAGGTATGTTGGTCCAAAGAGTTCAAAATCTACTAGACTCTTAAAGTATTTAGAAGATACAGTCATTCATTTAGCAAATATTTCTTGAACAAACACATCACATTGTGATTGAGATGACCTTAAGCTTCCCCTCACCTTGACTAAACCTGACAGGTTTCTCCTGGACTATAGATCCCTGGCCTCCTCTTCCTTGAGCCTTTACTTTAGGAAACTTTCAGTTTCTCTGCCCCCTTGATATTTAAATCTTCTCTCAGCTTCTTGCCAATTTCAACCCAGGAATGTCTTGAGGACCTGGCAGTCATCTTTTTTGACATAAAATCATCAAGAAAGATAGCTTCCCTATCTTTCAGTCTCTGTAGGTGAGTAGGAACCTAACTCTGTTAAACTGCCATTTAACAGATGCAATGACCTAATCACATTAACCACCCTCCTCTATAACATCTTCCAATACTTTTCCACGTAGCTAGTCCAGGGCTTAAAGTTCCTCACACCTTTTTGTCAGTAGAACTGAGTTCAATCTCTTTCCCCTGTTGTGATAGTTTTTGTTTGTTTGTTTAAATCTGTCTTCCCACCCAGTGCAATTTTTCTTTGACAATTCCAAATCCTATGTTAGCAGGGAATGTAAGACAAGATTGGGATAGGTGTTCTCGCCCTCAAAGAGCTTAAAACTGTTAAAGTTATAAGAATACTTTGACTGTGAAGGTGACTTCAAGTATACATTATAGATCCATATAATTCACATTTGAGTTTATCTACAGATGGAGCCTTCCACAGGTCCTATAGAATGATGATGCTCTGAAAGTTTCTGGTGCTGAGTGCATCCCAAATTTTCACTCCCAAGTCAGGTTTACATGGAGGGGTTAATGGAAGGGTGGCACAATGGTATTCACTTAGATATAACTTCACCAGGATTACTAGATGATTGAAATACTGTATGTAAACATGTTGCTTATATTGATAATTACCTCTCCTATCATTTTCTTCAAAATGTGATAAATAAATTGCTAATAACTTAGTATGGAATAATCCATAAAATAGTTCTCCCTTGGAATACAAGATACTCTATGTATCAAGGGAACTTTGGGAGGCTGCGCTGGAGAGGAGTAGAGGAGGGAGAATTCCAAGACTGTGGTTCTTGGAGGATTTCTGTAGAACCATTAAAGTGTTGTTGCAGCCATATAATTCATCTAAAGCAGGTGCTCATAGAAATCAAATGCATTAATTTCATTTGTAAAAATAGAGAATACCTATGGTAAAAAACATGTTTACTGATTTGGGGTCAGATCTCAAGTTTCCAAAAGTACATGATTAAATGTGCTACTCATCTTGATTTTTGCTTAGATATTATCCAGTTCTTTATTTTTTTAAAGATTTTATTTATTTATTTGACAGACAGAGATCACAAGTAGGCAGAGAGGCAGGCAGAGAGAGAGGAGGAAGAGGCTCCCTGCTGAGCAGAAAGCCCAATGCGGGACTTGATCCCAGGACCCTGGGACCATGACCTGAGCCAAAGGCAGAGGCTTAACCCACGGAGCCACTCAGGTGCCCCAGTATTATCCAGTTCTTGGTGTCTATAAGAACAGATGTGTTTTGGCTCTTTCTAATGTAGCCTACTAGGTATTTTTCTTTCTCTTCCTTTGTTGGGGAACCTTGTCCAAAAGACAAGACCACTGATTGACTCATGAGCAGGATCTGGGCACTCAAATGCTCTTTATTCCCACCCTCTATCATTGGAAAGTGGGTTCTGCTTGCCTTTTCTGCTCGCAGGGACTGATCCAAGAACATCACCTAGAGATAGAGATGTGGTATTGAGAACACCTACACTGTATACATGACTGAACCCTATTAAGGGGTTTATAAACTTTTTAAGATTTGGAAGGTGGGTATCTGTCTTGCTGCCCCCCAAGACAAGCCTTGTATGGAAGTTCCCTCTACTGTTATTAAAACTGCTACCTACCAGTCTGGCTTGGCCTGCCTCTTTCTTCAGTCTCTCTTGTCCTGTGAGTACAGAAACCAGGTATGATCAAATTATACTAGGGAAGTTCTGGACTAGGTTGTGAACCAGTGTCCTCTCCTCTTTCTCTCATGATCTCTACCCAACTTTTCTTCCAAAGTGAAACCGTTTGTATGTTTGTGTGTGTTCATACATATATTTATTGTTTTTCCAACTTTACCGACAAATCGACAAACTATATTTAAAGGTACAACATGATGATTTGATATATGTACACATTGGGAAAAGATTCCCATAACCTACTAAATTAATACATCCATCATCTCACATGGTTACCTTTTTTCTCCTTCTGGTGAGAATGTGAAATTCTAGTCTCAGCAATTTATTTTATAAACTATAGTCTCTGTTATACTTTAAATCTTCAGACTTTGTTCATGTTATAATTCAATGTTTGTACCCTTTTATGAATCTTTCCCCATTTTCCCATCCTCCAGGTCCTGGCATCTATTGTTCCCTTTGTTTCTGTGAGTTAAATTTTATTTATTTATCTATTTGCTTATTAAAGTTCTCTGTATAAGTATAGACTATGGAGTATTTGTCTTTGTCTGGCATATTTGTCCAAGTTTATCCATTTTGCCACAAACAGCAGTATTTCCTTCTTTGGTAAAGCTGAATAATATTCCATTGTATGTGTGTTCCATTATGTTCATGTATATATCACATTTGTATCATGTGTTTGTGTGCATAGATCTATCATCTATGTATCAATCTATCTATATCTATCCATCTACCTATATCATATTTTCTTTATTCATTCATCCACTGATGGGCGCTTAGGTTGTTTCCATATATTGGCTATTGTGAATAATGTTACAGTGAACATAGGAGTAACAGACATCTCTTCGAGATAATCATTTCCTTTCCTTTGGATATATACCCAGAAGTAGAATTGAGGGATCATATGGTAGTTCTATTTTTAATTTCTTGAGGAATTTCCATACTGTCCAGAAGTGAATTATTTTTAGAGTAATGTAAATATGTGGATTCTGAAGAAATACCATCTGATAGGAACATTAACCTAAGAAGGGATTTTGCGTTTGCTGTATATCAATCTTGAATGCTCTGCCTGCAGGCCTTCATGGCTACCTTCTTCTTGTCATTCATATCTCAACTCACATCACCTCTTTTGTGAGGCCTTCCCTAGTCACCAGAGATAAAGTGGCTGCCTCCTCACACCCTGCCAACTGTTTCAAATAGAGTCTTTCCTTCTAGTCTATTTTATATTCTTCATAGCATTTATTACTACCTAGAATTATTCTTTCTTTAATTTATTAACTTCTTTATTAGCTGTTTCCCCATTAGTAAATAAGCCCCATGAAATAATGGATATTGTCTGCATCTTTCAGTGTTGTTTCTGCAGTCCCTAAATTATGCCTGATGCATAGTACATTCTCAATAATAAAGGAAACTTTATATTAAAATCATTTTTCCCCTCAGTATATTAACTCATCTCTCTCCTGTTTTGCCATTATTTGAATTCCATATTTTGTGTTTCACTAAAAAATTGCTCTTCTCCTTTTTTCCAATTAAATCTTCTAAATTCTAGTTGAGGAATAAATGTTTGCAATCGTGTTTATTTTCCATTTGTATTTGTGACCTAGATTGTTGGAAAAATATATGAAAACTAGAATGTGTCTTATTATGAGCAATTTATTTCAAAAATATGAAGGTTATATAAGGAACAAGGCTTTATCAAAACTTAATTTGTAGGATGAAAGGAGTTGACAAGTTCTATCACCAATTCATATCTGCAATATAAAAAACTGAGCCCCCATGAGAGGTCCTTCAAAGACGTACTTTCTGGTTTTGTTTACTACAATCACAAGCATTCTCTTTGCTTTGTTCTGTAGGTTGCTTAATATATCATTTGGTTCTACATGTTTCTTTCTCCTGATATTTCTTTTATACTGTCAGATCCTGCCATGTCCATTCAAATCTAAAATTGTCTGAAACTATCTAAGTCACAACAAATCTGCTGTGTGAATAAAATCTTTATGGAGAGCTGTGAGGTTTCCAAGGCACATGCATAATAGAAATTCAATATCACTTCATTTGAGTACAGGCAGAACCACCAATAGCTGCATTTCACAGAGACCCACAAATTGTGCTCTGTGAAGAATGATTGCGACAGAATGCCCGTGTGCAGGAGCCTGCTAATGCCTTCCACCATCCACTGGGGGAGTCACCGCAGGGTGAGACTAGGAGAGAGGGGACACTCCCCCTGTCATAATTTTATTAAAAGCTTCTAATATTAATCAGTTTTGATTTTTAACGGCATATTCCTCTCAGTATAAAAATTAAATTCAGATAGGAAAAATGGCAATCTGCACAAGCTGCTGTAAAATGGAGAATTTGGCATTAGCCTCTTTTACTTTAGTGCCAACAAAGCAGTTAACAACAACAACAAAATCTTATAAATACAAAGTTTAATGTTATCTGTTTAATGTTTAAAATATTAATAAGAAGTAATTCTCCAGGACAAAAATTAAGGTAGGAGGAATGTCTCAAGTGTTTGCAAATATGTATGCAGAGAGTAAGAGAGGGAGAGTTCCATTTAGATGATAATAAATATTAAGAAGTTTGTTGTTTCCTTTCTCCTCAGGACAATTTCATTGTAATAAGTGTTGCTCAAAATAAGCAGGGGAAAAGTTAAAGTTCACACGGGTTAAAATTAGTTTAGGGACTCTTTTAGACCATCATGTGATTATCTTAGGTAGCCTCTGACCTCTAAGAATATGAATAATACAAAATTTAATATACTGAATTATGTTTCTGGGAATATTTTCCATTTGGGGGGATATTTATTCAACTAACATTTTTAACTAAAGCTTACATCATCAAAATAATTTAACATCTAAAATCTAAATTTATATTTTAGTGAACTATATATATATATATATATATAAGAAAATAATAGTCTGATTATACTCTGTTCATACATCATTTTCCAAAGATTTAACTGAACAACTAAAAAATACCTTATAAAATTTACGTTTATCAAAATCAAATTAAAGGTCAGGAGTCTAAAATTATTACAGGGGCGCCTGGATGGCTCAGTGGGTTAAAGCCTCTGCCTTTGGCTCAGGTCATGATCCCAGGATCCTGGGATTGAGCCCTGCATTGGGCTCTCTGCCCAGCAGGGAGCCTGCTTCCTCCTCTCTCTCTACTTCCCACTCTGCCTACTTGTAATCTCTGTCAAATAAATAAATAAAATCTTTAAAAATAAAATAAAATAAAATAATTATTACAGTTGAACTTAGCATATAAACCTTTCTATAATGATTTATTTTAAAACTAGAAAACCTTTGGATGACTCTAGCACAACTTTTTTATGACTTCTAAAAGGAAAACAATACTGCATGGTTATAAAGTGATAGGTGATTAGAATCTTTAATTAAACATCCAAGACTAACTTTATCCACTAATTGCTTTGAGATAGTCACCAATTTTGTGAGATCTAAATCATGTAGAATCAATACGATTTTAGGCAGGGGGAAAATGTTATTTTTTCCTTTATTAAAATGTAGTAAAAGGGTGTGATCTTTTAGCTATAGACCAGTAAATTCTGAGGATCTAATATAAAACATGGTAACTATCATTGGTGACACTGTATTATATAACTGATATTTGTTAAAACTTAAATTGTCTCACAAACACACAAATAAATGTGTGAGGTGGTGGATGTGTTCATTAACTAGATGGGGGATCCTTGCACAATGAGTATGTATATCAAATCACCAATATGTACACTGTAAATATCTTACAATTTTATTTGTCAGTTGTACTGCAGAGCTGGGAAAAAATAAAACACTGGAATAAAAAAATAAATAAAAGGAAAATCTGGCTACAGAATTGGGCTAGCAAAAAACTCCCCCAAATCCTCTAAAACCATGATTGGGTACACAGAGTATAAATGACTACCTCAGAAAACTATTGATATTGTGTTTAACTGATCTCTTCATTAAGATTTAAAAATGTTAAAATCTGGTAGTGTAAAAGAAGCTTTTTTTCCCCTTTCATTATAAGATGTGCTATCAACCAATTTAATACATTTAAAGTAAATGAATCATTAGAGGGAAGTAAGAGCTTTTGCTCTCTGAATTTGTTAGGTCTCAAAGAATTTTGGACCAAATCTGAAATTTTCTTAAAGAAAAACTCTAAAAAACTACCAACAATGAAAAAATGTGATCCTAAACTGTACTGTTGAAGTAAGGTTTTATCAAAAAAATGAAGAAAAATGCATGTGTCCTATTTTCAAATATTTAAAAAATGTCAGCTATTATCATTACTTTAAATACATATGAAGTAAATTGTTGAATCATGCAAAATATTTTATTCATTAGCATTTCTAAACATCTCTAGGGTAACAATAATATTTGTGAGAACTCGGGCTATACTAACCATTGTCATTTACAGAACATGTACTATTTCCCAAACACTCAGAGGTGGTGTTATATGGTGTTGAAGGCTGTTTACTTTTCTGTCAGAAGCTGCATTCAAATCTTGCTTCTTACTAGTTGTGGAGACTGTAAGGAAGGAAAAATTCTTTCTTAACTCTGCAAGATTTTCCACCTAAACACAAATTTAAATTTATAGGAGACTGATTAAAGGAGAAAAAACCCCCAAAGTGTTACTACATGATCACAGGGGCACAACACAATAGTAAAATTGAAACCTAAATAAATGACCAAATATTTTAAAATATAATATTTTAAAATATTTTTTATTTTAAAAATTTTTAAATATTAAAATATTTTTAAATATTTTAATATATTTTAAAATATATTGGCATTTTAAAATATTTTTTAGACAAAGACTAAATCTGTGAAGAATTAAAGAAAACTTAACTTTGAGAGCTTAGGTTAATAAGGCATTCTAGACAGAATTTGGACCATGAGTTATAAGTAAAAAAGTGTTGTTTATTGAACCTTCTTGGCTCTAAATTTCCTGTCTCTGGTGATAAACATATCTCTTTACCTCTTGCTACAGGTAGGGTGACTTTCACATTAGAGGTTTGTTTTCTGCGGTCAAGGGGACAGAGGGGAAGTTGGTGATAGAAGGCAATGACTCAATTTGAGAAATCCACTCCCCACCAAGTGTGAGGAATTCATGGTGTTGTTGCCTTAAAATGCTTCATTTCTTGACCATGCTGAATAACATTAGACTATATTTAGTTTTTATCAATACTCCTGTACTAGATTTGGAGCTCATTTAAATTTATGGTACTGAAACACAAACCAAAATGTGATGTAAAAATGTAGATTTTAATATTACTGTATTTAATGTATTAGAAAACTGCTATAATCTTAGATATTTTATGACATGTTATAATGTGTTTTTAAACAATTAGGTGTGTGTATTTCCAATAAACAGATATATATGTGATATATATTTGTAGATATATATGTATAGTCAACATACGTAAATAGTCAATCTCCCACAATTTATTTTTATTTTTTCTCTTATACCACAAAGTTATCCTGCAGCTTATATTTCATGTCATTGGTGTAAACTTTTCTTCCTGAGTAGAGTGGACAATAGGTTTTTGTTTTTAGTAGCCCTTCTTCTGGCAGAAGGGACTCATCTCTTTCCTTTGGTAGATGGAATTGATTCCATGTGATTCGGATGGGCTGACTTTGCCCCTGACTTTAGACTGACCTGCCACTAGATCTGCCCAATGAACAAACACTGCGTTCTTCTGGCCACCAGCTTGATTGGTTTAGGACTGAGTATGTGACCCAAAGGGTGACATTCAAGACTCCAAACCTTTGCTTGAGCTATTTCAATTATTAGTAAGTCCAATAAAGTCATTGTTGACCATCTTTGTCATCACAGAGGAAGAACCTGCTTGAAGCCAAAGAGAATAAAGACAGAAAAGGATGGAGAGGAATAAGTCTTGAGGACACTGACTCTTAGTAATGGTACTTTTTTTTTTTTTAAGATTTATTTATTTATTTGAGAGAGAGGGGAGGAGAGATAGGGAATCTCAAGCAGACTCCAGACTGAGGGCTCCACACTCTTCATGCCAGACTCTATCTCACAAACCTGAGATCCTGACCTGAGCCAGACTCTTGAGTCCTAAGCTTGAAGTTTAGCTCACTGAGCCACCCAAGTGCCCCAGGACTTTTTAGTTATGTAAATTGGTAAGTTGATGCCTTCCCTTTTTTGCTCAAACCAATTGAATTGGATATTCTTTTATCTGCAAACAAAAGAATCCTAAGAAGGAGGAATGGGTTTGGACTTTTAAATAAACTTATTAACAAACCCTTAAAAAAAGCTTGAATTTCCCCCCCAAAATAATATTTTGAAAAAGCTTGAATTCCCAATTGAAAAGTTAAATTTAATGTTTCATTTTAATTTTTTATCTGTAACTTTTGCCTTGGTATTTCTCATGCCAATGATAATTTTTAATTAAATGTAATTAAATGATCATTGATACTCTTCTTTTTCTTCTTTTTTTTCTCACTCTTTCATACATCAGATTTAGAGAATAAAAGATGTTAAGTCCCTTGAACAAAAAGGCTATCCTATACTTCTCATTTTATGATAGATTTTTTTATGATAGATTTTTAATGAGCTCTATACCCTGGCAAAAAGAAAAAAAAAAAAAAAAAACCTCTGGTGAAATATTGTTTCCATTATTCTAATTTTTAATTTTAATTTATTTGGTAATGTGGAGCTGCTTTTCATTTGTCCAATAAAGCATTGTTTTTCCAAAGCCCTGTAATGATAGCAGAAAGTCTCAGGTTACTCTTACCTCTTGAGACAAAGTTCACTGCCAGCCACTTATATCTGCCTTTTGCAGACTTAGGAATTTAGAAATAGACTGAACTATACCCAATAATCTGCAATTATTAACATTTAAAGTTTTCAAGTCCATAATTTGACATTTAAGTGTAATTTTAAAAGCTTTTCAGTTGTGATATTATGCTCTTGATTTCTGTTGTATCTGTTGAAAATATTTTATTCAAGTGTCTGATTTTGTCTGTCACTGTTAAAACAGTTAATAGTTATAAACATTCTAAGTCACCTCCCCTGAAAAAAAAATCATTGCATGTTTTCTCTTATGACTAAAGATATTTAATCTTTAAAAGATTGAAAGCAGGTGTATTCTACTTTAGAATATTAAAATTACATATTTAATTACAAAAAATTAATTTATAATGTATTGCTTGAAATCCAAATGAAATTCCTTAAGGATTTACTGAAGTGGCAAGTTCTTTGAAGGATTAAATATTTTATAATAGTTTGCTTTATTTATTTTTCTCTATATATGCATAATAATTTTATCTGTTCTTATGGAAAATGATAGATCGAAAGAGAAGTTTTGTTTTATTTAACATCCCAACAGAATTTCTTAAATGTTGATTGTGAACCAGGAAATTTTCTAAGTATTATACTATCTCTTAAGAAACTCATAGTGTAGATGAAGATACAGAGAAATAATATCAATGACAGTGACCATGACATTTGTGTATATACCAAGAAAAAATACACAATATCTGCTTGCAAGAAACTTAAAATATAGTTAGGGAAAGAACACATACAAAAAACAAACGATAAAAACAATACCTAAGGTAACTTAGAAATACTGTTCTATAGTGTTGGCAATATTACAGGAAACTAGAAAAAGGAGATATCACTTTCAATTTAGGAGAACACAGTTAGTAAAATTTGGATATGCAGGTAACAAATGGCAGAGTATTTCAAGTTGGGGCAAAGGTTTATTAAAAACCTCAGAGAGAGGAGAAACACATAACTCAGGGGGAGTAGTTTTACTTGACTGGTATATAAAACAATGAGTGACTAGGTGGCTTAGTTGGTTAAATGTCTGCCTCAGGCTCAGGTCATGATCTCAGGGTCCTGGGATTGACTGAGTCTTAGACTGAGTCGGGAGTCTGTTTCTCCCTCTCCCTCTGCCCCTCCCCCCTGCTCAGGCTCTCTCAAACAAAAAAAATCTTTAGGGGTGCCTGGGTGGCTCAGTGGGTTAAAGCCTCTGCCTTTGGCTCAGGTCATGATCCCAGGGTTCTGGGATTGAGCCCCACATTGGGCTCTGCTCAGCAGGGAGCCTGCTTCCTACTCTCTCTTTGCCTGCTTCTCTGCCTACTTGTGATCTCCGTCTGTCAAATAAATAAATAAAATCTTAAAAAAAAAATCTTTAAAAGTAAAACATCTGGCAACTAAAATGTAAAGTTGGGATGTTTCTGAGATGAGATGTTTTAGAAAATTAATTAATCAAGAAATTATTCTGGTGGTAGATACATAAGTAGGAATAGAGAGGAATTGCTTAGACAGAGGATGTTTTCTTTGAAAGAATTTTTATGGGAATAATAAGGGAATATAACGAGAAGTAAAAAGGTAGTGTGAAAGGAATTCAGGGAATTAATGGTAGAATTATTATGGTGCTAGAGTTTATGTGATTTATTTTTGGGTAACTAAATATGAAAGAGAAACTGTTGAAATTACTTTCCAAAGTCATGTCCAGTATTACCAAGTTCAGTGTATTAGAGAATGGTGGTTATAACTTCATGTTCTTTAAAATTTCCACAACTACCAACTATACTCTTAGGTTTAGGTGTCCCACATCTACATAGACCATTTTTCTCAGTGGGAAGTTATGGTATAGATGGATCTAGATTAAAGTGCTGTGATAAATATGAAACCATTTGGACAATAGAAAAATATGTAAGTTGGTTCACATATGAAGAATTATGTATAGTGGGTTTATATTACTACCTAAAGAATGATACTCTGAAAAAAACAGGTTAGAGGAATATTACTGTTTCCTTGATGATAGTGGAAGTACAATTAATATACCAATATATAATTAAAAGTTAATGAAATATTAATGGATCATGAACTATTAATGTAGTTCTTAGAACTCTGTGACTGGAAAATAGTTTTTAGCCTATTCTGTGATATTTGTTTTTATTGATTGTGAAGCATGATAATCATATAATTGTTATGTAAAAGTTGTTTCATTCTGAAGCCTGAAAGAGTTAAATCCTTAAAAACACTCTGGGTTGAAATATCATAGATATTCTGATCACAAAAGAATACTTTCCAACAAAACTTGAAGAATTCCTCTTGGGGCCTTTTTACACCCAAAGCAAAATTATTTTTCTCATTTGAATTTTTTTCTAATCTTTTTTTAACTCTTGGAAACTTATCTAATGACTTTAATTTAAAAATGGTAACTTCCTATTGGTTTTTAATGACAATGTCAGTTTTAGAATAGTTCCTGGTTTCTTAAAAGAAGACAAAGGTTAATGAATCCTGTAAGAGCCAAGTAAATGAGTTTTGCTAATTTTTTAACAAGTAGAGAGTTTCTGAACTGTAGAACATATATAGTGTGTGTGTGTGTGTGTGTGTGTGTGTGTGCGTAGTCTTGAAAGGCCATGTGTGTTTGGAGCTACTCCACATAATGAAGCAAGTAAGTGTTGTGGGGTGTATATATAAACTAACTTTATGTTTATGTGACTCACACATGCATAGGTTTATTTCAAAGTGTGATTATTTGAATTTCAATTCACACATTGAAGATCTTTTCTTTTAAAAATATGTAATAAGATCCAATGCCAAGAAAAGTCTACTTCTACATTCTTAAGGTTTACAATTTCAAATATCCTCCAAAATGTTAGAAAATGTAGAATACTCTGGGTAAATTTGGTCTTTGACTTTGAATTAGGCTATCAACTGTTATGCTAAAACTATTACATAGCTACATAATATAGAATATGCTATTTGTAAAGAACCACAGTTAAGTCTTGATTTTTTCCTTTGGGTTTAACTCTTTGCTAGCCCTTATTAGATTATAATACAAATTAGCCTCTGTCATCATCCTAGTTTCCACTAAGCAAGTTGACAGGTGAATGAGCATTGGAAGTACCCTGACCCTGGGCATAGAATTAATGCAGTGGAGAGGCCGTGGAGGTGAAAAGGCAGAGAATATTTTTCCCAAAGGTAGGTAGTGAGGACTAGAGGGGAAGAAGATGATTTGACCATGTGAGGGGATCAATTGAAGTACTCAACATTATAAAACAATTCTTGCACACAGACTACTCTTTGGACAATTGTGAGTTTTACAACATGCCCAACTTTGTTATAGGTTTTTTGGAGAAGCATGGTGACCAAAGTTTGACAAAGAAGGACTTAAGTTTCTTTGAAATGTGAACAGGTGTTTTACATCGAAGAGGAGTAAGACAGGTCACCATTAATGCCTAAGTACTGTGGTGTGACAAGTTCTTAATTCTTCCAACAACCACATAAAAAAGGTACACTGATCCCAATTTAGAGACGAGAAAAGAGCCTGGAAAATATAAGTAATTTTTCAGACATATAATTAGTAAGTGATAGACTTGGATTTAAGCATACCAGGCAGATTCAATAAGCTGATTTCCTTTTCACCATAGCACACATGCCTCTAGAAATTTGTGGAGTAGTATGAACATATTTAAGCAAAATCACTGGGAACATGGGCCTTGGAGGGGCAATCTTTTTGTGACATTGAACTTTGCCACTTAGATCTGCGACCTTAGACTTGCTACTTAAAATTGTTAGTCTTAGTGGAGTAATCATATATCTGCCTAATCAGATTATTTTGAATATAAACATAATAAATATAAAACATTTAACCCAGTGCCTGGGACATAATAAGCATTAAAATATGATATCTCTTATTATCATGATCACTATTATTATTAATGATATTTTATTATTCTTTCATGATGAGAAAAGCTATTTGCCCTTTTACAATTTGTAACTAGAATGAAGGACCATGGCTTGAAAGGGCAAGAAAGAATTTAAGTACAGACTTAGAGATAAAAAAATTTGAGAGATGCAAGATACATAAAAGCGCTATTATTGGTTTCAACATTATTTAAAGAATTTAACTGGATTGTCACTACATACATGGATCATTTTGGTGTTAGCTTAAATATTTAAATTAGATGTATATTTCCATTCTTAAGTTTTTTTCATGTGAGACAAAGCAAGTACATTTAATAATAGCATCATTAAAAACACAACATATTTAATTGAAAGCATAAATGAGTTATTTATAATATTTGCATAAATACATTTGTGCCATATACATTCCTCTTTTTTAAGTTTTAAG
This sequence comes from Mustela putorius furo, assembly GCF_011764305.1. NCBI lineage: Eukaryota > Metazoa > Chordata > Mammalia > Carnivora > Mustelidae > Mustela > Mustela putorius. The sequence goes on along the minus strand of NW_025422471.1, from coordinate 11,997,375 downwards.
TAATGCTGTATTGCAATTGCATATTAACCTTACGATTATACACAAGCTATGCAATTAAATCCTCACTTAAAATTAGCAATTATAAACTTTCCTGCATATATAGTAGCTCCTAAAGAATGTAATGCACTTGCAGTAATATCTACTATATTGTGTGTTGGTTTTCTGCTGTTCAGCAAAGGGATAGAGTGGGGAAATAATTTCACACTGCATATAATGCATCTGATATGAAGGAAACTTGAAAATTATTTAGTTACAGATTTCTCTGACCAGGCTTGCAAAGTGGCATATATTATGTTAATGGGCAAGCATTTGAAAATGAATTTGAATATTAAATGCACTAAGTTTGGGTTCTGACATGAAGGAAGGCATAGTTGATACACAATTTACAAACAGGTTCTTGTTAACTCTTTCATTGCTTGGGCTCAGAATCATGCATTGTGTTTAAAAATTGTTCAGTCTTATAATTTTTTTTAATCACTGAAATTCCCTAATATTGATATCTAACCGTTGGACTATACAAATGAAGTTCTGTTAGAGTGTTAGACTTTTAGCCAAATCCTATGTTCAGTTGTGCTCCTTGCTCAATGAAAAATAGTTGCTTATTCATTGAAAGTTATAAGTAGGAAAGAAATGAGCAACATCAATCATTGTATTAATGGTATACTATATTTTCTAGCTTTCATTTGTAAAGTAACACTTTCTAGTTGGCATATATTGGAATGTGTGCTACCAAGCCGCTGTTGTATATTCAACCAAAATATCTTGGTTTCAAGTCAGAGCAGAGGTCACAAATCTACTACTATTGGATTCATAGTGTTTAAATTTACAGAAGATGAATAACTGATAATAAACCTTCCCACCAAAGCATATTTTTATTGAAAGAGCAAAACATTACAGTACACCGGATGTTTTAGGTCATTTATTTTGTTTTTGCTCTGGGTCATTTTACAAAAGCACTTCTGCTCTCTAGCGTTGAAATGAGAGTCACTCTACTCCCCAGATATTACCCAGCAGCACTTGGGGGCTCTTAATGATTAATACCATCACCGTCCAGCCACAAACCTTTCTGCTGCAGATAATGCCAGGCAGCAAGTGCGCTTGACACTTTTAATGTATAATTAAGTAGGAAAAGTCAGCACTCAGTATGCAAATTTTTCAAAATGATAAATGATGCCATACAGCAGTAGGGATTGATTTGGTGTAAATGAAACTAATTAAGGAAATGTCAAACATAATTAATAAAACAGGTTTAAGCTGCAAAACATTGTCAATTGAATGAATGAGGAGGCATTGGCTCCCATTGTTTCTGCTTTATTTAGGGCTTGTGTTTAGCTTGTACTCTGTTCCTAAATGCACTTTTGCTACCTCACACCCACCACTACCAATTCCCAGAGAGGGGGAAAATAAATTTGCTTGTCTCTCCACTGACTGCAGAAATTAATTGCAGAAATCTTGTCCCATCCAAGTGTTACATTCACTCACAGGACATTAACATAACTAATTTGAAAGAGCCCAAATGACTGCATAATAGAGCACTGTCAGTATGCCTGACAGTCTTTGGTCATACCAAATTAGCTTGGTTTTCTAATTGAAATTTTTTTCCTTGGACTCTTTCTACAATTTTTTCCTCAGCTATTCATTTTTGATAAGAACAAAGGTTTTATAATTTACAAAAGAGTGCTTGACCTATAATTACTAGGAGGAAATTAGGGGAGGTAGAAAAGTCAGATTTAGTCCTGGTAATGATGCTAGAGACCTTGCTCCCTCTAGGGAGCCTGAAGAATAATGGAATCTTCTATTTTTACGGGCGACCTGTGCACTGGTGCTGACTCTAACTGTGAATCCATTTTACTTTGCAGATCACTTGCTTAACACTAAAAGTGCCAGCAGAATGGCAGGCCATTACTTCAAATGTCATTCAAACCAGTGCCATTTCCACATGCCCTTCCTGCTCAAAGAGTGAATGGAAGAACATCTGCCAGTTCCCTTATTGTGCTCTTGTAAATCTTCCATGCAGAGTCTCATGCAACTTAATTTGTGAACCGTTTGGGTAAATAAGGGTGAGGAGGGAAGGGTTTGATCAAGAGTGGGCAATTTAAGGTGTGCTAAAATGATTTCTTTGAAAGAGATCCAGTGGTTCTTGATTTTAAAATCAGGTTACCTGCATGCTGAGGATGTCATCTTATACCTAATCATGGTTTTCAAAGACTTGGTAATACTATATATCCCCCATTTGGAGAACTTTTCTCAAAAAGATAGTTTTCCTTTTAAATATGTCATAAAGTTGATAAGAATGGAATCAGTCCATTCTTTTTACACTTTAAATTGTGAGCTATATACTCAGCATAACATTGTATGTTAATTGGGAGAATTGTGTGGAACCAAAGGCATAGATTGCACAAGAAGGCAGATGGGATATACACATTTTTCTTAATCCATGAAGTTTCCACTGAGTAGCTAGGTAGAGTGCAGAGGCATGGTTTTATTTGCTTAAAGTCTTCTATACAATCCTCTATTTTTATAGCTTCTTTGTTTGGGGTCTAGAAATATAAACACACTTTTTTTTATATCCTATAGCAATTGTTAAGATTCTTTACTTCGAACTTGTTAAGTCTTTTGGGGCTTATTTGCAAATGGTCTCCAATATATTCTATCTAGCTGTTGAATCTTACACACATAGTTATCTGATAATTTTATGGCATTGATTGGTAGCATTGTTCTTTACCAGGATATGTGTCTTGGGCTCTTTCCTAATGTCTACTGTTCTGTGTGCAACTGAAAAGATGGATGGGTTGCCATTTTATACTTGACCTTTAATTGGAATGGTTATGGGATTAATTAGTAAGATTCAAAAGAAATCACTATTGCTTTATCTCAGATCACAAATAAGGACCTCGGCTTTATCCTATCCAATGTATACATCAATAATTTTGAAGGACTTTCTCTGATGTGAAATGTATGTAACTTAATTCTACTAACCCTCTTCCAAATTATAAAAAAATGAATTAAGAAATTTATTGTCTCAAAAAAATGAAAAATTTGGGTTCAATTTTCTAGAATAATAGACATAACTAAAGTAGCTTCAATAATGTCATCATGATCAGCTATTCTCTTTCTTTCTCATTCTCTAATTGGCTTTGTTTTCCTTTGTGTCAATTTCATCTCCATCGTGGGGGTTCCAGTACCTCCACCACTAAGATTATGTCAACCAAAATAGTTCAGTGCAATGAGAGATAGTTGTTTTCCAGGTATTCAAAAGCTGTTCCAGCATTAGGCTTGATCAAACCACTAAAAGCAAAGTACTCATCCTGGATTCCATCACTAGCACCAGGCTTGCAGAACACTTTGAAGGTCCAGTCTTGAACTCTACACCTACCCTAAATCGGCCACATCCAAAACAAAATTAACTGAGAGCAGGGAAGAGAAGTTCCTTGAAGGTATTGTTATCAAAGGAAGGAAACACTGAAAAAATATTGGCAAAAACAATATATATGTCTTTAAAGTGTATATAATACAGTTTCTAACAGCAGAATATATACTCAGTATGGACTTCTTATTCACTACTGGTTGTTACTAATTTAATGAAAAATAAAAGTTTTCTGTGAGTATTTTATCATTATCTCAATTCCTTTAATAGAGGATATAAATAAAAATAATGCTAATATTTTGTTTGCTAATGCCTTGATATTTATAACTGAGCAAAGGGAAACTTTTTTTTTTAACTTCTGGTTATGAAATACTAGATTTATAAAAAGAATTGCAAAAAAGCTATGAGAATTCATAATATGCTTCACAAATCATCCCCAAACCTTAACAGCTTACACAACCATGGTATATTTAGCAAAACTAAGAAATTAGCCTTGATACAATGATATTAACCTAACTATAGAGTTTATGTGTGTGTGTGTGTGTGTGTGTGTGTGTTTTAAACACCAGTTTCTTTCACTGGATTTACATGCCCTGCATTTAATGCAGAATATCCTGTTGCATCTAGTCTTCATGACTCTATAGTCCTGTCCAGTTTGTGACAGTCCCTCAGTCTTTTCTTATCTTCCATGACCTTGGCACCTTTGAAGAGTAGTGGTTGGTATTTATGGCCATTTGGGTTTGTCTGATGTTGTCTTGTGATTAGATTGAGGTTATGCATTATTGGAAAATATGCCACAGACATGATGTGTCCTTTTCACTGCAACATATAAAAGCACCCAATATCAGCATGATTTATTACTGGTGAATGTAACCATGATCACTTGGTTTAAGTGCTGTCTGCCAGGTTTTGCCAGAGTAAAATTATGATTTTTACCTTCACATATTCTATTTGTTATAAGTGAGTTGCTAAATCTAACTCTTACTACAGAGGAGGAGAATTAAGCTCCACCTCCTTCAGGGAGGAGTAACAGAAAATTTGGAAATATGTGTTAAATCGTTACTGTAACGTAAATATTTTGGGAAGATACCTAGAGACCGTGTGACTTTCCTAATCCTCCTTAATGTTTTGCCATCTGAAAGTTTTAGTATTCATCAATGGATATTGCCTATAGCCATTATTACTGTGGTGATCTAGTGGTAATTTTATGATTTTCTCATTCCTTCTATATTATTTCTAGTACTACTATAAGAAAAATGTACTTTTGCATTTATTTATTCAAATATTTATTATATCAGTCTGATAAAAGTAGATTTGGAAGAATTATATATGTTGATTTAAGACTTAATATAAAGTATAAACAATGAATTTTGGAAAATTGGGAAAAAAGTAAAATTAAAAAAAAAGACAATCTAGGTATGTGATCAAGTCAGCATGACATTGGTTGAAAGGAACAGAATAAAAAAATGAACTTTAGCCTAAACCTCATATCTTACATACAAAAATTCACTCAAAATGGATCATAGCTCTAAATGTAAATAAAACTATAAAACTTTTAGTTGAAAATGTAAGAGGAAATCCATGTGGTAAGGTAGTAGACAGAGAAGTCTTAAATATAGTACTGAAAGCATGATTCATAAAAGAAAAAGAAAACATAAATTACCCTTTGTCAAAACTTAAAAACTTGCTCTGTGAAAGAGACTTTAAGAAAATGAAAACAAACTACAGGCTGGGTAAAAAATATTTGCAAATTACATATCCCATAAATAAAATGTATTCAGAATATATGAATAACTCTTAAAATCCCACAATCAGAAAACAAATAGTACATTTAAATGATTTTAACAAACAAAAAGAGATACAGTTGACCAAAAGTTACATGAGAATATGTGTGACCTTGTTAGGCTTTAGGGAAATGCAAGTTAAAATCTAAGATGCTACTACACACATATATTAGAATGACTAAATTTAAAAAGAAATACTATGTTAAGGGCTGGCAAGCATGCAGACAAAGTGGAGATCATAAATTGTTGGTGGGAATACAAAATGGTATAGCCAGATAAGCTGAAAACAATTTGGTGGTTTTTTATTAGTTACACATAGATTTACCATATGACCCATAAATCTTGCTCCTGAGTATTTAGTCTTGAGAATTGAAAACCAATGTTTACACAAACATCATTTGTAGTAGTTCTATTCATATTTTCCAAAACAAAATAACAGGTGGAATGAACCCAAATGTCCGTCAGAGGGTTAATGGATAAAACCAACTGTGCATATATATAAAATGGGATACTAATTAGCAACAAAAAAGAGCAAACTGTTCATATGCGAGGTATTAGGCAGAGTGAGAAAAGCCAGTTTTAGGAAGTTATATACTGTATCATTCCATTTGTATGACATTTGAAAAGAAAAAAAAAGAACAAAAAAGTCACCTATATAGAACAGGTGAATGAGTGACCTATGTAGGGTTGGGGAGGGAGTAACCATAAAAGGCTAGAACAGGAGAGTTCTATGGTGTTTTGGAACTGTTCTGTATCTTGATTGTGGTGGTGGTTACACAAATCCATATATACATTAAAATTTACTGAACTGTATATCAAGAGAAAAAGTCAATACTATTACATAAAAATTCTAAGTGTGAAAATAAAGAAATAAAATCAATACAGACTCAAGGATAATTATCTCATTCTTTGTTAAAACTCAATATTATTGTTATTTTTTTATTTTTACTCAAATGATTTCAGCTGTGAGTATTAGGATCTCTTTTAGAGCTCCCTGTGTAAATATGGTTTTTATTGGCATTGTTTTTATGAAGATTTCATCAATGAGAGTCTAACCTTAACTGAAAGGTCAGGAGAGGCAATTAATTGTATAATTGTTCATAGGAAAATGATTAAATTCCTCTGATTATTCCATACTATTAGAGATAGCATCTGGTTGGTCCAGATTAGTTGTAATAGATTACTTCTTATGATAGACATTCTTGCCAATTTTTGAGTTCTTACTTTGTAACGTTTAATTTATATTTTCCGTTTCAAGATGATATATATTGATTTATACAGTTTTCTACTTTAGCCTCAGAGGACTGTCTTTTAACTGCCCTTTCCTCAGCTAGTGCACTGAGTAGGTGAATGCTTATTTGAAATCCAAAGAAATAGATTACTGACAATTGCTTGATATTAATTGATGAATTTATGAAAAGCAGAAAATGTCTTTGTATTTTCTAGTAGGGATTTTTTTTTTATAAATGTATTTTTTTTAAGATTTTATTTATTTATTTGACAGAGAGAGATCACAAGTAGGCAGAGAGGCAGAGAGAGAGAGAGGAGGAAGCAGGCTCTCCGCTGAGCAGAGAGCCTGATTCAGGACTCGATCCCAGGACCCCGAGATCATGACCTGAGCCGAAGGCAGCGGCTTAACCCACCGAGCCACCCAGGCGCCCTCTATTTTAAATCATAATTAAGGACTACATAATTAATTTGGTTAACATTAATTCTGATAAGTAGAATCATTATTTCCTTTACATAGTGGAATACTAAATGGTGTACTTCCTAAACAATTATGCTACAAAGTAATATTTATAAATAAAACATTTAACATAATTTGACAGGAAATTATTTGATAGAATATTTTTAAAGCAACAATAAAAATTCCATGCTCTTGCAGAATGTGCTCTTGGGCCAATATCCTCTTGGAAATAGTGTAAACAATTCTAGGTATAATCAAAATGCCTTTCAGACACGCAAATAGATTTCCATTGCCTTTAAAAAAAAAAAAGTGTGCTAATCTTTGTTTAATACCTATCATTTTTTCCAAAGAAGAAAAAAAGGAAAAAACATGAGTATATGTGAAGGAAAATGTGTGTGTTTGTGTGTGTGTGTGAGAAAGAGAGAGAGAGAGAGAGAGAAAGAGAGAGAGAGAAACAGACAGAGACAGAGAGACAGAGAATGTACTAGCCCTTTTATTGTGGACTTGTATGGTCTTAATGACATATAGCTTTCTGGGCATTTAGAAGGATTGTTATTTGTGGGATAAAACCATGGTATGGTTGCCACAGGCTATGGACAAATCAAACAGAGAAACAGTTTAAGTGGTGTGGATATCAACAGGCTGACTCTAAGGTGGGCAGAAAATTACAGAGGCAGAGCTCCATTTCCATACAATTATAAATGTGTTTTAATGTCTTGATGCTTTGATTATCCATTAGAAACACTAGTAGTAACAGCTGAACAAGTCAAAATAGTATCAGCGTTATGTGAGTCACTCCTCACACTTTCCTTTCTCCTTGGTATTACCATCGTAATCCAACAAGGGATTGTTTAGTGCTTTGTGGAAACTGGTTATTTCTCCTAATGATTCGGCATGAATCATTACCTACAATACCCAGTTATTGGTTTCCTTTCAACCCGATCTTCTCAACTTTGAAATAAAGCCCAAGAAATGTCTGTCTGTATCTGCCTCAAGGAAATGCGTCTTGTTGTTTTCAGGGGCAAATGTGATTGGCGTCTCCTGCTACCACAAATCATGCAGTCAAGTTTCCTACATTTGGAGAAATCACAGAGGTCAATGCATTCCAAGTGCAATGGATGAGCCTCACCCTGAGAAAACCACTTTCATGATCACGGTAAATCCCCCGCCATTTAAGTATTCAGGGAAATGCTTTTAACCTGGCATAGCTCTTATTAGACATTTCAGTGTCTTAGAGCCATTTTGTTTACAGCTGTGATAAATGACAAAAGACTGGAAGTTGCAGAGGGACCAAGACATAAATGTTGCTTCCTAGAATTCTTGGGACTGTCCCAGAACGAAAACCTTCCAGAGCAGCTGCAGCCTGGACTGTGTGTGGGTGATCCCCTGCTACAGATTTATGCCCCCAGAGTATACTCCAAGTGCCCCATTTTCTATAAAGGAAATGACTCAATTTATAATTTCACCTGTGTATCACAGCTCCACCAGGATTTGCCGATAATGAAGGCTTCTGGAGCTTTCTCAAATGTCACAGTATTGAGAGCCACCATCCAGAATGATGGTGACACTAAACAGACACCAGACACGCAGGAATAAAAACTTTGTATAATTAGGTCATAGAAAATATCCATTATATATTTTGTAAAGTGGAATGAGGCAAAAAAAAAATCAATTTATTTTCTTGCAAACATTATCAACAAGCACTTAGTGAGGGACTAATGCCTGCGCATTTGGAGTAATACACAGTAGGTACCAGCACCACAGGAGGTACTCTCAACAAATATATAAACGAGTTTTAAGAATTAACTGGGCAAGCACTTTCTGGTCTTTCTGATTCCCAGAGGTTGGAGCACAGTAATTGATTTCCCAGACTCACTGAGTCAAACATGAGATACAAGGATGAATAAAACATAGTCCTTGACCTCAAGTAGACTGACGAAACATTATAACAGAAGAATTTTATGATGAATATAAATACAAACATTAAAAGTGTTAGAATACAGTGAAGATGAACTAGTTTTGTTGAGATTTAACACACTTTCTTTCACAAAAGACTCAAATCAACCCTGTGAGGGAACGGACAGTATCCAGTTAGCAAAAGCGAAAATGAAATCCTTCAGTCAATCATTCAGTCTCTCATGGTTAATAAGTAACAGATTTAGGATTTGAATTTCTGTTGTTTCTTTCTTCAGCTCTAAACGTGTGTACTTCTATTACATCTACCAGAGACAAAGATATAGTTGAGTGGGGAGGAGAACACCCTGTGAGATTGCGGTTAGGTATTAAAAACACTTCAAAGGTGACATAGGAGTTTAAGACATTGACAAGACGAGGAGTGCTTTCCTTGCAAGTGTTCAGAGGCATGCCACACATTTTAGGGAAATCCAGAATATTTTCCTTTCTATATTTTAGAATAGTTAGAGAGTAAATCCATGGCTCAACTTTTATGCAGATAAGAACCAATAATTTATTATATAACGAATGAGCTACTTCAAGTAGTTCCCCAAGTAGGAAAAGAATTAAAATAAAATAACATCATAAATAGAATACCAGATTGCAAAAACGTTCTTCTGTTTATTTACAACCACACGTGAAAGAGCACTCTGCTTTAAAGGACATACTGTCTGTTGTCCATTGTGAGCAGTTACAGAGATGGTTACTTGAAAATACTCCTGATGGTTATATTTATCCTTTGTTAAAATTTAACACAACTATACTGTGACCATTTTTTCACTGGACTTGTCCTAGGATAAATGCATATGTGTGATGTTTGCCTTTGGGGATAATTTCTTGTCTTCCTGTAAAGTAACTTCTTGAAGTATCTAGTTTCTCACCTTGCATCAATACTTCCATATCCTGTTTAATGACAAAACTAATAACTCACTCATCTCACTGATAAAGATAGGTTGACAATTATATAAAGTACTAAGAATTTGAATTCTGTTGATATACCGAAGAATACTACTCCATTAACAAGTGGGAGATTTTTTTCCTCTTTGAAATCCAAGAAAATTTAACATAATACCATGTCAACAAGGTAAGTAAGAAAATAATATGTGACAATTTAATAGACATTTAAGTAGTATTTTTAACAATTTATTTATTTTTAAAGATTCTTATTTATCTTATTTTTTTAAATTAAATTTATTTATTTTCAGCATAACAGTATTCATTATTTTTTCACCACACCCAGTGCTCCATGCAATCCATGCCCTCTCTAATACCCACCACCTGGGTACCACCTGGTACCCCGACCTCTCACCCCCTCGCCACTTCAAACCCCTCAGATTTTTTTTCAGAGTCTATAGTCTCTCATGATTCACCTCCCCTTCCAATTTCCCCCAACTCCCTTCTCCTCTCTAACTCCCCATATCCTCCATGCTATTTGTTATACTCCACAAATAAGTGAAACCATATGATAATTGACTCTCTCTGCTTGACTTATTTCACTCAGCATAATCTCTTCCAGTCCCGTCCATGTTGCTACAAAAGTTGGGTATTCATCCTTTCTGATGGAGGCATAATAGCCCATAGTGTATATGGACCACATCTTCCTTATCCATTCGTCCGTTGAAGGGCATCTTGGTTCTTTCCATAGTTTGGCGACTGGCCATTGCTGCTATAAACATTGGGGTACAGATGGCCCTTCTTTTCACTACATCTGTATCTTTGGGGTAAATACCCAGGAGTGCAATGGTAGGGTCATAGGGAAGTTCTATTTTTAATTTCTTGAGGAATCTCCACACTGTTCTCCAAAGAGGCTGCACCAACTTGCATTCCCACCAACAGTAGAAGAGCGTTCCCCTTTCTCCACATCCCCTCCAACACATGTTGTTTCCTGTCTTGTTAATTTTGGCCATTCTAACTGGTGTAAGGTGATATCTCAATGTGGTTTTAATTTGAATCTCCCTGATGGCTAGTGATGATGAACATTTTTTCATGTGTCTGATAGCCATTTGTATTTCTTCATTGGAGAAGTCTCTGTTCATATCTTTTGCCCATTTTTTGACATGATTGCCTGTTTTGTGTGTGTTGAGTTTGGGGAGTTCATTATAGATCCTGAATATCAACCTTTTGTCTGTATTGTCATTTGCAAATATCTTCTCCCATTCCGTGGATTGCCTCTTTGTTTTTTTGACTGTTTCCTTTGCTGTGCAGAAGCTTTAGATTTTGATGAAGTCCCAAAAGTTTATTTTAGCTTTTGTTTCCTTTGCCTTTGGAGACATATCTTGAAAGAAGTTGCTGTGGCTGATATCGAAGAGATTACTGCCTAAGTTCTCCTCTAGGATTCTGATGGATTCCTGTCTCACGTTGAGGTCTTTTATCCATTTTGAGTTTATCTTTGTGTACGGTGTAAGAGAATGGTCGAGTTTCATTCTTCTACATATAGTTGTCCAGTTTTCCCAGCACCGTTTATTGAAGAGACTGTCTTTTTTCCACTGTATATTTTTTCCTGTTTTGTCGAAGATTAATTGACCATAGAGTTGAGGGTCCATATCTCGGCTCTCTACTCTGTTCCACTGGTCTGTGTGTCTGTTTTTATGCCAGTACCATGCTGTCTTGGTAACCACAGTTTTGTAATATTTTTAAAGATTTTATTTATTTATTTGACAGAGAGAGACACAGCAAGAGAGGGAACACAGGCAGGGAGAGGGGGAGAGGGAGAAGCAGACTTCCTGCCAAGCAGGGAGCCCAATGCGGGGCTTTATGCCAGGGGCTCCATCCCAGGACCCAGGGATCATGACCTGAGCCGAAGGCAGACGCTTAACAACCGAGCCACCCAGGCGTTCCTATTTATTACAATTTAAAATCAGAGCCTAATGAATGCATTGAACAATATAAAATAAAGAGTTCTCCCTTGCTAAATAGAAGACCAGTATTATAATCAATAGCAATGGCTGTGTACACTCTATGTATGTCTGAGGGTACAGGTGTGTGCATTTTTTAAAAATTGAAGTATAGTTCACTCAGTGTTACATTTAGTTTCAGGTATACAACATAGTAATTCCATAGTAATTCCACAGTCCATACATTATGCTAGATGTACCACATCTGCCACCATATGATGCTATTATAATCCCATTGACTATATTCCCTATCCTGTACTTTTATCCCCCTGACTTATCCATTATGTAACAGGAAGCCAATATCGTCCTCTCCCCTTGACCCATTTTTGCCCATCCCTACATCCCCTTCTCTTCTGGCAACCAACATCTTGTTTCTGTATTTATAGGTGAGTTTCTGCTTTTTGTTTGTTTATTTGTTTTGTTTCTTAGATTCCACATATACGTGAAATCATATGGTATTTTTTCCTCTGGCTTATTTCACTTAGCATAATATACTCTAGGTCCATCTTGCAAATGGCAAGATCTTATTCCTTTTTATGGCTGAGTAATATTCTTGTGTGTGTACATGTATGTGTATCTATGGATCTACCACATCTTGCTTTGTCCATCTCTTCCTCACTCGCTCTCACTCTTGCTTTCTTTTTTTCCTTTCTTCCTTCCTTCTTTTTTCTTTTCTTCTTTCTTTCTCTCTCCCTCTCTCCCTTCCTTCCTTCCATCCCGTGTTTTCTTCCAGGAGTTTTATGGTTTTAGATTTCACAGTTAGGTTTTTAACCCATTTTTAGGTTTGTTTGTTTGTTTTTGTATGGTGTAAGGAAATGATTCAGCTTTATTCTTTTGCATGTAGCTATCCAGTTTTCCCAGCACCATTTATTGAAGAGCTGTCTTTTTTTTTTTTTTAAGATTTTATTTATTTATCAGAGAGAGAGAGGGGGAGAGAGCGAGCACAGGCAGACAGAATGGCAGGCAGAGGCAGAGGGAGAAGCAGGCTCCCTGCTGAGCAAGGAGCCCGATGTGGGACTCGATCCCAGGACGCTGGGATCATGACCTGAGCCAAAGGCAGCTGCCCAACCAACTAAGCCACCCAGGCGTCCCAAGAGCTGTCTTTTCCCCAGTGCATATTTTTGTCTCTTTTGGTCTAGATTAATTGGCCATGTAAGTGTGGATTTCTGAGCTTTGTATTCTGTTCTTTTGATCTTTGTGTCTATTTTTGTGCCAGTACCATGCTGTTTTGATCACTACAGCTTTAAGTATATCTTGAAATCTGGGATTGTGATTCCTCCAGCTTCTTTCTTCTTTCTCAAGATTGCTTGGGCTATTGCTAAGATTGCTAAATTTTATAATTTTAGTATTATTTTTTCTAGTTCTTTGAAAATTGTCATTGGTGTTTTGGTAAGGATTGCATTGAATCTGAGGATCACTTCTGGTAGTATGGACACTTTAATAATATTAAATTTTTAATTCCATGAGCATATAATAGAATTACCATTTGTTTGTGTCATCTTCATTGTCTTTCATCAATGTTAGATATTTTTCAGAGTTGTGTATGCATTTTTAATAAATAGGGAAATAGCTGTTTTCAGAGTCTGAAAGGGAATGGAATAACTTTAAAGTCAGGGAAAATACTTCTGTATTCTTAATAAAACATTCTTGAGAATGCAAATATAAAGACAAATAAGTGAATAATAAGTGTTGGCTGGGAGTATATTTATATTTACGTGCACATTTGTTTAAAAATATATATGAAACTATCCATGTAGAACAACCACATAAATACATCGTAAACTAATACATATCTAATCATAATGTAAATATATAATTTTTCTTATATTTCTAGAATCTAGTTATTAACAAAGCTAGAAAATAGAATTTTAAAAAAGGAGAACAAATATAGAAAATATTAAGGATTAAATATTTAGGAAATTTTAATATGTGGTGAGACTTTATATGGAAACTGCATAATCCTATCACTGGAAGATTTAAGTGAAAATTTGAATAATTAGAAATATAGAGCCTATTCTTGCAAGGGACTATTTTATATTCCAAAAAATGCAAATTTTAACTAAGGTACGTAAAACATTCCAATTTAAATAATTACATCAAAGTTTGAACTTGATAATATAATTCTTCATAAAAAGTAAACTGGAAAAATGTTTATTAGAAGAAAGATATGTAGGATTATTAAATAATAAAAAAGTGACATGTTCCAGCAAACATTAAAACATATTATTTAGTGTCAATTCATAAAAATTACAATTTGTGCAACATTTTAGACATTGAATGAAATAGAAGGTGGAGACCTGAAATATCAGTTACCATATACCAGTTTTTATTGTATGATAACATAATTGAAAAAGACATTAAAACAGAATTATATAAGTGTGTTTGGAACAATTGCAGAAAATGTTATTTCCATCTTACTTTATTTTAAAATAAATGCCAGGTGCACTAAATTGTTAAAATGAGCATTAAACAAAAGAAAAAGTAGAAAGTAATGGAATGGACTAATTAAAGCTCTTTGGTAGAATAACATTTTTCTTTGAATTAGTTAAAGTTACAAAAGTGTGTGTGCATAATCATTTTCTGGGAAAAAGATGAAACTCACATAAATAAGATAATAATATTATTTATTATATAGGTTATAGATATTTTCTTGAGTATGATCATGGTAATATATATTCAAATTTGTAAGAAAGATATGAAATTCTAAATAAATTAACAGCAAGCAATAAAATAGTTTATAAAAGGGGCAATAAAATTGACAAATAGTATATATTTACCTCTCTCCTCATCAAAACAAGATAAAATAAAGCATTTTTAAGATATTATTTTACATAGTAAAATTAGCAAAGGAACAATAATCAAAATATCCAATGCTGGCTATCCTGAAGAGAAATTACCATGTTAATTAATTATTATTAATTTAGTAATTAAGTGCAACCTTTCTGAAAAACAAAATGGCAGAGAAATTAAACTGCTTAGACTTAAGTATTATACTTTCATTCCTAATTTTATTCCAATTCAACAACCAAAGAGAAGCAAAAAATCCTCAAATACTTTCATTGTACCTTTAATAATGATAGCAACTCAAGAACAGAAGAAAAGTATGCCATACTAAAATATTATACTAATATATAATATAATCCTATAGAATATGCAAGCAGCCATATGTTAATCTATGTGTACGCAGGCATCTTTATCACTATAAATATGAAGGACATACAGAAAAACTAAAATATTTATGACATAAGCTGGGCAAAAAACAGTATAAAATATTTTACATTAATATTGCAAATATATAAACATATGTGCCATACATCATTAATAGTGGATAGAAATCACATAAACTAACCAACATTTACTCACTGGCTTGTTAATTTGCTAAGATAACAAGGTTATTAAATTCCTTGACTCTTAGATTTCTTTGCCTTTCTGGTTAGCTATATGCTAGGTAAATAGCTATCAGTTTATGGTCTGACTTATGTACAAAAGTAATGTACTGACCAAAATACTGAATGAATACATTTTGAGAAAAAAAGGATTAGGTAGAAAATTGTAGTAATGATTCTGGACTCCACAGTAGGTTTCATGTATACTTTATTCTGGTGGGCTTTTCTCTACACTCACATGTGATACCTGAATATCAATGCATTCAGTCCAGCTACAGTGCCAATTCCCATTCAGATGATAGGGAATTTAAAGTAGGTGGAAAAATGATTTGCTAACTGTTGAATATTTCCACAAATTCATTTATTTATCCATTATTATCAGTTCTTGCTACAAGTAATACTACTTATTTCTTAAGTGACTAGTATGTGTTTGGTATCATTCAGTCCTTAAAACAAGACTGAAACTGCCTCTGTCATTAGTGAGCTTATACTTTTAGAGAAGGAAGGCATGATAGCATTTTGCTATAATGTCTCCTATCTGAAACCTTTTCTGGAGTTCATAATAGAAAGGATACTGAAGCCATCTTGCTTGTAGATGCCTAGGATTAAGTCTCTGCCTCTCTACTGCCTTTAGGCAGCCCATAGACAATGACTGATACTGTATCTAGAAGTATAACAACCTTCCTTTAAGGCTGGATGTATTCTGTGTGACAATTTATGTTACAAAGTCCCACTGTGGGATTAGATTGAATCTAAACTTCAACCCCCAACCACAACTTTGCTTAACTTCCTCCTCTTCCTTGTCTTGCTCCTTCATACCCATGCATGTTTCTTCTGAGAACCCACTCTTAATAAGTTATTTGTCTCACATATCTCATCTCAGACTGCTTATTGAGAATCCAGTCTAAGTTAATGATTAAATAAGTAATTACATCATGTGATATTATGAAAGGTGAGGAATAGAAAGCTGTTGACATAGAGCCTAGATCTCTCATCCTAGGGTGGAGAGTAGGAGGTTATTTCCTTTGAGGAAAGAACATTTAAATTGAGACCCTGTGTCATTTTCTATCCTGTTTTAAAATAGTATGGTATGCATTTGCGAAATGGCTGATAATGGTTGAGGACTATAGTCTGATCCTGACCATTATGGAAATAATTAATCCATATTACTACTGAACCCCTTTTCTCATTAGCTTCAAATTATTAACAGGGGTCACTGATGGAAGTGAAGCCACCACACAGGGTGACAAGTTACTCAGGTGCAGTATCTGTCTCTGTATATTAGCAAGCATCCATGAAATGTCTACTGAGCACTTCCTTCAACCTGCAGGTATATACATATATGCATGTAGATCCCCACGTGTATGTTTCATTGTTAACATACTCATTTTGGCAATGAAAACTGGCCAGTAGAATCTGGGTGGTGACCAAAATGACACTGTGCTTAGCACCACTATATTATGAGACTTTTAGAGCTGTGCTTCTGCTTAATGTGATGGAAATAAGATTTTTAAAAATCAAATTTCGCAGTTAAAATCCATATTGTGAAATTGATAGGGTATTGATTCTTATGTCTATCAGATATATCCTATTTAGAGCACCCATGGAAGTGTAAGATGCACCAATACCTGAGATCTTGGAAGAGAGGGGGTACAATTTTAAAGAAAAAGCCATTTATCTGCATGGCAGTTATGATGAAATTAAGTAAGAAGGTAAACAAGCCTACTCCCTTAAACACTTATGGTGCATCAGACACTAGAAAGCACAGCTATATACAATTATTGAATAGTTATTATTATGCCCAAACACACTAAAATATTACTGATAAAAGGCAAATAATAATAAAAGCCAATGATTCCTCTTTCTCAGTGTTTAAGAGACAAAGTAAACTTAGCGAGGAAGTCTAGCATGATTATATTTGAAATAATTCTGTTTTGGGGTGTATGGGGTGTATTTGGGGTTTATCTTTTAAAAGTCATATTATTTTAAAAATTCTCTTTGTGTTCATAAAGAAATAGACCCAGAAGTATCAAATGACTTAATGAGGATATCACCGGGACACAGTAGCCATTGTAAGAATCATAAAGATATTTAGGTTCTCATATTCAGAAACCATTTAAAAATATATCTTTTGTGAAAATAAAGAAAACACTCACCCAAATTCTAGGACAATAAATTAAACACCCAAAGATGATGTTTGTCAAAGTCCTTTGAGAAAAATACATTAATAGTTTTGTCAGTCTATTTGTAATCTTTGGCTGATAATCACTTAGAGATATTTTAATTTTGTAAGTGTATCAGAGGAAATAATAGTCCATTATATGGCAAAATTTGAAAAAGTATTTATAAATATTGTCTTTTTCTTTTGGACTTAACAGTAAATCAAGTTTATATCACTATTATTAAAAACATTCCAAAGGGGCACATGCACCCGAATGTTTATAGCAGCAATGTCCACAATAGCCAAACTATGGAAAGAACCT
Organism: Mustela putorius furo; assembly: GCF_011764305.1. NCBI lineage: Eukaryota > Metazoa > Chordata > Mammalia > Carnivora > Mustelidae > Mustela > Mustela putorius. The sequence continues at coordinate 11,979,821 of NW_025422471.1, read as the reverse complement.
AGATGTCCATCAACAGATGAATGGATCAAGAAGATGTGGTATATATACACAATGGAATACTATGCAGCCATCAAAAGAAATGAAATCTTGCCATTTGCGACAACATGGATGGAACTAGAGCCTATCATGCTTAGTGAAATAAGTCAAGCAGAGAAAGACAACTATCATATGATCTCCCTGATATGAGGAAGTGGTGATGCAACATGGAGGCTTAAGTGGGTAGGAGAAGAATAAATGAAACAAGATGGGATTGGGAGGGAGACAAACCATAGTGACTCTTAATCTCACAAAACAAACTGAGGGTTGCTGGGGGGAGGGGGTTTGGGAGAAGGTGGTTGGATTATGGACATTGGGGAGGGTATGTGCTTTGGTGAGTGCTGTGAAGTGTGTAAACCTGGTGATTCACAGACCTGTACCCCTGGGGATAAAAATATATGTTTATAAAAAATAAAAAATTAATTAAAAAAACCCATTTTAAACGTTATAATAGAAAGCATTTTGCAAACATTTAAAAGAGAAAATAGGGGAAGGGAAATATTTGCACTAAATAGTGGTTTGAATGACATTGTAAGTGGAAACTATGGTAGGTGATAAATATGCATCTATTTTAGTAAATCAATCCTTCCTTCCTTCCTTCCTTCTCAGTTAAAAGCTCTGTTATACCTCAACAAATTGTAAAACTGAAGGGCTCTTGGCTCCACAGTTCTTTGAAGGAAATAGACTAACCTGATATAGGACTTAGCCCCACAGTAAATTAATTAGGGCTTATGTGGTTTTGTCCAGAACACCATCATTCTGGAGATGAGAGCTATTTATATGAAAAGCTATATTAAAGTCAAAGTCTAGGCAAGAAAGTAGCAAGTAATATGCAAAACAAATGCTAAGCACAGTTAATTAACAACATAAAATTTCAGAATGTAATGTTGGGTTAAATGCTGTGGAGATTTAGCTGAGACAGCTGTAACCTTAATATTATTACATATCACCATATGACAAGTATATCAAATGATACTTACTCATTGAGGACCTTCATGCCCAAGAGTGTAATAATTGAAGATGACAGTGTAGAGTAAAACTAGAGTAATACTCTAGTTGAGGAAATGGGACATGATAAAATTAATCAATAGAATGTGAAAATATAAGTGCATAATATTGTTACAGACTATAATGTACTTTGTTTAGAACATGCATATTTAGAGAATGTGACACTCCAGTTTAAATTTTCATATATGGTATTTAATATTTTCCAAATATTGTGTATGTGTGTTGTGTATGTGTATGTGTATGTGTATGTGTATGCTTAAGAAATAAAATAGTACCCATACTTTTGAAGCTTGGTGTGTTCACCCAGATCACCTATTCCTTCTCTGCTGAGATTACCGCTAACTTAAAATTTTTTGCTTATTGATAGTCCTTTATTCTCTTAGGAGTTCATAATATACGTCACCTCATAAATTAGACATTATTATTACATATGCCATCAACATTATTTTAGATTTACCCCTATGTTCAGTATTTTTTCTAAGTTGATTTTCTTTCTTTCTAAGGTCTAATTTTAATTTTTCTTTCGTGATGGTTTGGTTCTAGCAAACTCAATTTTTGTTTGTTTAAAATTTCTCTTCCTTGTACTTATTATTGAAAGATAATTTCTCAAAACACATGATTCTCTTCTCATTTATCTTGTTTTATCACTTAATTATAATGTTCCACTGACTGTGGCTTTCACCATTGCTGTTAGTCAAATTCCAATTTACCTCTGATGGGAGGTAAATTTTTTTATTAGGTTTTAAAATAGTGTCTTTCTGGGACACTAGAAAAGTGGCTAGTGGGTTAAAGCCTGGGTGGCTCAGTGGGTTAAAGCCTCTGCCTTCTGCTCAGGTCATGATCCCAGCGTCCTGGGATGGAGCCCCGCATCGGACTCTCTGCTCAGCAGGGAACCTGCTTCCTCCTCTCTCTCTGCCTGCCTCTCTGGCTCCTTGTGATTTCTCTCTGTCAAATAAATAAATAAATCTTTAAAAAAAAAAAAATAGTGTCTTTCATTTTTGCGTTATACATTTGACTGTGGTGAATGTAAGTATTGGCTTATTTTTATTTATGCTCCTTGAAGATTATTGTCCTTTATATATCTGGAGTTTATTTCTTTCTGGAGAATTCTTATTGCCTATCCAACATTTAATATATATTCTGCTTTTCTAGAATTCCCCTCTTCCTAGAATTCTTTGATGAATTTTGAAGCTTCTCTTTCTTTTTTCCCATGTCTCATAAACTCTTTCTCTCAACTAAATTTTCTCCATGCTATTATCTCTGTAGTTTCTTCAGATTTGTCTTACAATTGGCTAATTTCCCATTGACCTGAATTTGATGGGCTTTAAAATCCATCTCTATCTATCTATCATCGGTCTGTATTATCTATCATCTATCTATCATCTATCCATCCATCCATCCATCCAACTATCTCTCTAATGACGCATTACAAAAATATGCATATGTTTATAAAATGGATATGCATTTTAATAAAAATGCAATATGTAGAGGGGAGAGGTCTTGGCTACTCAACTTCACTTGGGGCCAAGAATACTGAAGTTCTAATCCTAAAGTAACATAGTGATATATCTACTTATCCACAGAAGATTTTCTTTTTCAGCTCTTCTCTGCTAAAGCATTAGGTTTTAGTTTTTTTGTTTGACTATTCCTGTCTTGAATGTTAAATTTTTCACCCTTTTAATGGGTTTTCTGAATACTCCCAATAACCTTTCAAATAAACAAGAGATTTATTATTCAAAGTACAAATAATCTAGCTAACGATATTATACAGTTTAGCCAAAGATAATGTTCCATCTGAGTTCCTTGCTATTGCCATTTTAAAATATTGTTCTGATACAGCTCTCTTCAAGCAGGCTTCTAGATTCAAAAGAGCAGTCGAGGAAGGTAATTAGATACTAATGTGTACCTCTAGTCTGACCCTGGGAATATCCCAAATACCTTTTTATACCTTTTTCATTGTTTTGCCAATAGTGAAATGCTCCCACTGAAGATGGTCCCCCTCACAACTCTTCGCTCAGCATAGGCAGGTGATTACTTCTAATTATTTTAATATTTCTAATTATTAGTAAACAAAGAATACATGATATAATTCAGGCAATACCGTATGTCTAAAGTTGTCTGCTATTATTCTTGCAGACTTGTCTGACTGTCCATTGAAGACGGTGAAGGAAATATTTAGGAGTAGAGATAATAGATTTCTGTAAATCAGTGGAGAGATTTGGATAATAATTCATATCATCTCTGGCTGTAACATTTTGCTCTTTTTTTGTTGTTGCTGTTTGAAATGAGAATCAGGGTAGTCTTCTTGGTTGTAAAGGCTTACTCTTTCCAAGGTTCTACCAGCTGTGCTAGTCAAAATAACTAATGCCGATATTTGCATTGGGTAGGTATATGCTTTGAAGATACCTACGTGAAACAGGACCACCTCACTGTAGAACTACCTGTGGAGAACAAGGTCAACAAGAACAGTGGACATCTCAGACTTTTCCTGCCACGATTTTCTGCCATCTCAATTTTCCTAGCCGATCCTTTGTCCTTTCCGGTTTGTTCTCCACACCGCTAGCAGATTTATTTCTCTAAAAGGGCCTTATGATCCATCTCTCTCTCCTCATATTCTAACAGTTTTGATGATTCCCCTTATTAGATTCAGTTTAAACTTCTGAGTTCATGTTTATGAACTCAGTTTATGAGATTCAGTTTAAACTTCTTTGTTTTAGATTTACGCCTTGTCAGGACAGCTCTCTTCCCAACCATATTTTGCCATTCCGTTACCCTCCCCTACAGCAGTTCTTCAAAGAGACAAAATTCCCTTGTGCCTTAGACTTTTCACAGGGTTCTCACCATGTAATGCTCCTCTTGTCCGCACCATGGCTCACACTTCCCCTAGCCCCCACTTTTTTTCTTTTTCCCCTCTGTTTCTGTAACTTGTGTCTCCCCTCGGGATATGGTCTGGAAATTCTGGACTGGATAGTTCCCTGAATTCTCTCAACACAGCATGCAGGGGATTTTATTATAACATTAGGATTTTATTATAACTATTAACTTATTTGACTGATTACCATTCTCTGTTTATTAGATTAGGGGCCCATTGAAAGCAGAGGCTGTGTCTTGATCATCTCAGTTACTCCAGTGCCCAGTATAGCGACAAACATAAAGTAAGTGAATAAAAAAATTCTTACTTAATTACTAGGCTTTAAGTAAATGCCTTATTGAATTGTAAAAATGATCTTTGACTGTATCTGCTGTAGAGTTTCTACTGTCTGCCTAAGAACAGGATTTCATGACTTAGCTAAATAGGAAGAGAAAAATTATTCACCAACAACCTGAGGGTCAAGACAGGCACAATCTTCTTAATTTGTTCCTTCAATTTTTCTTTGGTTAAGGAAACTTACAAAGTAAGCTTGGTGACCTATGTCAAAACATTTTCATGGTAAAAATGGTAGAATTAGAAAGAATTTATACTCACTCTCTATAAAATTTGTGGGCTTAGAAACTGATGAAGTTTGGAGAATACAGAAGTTTATTATTTGCTCTGACTCTTCTATTAAAGTCTTCATTCTGTTACTTCTTGGTCTATAAAAGCTGATATAAAAAAAAAGAAAACAGGCAAAAACCCAAACCCTTGTTTAATTACATACAGTGTGTACGTTTTTACCTCTGGCTAATATATTTATAGACATAGTTTTATAATTTACATAAGTAGATGTTCATTATCTGTCTTATGGATATTCAGTTATGTCTTAACTGGAAATTTATGGAGGGTAATTCTCATAAATTCAGTGAACACAGTGCCTGGCTCAGCACCATAACAGATGTGAAATACATGTTTTTTTATAATGATGCTAAAATGTTTAGTTGCAAAGGTGGGCTGTGGTCACATAATCTTCCTATTCCCTGTTCAATGAATAATTCAAGTAGTAGCCCTCACAGTCCTCATAAGATTGAGAAGATATATCTATTCCCAAGTCTTGTTTTCTATTATTGAGATGTAAGGAGCTACTGCAAATGCAAAGTCTCTGGGGCCTTGTTACAGGGGCCAGCTTCAAGTTTCCATTGTGAACTCAAAAGGATATGCCAGGAGAAACTTCAGAATAGGATCACTGGGGAGAAAGCAGGCACAGTTTCAGGGGCAGTGTCCATACTGCATGGAAAGCATATGTGTATTTAGCAAAATAATGTATGCATGTGTGTGTGTAGGAGGCGTTCCTTCACTTATTTTGTGTTTTACAAACATAACCAAATATTGAAATCTCTCTACGCATGTCATCTGAAAATATATTATCTAACACACAGAAATGTGGATGGCAGATTTTAAAATTATGTGTTTTATGTATGATTATGATATGATCCTAAACATTAATTAGATACTTGTAATTAACTTATTATGTGAGAACCACTAAAAATCACCCATGTGTTTGTGTGTGGGAGATGAACAAAGAAGGGAATGTAAACTAAGTGCAAAGCTATGTGTGACTATCCAGATGATCTCGTAACAATCATCCAAGGAACAACAGCACAGTGAGCCATTCATTAGGTTCTTTAACTATGACCATTAAAACATAGTGTCTCTTGCCTCAACAGAAGATAATCAGGGAAGTAGCTATATTTGTATTTAACAGAAAGTGTGATGCCTTAAATAAAAAAATCATATCTGTGTGCTAGAGGAACTTTTAAATTTCATTCCAAATATATAAAAGTACATGTAGCAAAATTATTTTTCTATGTTTCTAAAAGACACTGTTTCATGAGAGAAAAGAACATTTTGATAACTAATTTCTCAGAATCACAGACAAACAATTTGTTGGTTTTTTTTCCTTCTCCCTAGGTTCTGACATAATGAAACCTACCTACCATTTGTTTTACTCTAACTTTCCTATGTCACAAGTGGCCTGGAAAGAAAGTCTTAGGTGAGTTTTCTCAAAAACAATGCTTCATTTACAATTTTGAAAAATACTTCCATGAGTAGCCTGATGATAAAAACAGCCCAAACAGGAGAAACAATAGAAAAGTTTATGACGTATAAAATGAATTCTTCCAAAGAATTTTGTTTCAAAATGCCAAGGGTTATAAGTCAAATATATATGCAGCATGTATTACTATTCATTACCTTGCATTGGCTGATATTCGTCTCTTCTGACAACCCTGGGTAAATCATGTTACATATTGCATAAAATATGAGAGCTTGTCCTTTTCTGAAGATGCCACTCAGTGTGGGAACTCACTGCCATTGGCTGCATCCGAGTTGCTATAAGGTCCCTTAAGACCACTACTTCTGCAGAGCCCTATGGCAGTTGAATCAGAGAAGAAAAGGTATTTATAGAAAACATATGCAAAAGGTTGAGAGCTCGTCCAGTTTTTAGTGCCCAGACTGACAGCTAAATACAAATTGAGAAATGTAAGTTTCAGTTTGAGCAAATTTACTGGGTGAAAACCTCATTTTTTCATTTCATTTGAATACGTTCACTGCTTCTCAGAATATGCAACTCTAGAGTGGGCATATTTTTTATTCTTGAAGGCTCATTATTTTACAGTGAGGTTACTGAACCCAGACCACGTAGAGTAGATTATCCAGCCTAATATTAATCAAAATATACATGGCAAATGGGATTCCAAACAGTGCCAAATAGACATCTGCTTTTATCACAGAATAAAAAAGTACATTTAGTGCCTTTATTAAAAGGTATTATGGGCAATTTATTTTTAAGCCATCTCTCTAACACTATTAACTAGCATATAATTTAATGTACTCCCAAGCAACTTGACTTTTACTGTTTCCTTCAAAACATTAATTTGTAAAAGCAAGTTGATATAAAAGATGACTTTGACCCTAAGAAAAGATTCGAATCATTAAGAATAAATTAAATGATCTTGTAGATACACAAAATAGTTACTTTGGGGGTTGGAAAATAACATACTTTCTGTTGCCATGTATGATACGGTGTTTCATAGGGAAAAATAAAGCCAGTGCTATTTCTTTTTTTTTTTTTTTGAAGATTTTATTTATTTATTCGACAGAGAGAGATTACAAGTAGACAGAGAGGCAGGCAGAGAGAGAGAGAGAGAGAGAGAGGGAGAGAAGCAGGCTCCCCGCTGAGCAGAGAGCCCGATGTGGGACTTGATCCCAGGACCCTGAGATCATGACCCGAGCGGAAGGCAGCAGCTTAACCCACTGAGGCACCCAGGCATCCCAGTGCTATTTCTAATGATATAATTTATACCCTCCAAGTAAACCATATCAGTTTTGTAAGTTTTGCTTAAATTTGAACAGAGTTGCCAAATGCCTAAACATTTCTGAACAAACAAATGAAAGAAGATTCTCTAGTTTTTATGAGAGAAATAAATCCTATTATGTCTGTTTGAAAATTTTGGACAGGTTAATGCATACTAGGTTTTGTACTATCTTTATAGTGTTTTCTTTATAGAGAAAAGGAAATAAGTTCACTTCCATTAAAATGTATCTAGACTATTTTGTACTAAGTTGGCACTGGAGCTATTGATAGAAAAATTTTTTAAAAATCTAGGCTAAGAATTATAAGTAAAACTAAAACATAGGACGTGTTTAAGTAGGTAAAATTTTTGAATGGTGACAAATAAAATTGAAATTATAAAAATAGTACAAGGATGCATTTTCTTTTTAAAGAAATAAAAGTACCTAAGAGGAATAGTATTAAGTGAAAAACAACAGCAGAAATAACCATAAAACCTTGGCGTCATTCCCTACCCTCCTATAGTGAGATTCCACTATTCTCCTGTAGGTAAGCACCAGAAATAGTTTGGAGGGCATCCTTCCAGGTCTTTTCCTATATATTTATAGAAACATCTCTTTATCTATATTTATGTATTGATGTATGTGTGTGGACATGTACATAAAAGAAGTACACATTACATATATGTAGGTACATATATAGACCATATAAATTTAAAAAAATTCACTTAAAATAAAACGTATCATGCTTAGCGAAATAAGTCAAGCAGAGAAAGACAACTATCATATGATCTCCCTGATATGAGGAAGTGGTGATGCAACATGGGGGCTTAAGTGGGTACGAGAAGAATAAATGAAAGAAGATGGGATTGGGAGGGAGACAAACCATAAGTGACTCTTAATCTCACAAAACAAACTGAGGGTTGCTGGGGGGAGGGGATTGGGAGAAGGGGGTGGGATTATGGACATTGGGGAGGCTTTGTGCTTTGGTGAGTGCTGTGAAGTGTGTAAACCTGGTGATTCACAGACCTGTACCCCTGGGGATAAAAATATATGTTTATAAAAAATAAAAAATTATTTAAAAAATTGTACATCACTACTTGGTATAGTTGCATTTTATTTTCCATACTTTTTCCAACTATTTTTGAATGTGGATGGGACCAAGTATTTTAAACCATTTCCTACTGATAGACATTCGGATGATCTTGACTTTTATTTGCAGTCTAAAGAAACTTTTGTCTGTGAGATAGATTTTGAAGTTATTGATTGGTTTTTGTAGGTATTGCCAAATTGTCTCTAAGAAGTTTGTATTAGTTTGTATTCCTTCTATCACATCCTTATCAAAAGTTTATTGTATTGACCTTTATTTTTGTTAGTCTACTAGGTAAAGTTTGTATTATTTTAGCATGCATTTCTGTCATTACCAGTGGAGTTGAATATTTTTACATGTTTATTGTATATACACATATGCACACACAGTTGACTAGCTCTTAGTGGAAATACACATACACACACAAATGCACACAGATATATATATATATATATAAATATATTATATCATAATATTTTATGATATTATAAATCATAAACTAATATAATGATTATAATATTGTGACATTATATTTAATTATATATTATATATCATATATATTATATATATATATTCTTAAATAGATTATAATCTTAACCTTAAATTCAAAGAGACAACTTGTTTTGGTAAAGTTTTTTTGTTTTTTTTTTTTTTCCATTTTTACTTAAGAGAAGGTTCAGAAGTGTAAAGTGACTTGCCTGAAGCTGCCCTGCTAACAGGTCCTAGAGGTGGGATTCAAACCCTGGTCAACTGGCCCCAGAGCCAGAGCTTCTTGGATTCCACTTCACCGCCCACTGCTGTTGCCATCCTCTGGTCATTGGTGTTTGAGAGCATAGACGGGAAGGCAGAACATTGCCTTGTTTGACCTCAGCTGGGCATATGCATATAGGGAGACTCAATTTTTTCACAGCTCTATGTATGTCTGCTAATGACTGTGAAAGCCAACTTAGCTTTGATTTTTGAGGTTCCAGATAAATTTCAGGAAGTATCAGATAGGGAATTGTGAGTGACAAGGGTAGACTGCATACACAAACATACACACAATGTACATGTAATGTACATGCATACGTATAAATATGTACAGATGTTCTCTGAACTTAGGATGATTCAACTTAACAATTTTTCAGCTCTATGATGGTGCAAAAGGAAAACACATTCACTTTACATTTTGAAATTTGATCTTTTCCCAGGCTAGTGATAGGCAGAGCAATGCTCCAATACTGCCCCATGATGCTGGGGTGGTGGCAGCAAGCCACAGCTCCCAGTCAGCTACATGAGCAGGAGGGGTGAACAACCCGCACACACACAACCACTCTGTACCCAGACAGCCATTCTGTTATTCACTTTCAGCATAGTAGTCAATAAATTACATGAGATACATAATACTTTATTATAAAATAGGCTTCATGCCAGGTGATTTTGCCCAACTGTAGGCTAATGTAAGTGTTCTGAGCACATTTAAGGTATGCGAGACTAAGCTATAATGTTAGGTGTAACAGGTGAATTAAATGCATTTTCAACCCAGGATATTTCAATTTAGGATGGATTTATCTGGAGTTAACCCCATCGTTAGGTCAAGGAAAATCTGTATTTGAATCACTTTTTAAAATATTCTCTGGAGTTCTTTTTCTTATTCTCTTATAGACTATATTTTTAGTTTATATATATTACCCTTTCTTACTACATATTTTCCAAACATTTCTCTCAGTTTGGCTCTCCTGTTTCAAGTCTGTTAATAGTATCTTTAATCACAAAGGAGGTTTACGTTTCTAGGCCATTAAACATATCAATTTTTTCTATTATGTCTTAGTTTTAATCTTACTTAGAACTTCTTCACCACCTTAAAAAATGCATGCTTTAAAAAAATATATTTTAGCACTTTAATTTACCTTGAGTTACTTTTTGGTATATATAATGATTTTGGCTTCTTTAGTCTTTTTTTTTTTTTTTAAGGTTAACAGGAAACTAATTTGTCCTGCAGATATTGTTTGAATTATCTATCATTTCTACTGAATTCAAATGCTTCCTTTATCCCCACATAGATAGCCTTTCTTCTTCAACTTTATTTTTATTCCATTCTTGTCTATTCCTAAACCAAGAGATATCCTGTTTTAATGGTTGTGCCGTTAGAATATATGACAGGAAAAAAAAATCATTGCATTTCTTATCAGTTATCATGATAATTCTTTAACATTTTCTATAGGTAATTTAATATTAGCTTTTACAATTTCATCAACAGTATTATTATATTTGTGTTGAAATCTATATTAGTTACCTATATATAGATATAGATATATATCTGCTATATAACAAATTATTCCAAAATTTAGCAGCTTAAAGCAACTATACTACTAACTTGATTAAATTAAGAATATTATCTCAGAGTTTCTGTGGGTCAGGGGTTGTGGCATGGCTTTTCTGGATGTCTCTGCCTCAAGATGTTTTATAAATCTGCCTTCAAGGTTTTAGCAGTGTCTCTAATCAGCACAAGACTAGACCAGGGTCCGATCTGCTTCCAGGCTGGTGTCAGGATTCAATTTCTCATGGGCTGTTGGACTGAGGACCTTATTTGCTCTTTGCTGTTGGGCAAAGGCTGCCCTCAGTTTCTTGCCATATGGGTTTCACTCTAAGTCAGTTTATGTACAACATGATTGCTGACTTCCCTCACAACCAGCCACACTGAAAGTCAGTGACAAAATAAAAACAACTTTTGTAATCTAATCTCAGAAGTGCTAGCCCATCATGTTTGCCATATTCTGTTCATTAGAATGAATAATGAGGTCCGGTCAAGTTTCCAATTGCAGTTGATATTGCTGTTACACAAAAGTCTGGGTGTGCATGTGCCTATAAAACACTTATCTTATAAATCTTAATTTTTTTATCGTGCAATATACCTTTATTTTTTTAATTTCTTAAATTTTTTTATAAACATATAATGTATTATTAGCCCCAGGGGTACAGGTCTGTGAATCACCTATAAATCTTAATTTTTTAACTTTGCTTTTTGAACATTCTATTAGCAGGTTTTATATAATAGTTTAAGTTTATGTCTTTTAAATACTGGTATGTCTTATTTTTATTATTTTACTGCATTGGCTGGAACAATGAGAAAAATACTCTATAGTGGTAGTGGTAGCAAGCATCCAGTGTTGTTTTAAATTTCATCACCTGTTTTTGTTTGTTTGTTTGTTTTTGTTTTTGAAGATTTTATTTATTTATTTGACAGAGAGAGACACAGAGAGAGAGGGAACACACACAGATGGAGTGAGAGAGGGAGAAGCAAGCTTCCCGGGGAGCAGGGAGCCCAATGTGGGGCTTGATCCCAGGACCCTGAGATCATGACCCAAACTGAAGGCAGTGGCTTAACCCACTGAGCCACCCAGGTGCCCCATCATCACCTGTTTTGTATAATTATCAGATTTTTCTTTTTTTGATCTGATAATGTCATATATTGCATTAAATTTCCTAATGTTGAAACCATGTTTTCATTGCTAGGATAAACTACTAGTGTACTAGTGGTTTTTTTTTTTTTTTTTTTTAGGAATTTTGTATCCATATTCAGATGTAAGGTTGATTTTTGTCTTCCTTCATTCTTTCTTCATAAGGTTTTAAAATGGCTATGTCCTCTGAAAGAATGCTTTGGGGACTTCTGTTTTTTTAAATAATTGTATAATTTATACAGTAGAGAAATTATTGTAATGTCATATAGTGACTGACATGCAGTGTCATGAAATTGACAAGCAGCATTAAAGTAAAATTCTAAGTATATAAAAATAAATATAATTCTCTGATTAAGACCTTTACCATGTACTGCTCACATGTATAAAGCAGCAGTAGGAGGATATTTAAAAGACTCATTTTTAAATGGAACTCTAAAGAACATTTCAGGAAGTACATTTCTGTAAAGTAACATTTTCTTAGAGATTGGAAAAGAGCCCATTTAGGGTACAAAAGTTTTACTTTCCTCCAGAAAAACTTGCTAGTGTTTGGAGGTGTCAACTATTTATTATTTCTTTGCTATAAATTTTTTTTGTAATAGATATGTCAGAAATATCTATTGGTACATTTAAAGATGAATAGACTTTTCTTTAGCTGTTTTACATTTAATGAATAATTATGTGGCAATTATAAAATTCCTATATACTCTTACACTATACACTCCTTGCTTAGTTTCCCTTGTTACTAAATCTTGCACTAGTACAGTACCTTTATATTATCTTATTTCATAACCTCAAATGTAATTATTAAATCATCTCCCCCCCTTGCATTGTTACTAGTTGCTTCTGGAAACTATTTGCCATTTTATGGTGGATAATAAAATTTGAGGAAAAAAAATAAAGAGTGTTTATATTTTAAAATAAAATTAGTTTCATGATCTACTGATAAAATAGTAATATGATTAAGAAGATAAGCTTTTTTATTTCTAGAAAGTTTTTTTTAAATTTTTTATTTCTTTTCAGCATAACAGTATTCATTGTTTTTGCACCACACCCAGTGCTCCATGCAATCCGTGCCCTCTCTAATACCCACCACCTGGTTCCCCCAACCTCCCACTCCCCGCCCCTTCTAAACCCTCAGATTGTTTTTCAGAGTCCAAAGTCTCTCATGGTTCACCCCCACCCCCCTTCCCATTTCCCTCAACTCCCTTCTCCTCTCCATCTCCCCTTGGCTTCCATGCTATTTGGCATGCTCCACAAATAAGTGAAACCATATGATAATTGACTCTCTCTGCTTGACTTATTTCACTCAGCATAATCTCTTCCAGTCCTGTCCATGTTGCTACAAAAGTTGGGTATTCATCCTTTCTGATGGAGGCATAATACTCCATAGTGTATATGGACCACATCTTCCTTATCCATTCATTCATTGAAGGGCATCTTGGTTCTTTCCACAGTTTGGCAACCGTGGCCATTGCTGCTATAAATATTAGGGTACAGATGGCCCTTCTTTTCACTACATTTGTATCTTTGAGGTAAATATCCAGGAGTGCAATGACAGGGTCATAGGGAAGCTCTATTTTTAATTTCTTGAGGAATCTCCACACTGTTTTCCAAAGTGGCTGCACCAACTTGCGCTCCCACCAACAATGTAAGAGGGTTCCCCTTTCTCCACATCCTCTCCAGCACATGTTGTTTCCTGTCTTGTTAATTTTGGCCATTCTAACTGGTGTAAGGTGGTATCTCAATGTGATTTTAATTTGAATCTCCCTAATGGCTAGTGATGATGAACATTTTTTCATGTGTCTGGTAGCCATTTGTATGTCTTCATTGGAGAAGTATCTGTTCATATCTTCTGCCCATTTTTTATATGATTATCTGTTTTCTGTGTGTTGAGTTTGAGGAGTTCTTTATAGATCCTGGATATCAATCTTTTGTCTGTACTGTCCTTTGCAAATATCTTCTCCCATTCCGTGGGTTGCCTCTTTGTTTTGTTGAGTATTTCCTTTGTTGTGCAGAAGCTTTTGATCTTGACGAAGTCCCAAAAATTCATCTTCACTTTTGTTTCCTTTGCCTTTAGAGACATATCTTGAAAGAAGTTGCTGTGGCTGATATTGAAGAGATTACTGCCTATATTCTCCTCTAGGGTTCTGATGGATTCCTGTCTCACATTGAGGTCTTTTATCCATTTTGAGTTTATCTTTGTGTATGGTGTAAGAGAATGGTCGAGTTTCATTCTTCTACTTATAGCTGTCCAGTTTTACCAGCACCATTGATTGAAGAGACCTGTCTTTTTTCCACTGTATATTTTTTCCTGTTTTGTCGAAGATTATTTCACCATAGAGTTGAGGGTCCATATCTCGGCTCTCTACTCTGTTCCACTGGTCTGTGTGTCTGTTTTTATGCCAGTACCATGCTGTCTTGGTGATCACAGCTTTATAGAGAAGCTTGAAATCAGGTAACGTGATGCCCCCAGTTTTATTTTTGTTTTTCAACATTTCCTTAGCTATTTGGGGTCTCTTCTGATTCCATACAAATTTTAGGATCATTTGCTTCAGCTCTTTGAAAAATACTGGTGGAATTTTGATCAGAATGGCATTAAAAGTATAGATTGCTCTAGGCAGTATAGACATTTTAACAATGTTTACTCTTCCGATCCAAGAGCATGGAATGGTCTTCCACCTTTTTGTGTCTTCTTCAATTTCTTTCATGAGTGTTCTGTAGTTCCTCGAGTACAGATCTTTTACCTCTTTGGTTAGGTTTATTCCCAGGTATCTTATGGTTCTTGGTGCTATTGTAAATGGAATCGATTCTCTAATTTCCCTTTCTGTATTTTCATTGTTAGTGTATAAGAAAGCCACTGATTTCTGTACATTGACTTTGTAATCTGCCACGTTACTGAATTGCTGTATGAGTTCTAGTAGTTTGGGGGTAAAGTCTTTGGGTTTTCCATATAAAGAATCATGTCATCTGCGAAGAGAGAGAGTTTGACTTCTTCATTGCCAATTTGGATACCTTTTATTTTTCTTTGTTGTCTGATTGCTGTTGCTAGGACTTCTAATACTATGTTGAACAAGAGTGGTGAGAGTGGGCATCCTTGTCGTGTTCCTGATCTCAATGGGAAGGCTGAAAGCTTTTTTCCATTGAGAATGATATTTGCTGTGGGTCTTCCATAGATAGATTTGATGAAGTTCAGGAATGTTCCCTCTACCCCTATAATTTGAAGTGTTTTAATCAGGAATGGATGCGGGATTTTGTCAATTGTTTTTTCTGCATCAGTTGAGAGGACCATGTTGTTCTTCTCTCTTCTCTTATTAATTTGTTCTATCACATTGATTGATTTGCAAATGTTGAACCATCCTTGTAACCAGGGATGAATCCCACCTGGTCATGGTGGATAATCTTTTTAATATGCTGTTGGATCCTGTTTGCTAGGATCTTGTTAAGAAACTTAGCATCCATATCATCAGTGATATTTGTGTGAAATTCTCTTTTTTGGTAGGGTCTTTGCCTGGTATGGGTATCAGGGTAATGCTGGCTTCATAGAAAGAGTCTGGAAGTTTTCATTCTGCTTCGATTTTTTGAAACAGCTTCAGGAGAATAGGTGTTATTTCTTCTTTGTAAGTTTGGTAGAATTCCCCAGGGAATCAGTCAGGTCCTGGGCTCTTGTTTATTGGGAGTTTTTTTTTTTTAATATTATTTATTTATTTATTTGAGAGAGAGAGTGAGAGAGAGGGGAGAAGGTCAGAGGGACAAGCAGACTCCCCATGGAGCTGGGAACCCGAATTGGGACTCGATCCCGGGACTCCAGGATCATGACCTGAGCCGAAGGCAGTTGCTTAACCAACTGATCCACCCAGGCGCCCCTTTTGGGAGGTTTTTGATCACTCTTTCAATCGCGTTACTAAATATAGGTCAATCAGGTTGTCAATTTCTTCCTGGTTCAGTTTTGGGAATTTATAGTTTTCCAGGAATGCATCCATTTCATCTAGGTTGCTTAGGTTATTGGCATATAACTGTTGATAATAACTTCTGGTGATTATTTCTACTTTCTTGGTATTAGTTGTGATCTCTCCCTTTTCATTCATAATTTTATTAATTTGGGCTTTCTCTCTTTTCTTTTGGATTAGTGTGGCCAATGGTTTATCAATCTTATTGATTCTTTCAAAAAACTAGCTTCTAGTTTCATTGATACATTCTATTGTATTTCTGGTTTCTACCTCATTGATCTCTGCTCTAATCTTGATTATTTCCCTTCTTGTGTGTGGAGTTGGTTTGATTTATTGTTGATTATCCATTTATTTAAGGTGTATAAACAGCTGGTGTATTCTGGATTTTTCAATTTTTTGGAGGGAGGCTTGGATGGCTCTGTATTTCCTTCCCCCTTAGGACCACCTTTGCTGTATCCCATAGGTTTTGGACCAAAGTGTCTTCATTCTCATTGGTTTCCATGAATTGTTTCAGTTCTTCTTTGATCTCCTGGTTGATCCAAGCATTCTTAATCAAGGTGGTCTTTAGTTTCCAGGTGTTTGACTTCCTTCCGAACTTTTCCTTGTGATTGAGCTCCAGTTTCAAAGCACTGTGATCTGAAAATATGCAATGAATAATCTCAGTCTTTTGGTATTGGTTGAGTCCTGATTTGTGACCCAGTATGTGGTCTATTCTTGAGAAGGTTCCATGTGCACTTGAGAAGAATGAGTATTCTGTTGTTTTAGGGTGGAATGTTCTGTATATATCTATGAGGTCTATCTGGTCCAATGTGTCATTCAATGCTCTTGTTTCTTTATTGATTTTCTGCTTTGACGATCTATTTCTGAGAGAGGCGTGTGAAGATCTCCTACTATTAATGTATTCATATCAATATGACTCTTTATCTTGATTAACAGTTTTTTTATGTAATTGGCTGCTCCCCTATTGGGGGCACAGATATTTTTAATTATTAGATCATCTTGGTGGATAGTCCCTTTAGGAATTATGTAGTGTCCTTCTGTATCTCTGACTGCAGTCTTTAGTTTAAAATCTAATTTATCTGATATGAGAATCGCTACCCTGGCCTTCTTTTGAGGTCCATTGGCATGAAAGATGCTTCTCCATCCCTTCATTTTTAGTCTGGGTATATCTTTAGGTTCAAAATGGATCTCTTGTAGACAACATATGGATGGGTCCTATTGTTTTATCCAATCTGCAACCCTGTGTCATTTTATGGGTGCATTTAGGCCATTCACATTGAGAGTGATTATTGATAGATACGTTTTTATTGACATTGTGTTACCTTTGAAGTCTTTCTTTCTGTAGATAGTCTCTATATTTCTGTTCAATGATATTCTTAGGATTTTTCCTCTTTTATAGAACCCCCCTTAATATTTCCTGCAGTGTCGGCTTAATGGTTGCATGGTCTTTTAAACCTTGCCAGTCTTAGAAACTCTTTATCTCTCCATCCATTTTGAATGTCATTCTTGCTTGATAAAGTATTCTTGGTTGCATTTAGTGCCCTGAATATATCTTGCCAGCCCTTCCTGGCTTGCCAGTTCTCTGTGGACAGGTCTGATGTTATTCTGATGAGCTTTCCTCTGTAAGTAAGGAGCCTCTTTGTCCTAGCAGCTTTCAAGAGATTTTATCTACAATTATGATTCCTCAATTTGACTATCAGGTGCCTTGATGTTTTTTTTGGAATCTATAATCTTGAATGGAGACCGTTCGGCCTCTAGTACATGAACGCTGGTTTCATTCGCGAGATTGGGAAAATTTTCATGAAGAACTTGTTCCACTATATCTTCTAGATCTCTTTCTCTTCCCCTTCAGGGATTCCAATAATTCTGATGTTGGAACGTTTCATGGCATCATTTATTTCCCTGATTCTGTTTTCGTGGCTTCTAAGCTGTTTGTTCCATGCTTTCTCCTGATCCTTTTTCTCTATCTGTTTGTCCTCCAGATCACTAATTCTATCTTCTGTCTCAGTTACCCTAGCTTTTAGAGAATTTAAATTAGATTGAAAATCATTGAGAGCATTGTGAATGTCATCCCTGGTGGCTTTCAGTTTGGCCCTAATCAATTCCATTTGGTCATCCATGTCTTTCTCCAACCTAGCTATTGCCTGGATAATTGTTAGCCTGAATTCTCTTTCCAACATATTGTCTATGTTGGTAGCCATTAGCTCTGTTGCAGAAGGCCCATCCTCTGTATTTTTCTTCTGTTGGGCATTCCTCCTCCTAGTCATTTTGGTGAGAGATGACTGAACAGATGTAGCTGCATGTATCAACCGTGGTGCAGTCAGGGTGCATCCTGAAACGCTTCTGAGAAATCAGGATTCCTCACGCAAATGAAAGAAAAAAGAAAAGAAAGAGAACAAAAAGAGAGAGAGAGAAAGAGAGACAGGAAAAAAAGGGAAGATAAAATAGAAGGTTCAGCCCAAATGGGCCCCAAGGTAAGATTTATGAAGTATACAAACAAAAACAAACAAAAAGACTGATAAAAGTAGATGTCAAGAGAAAATATATATATATATAAGCAAATAAAGGAAGAACCTCATCAAAAAGAACCCCATGTGGAAGATTTATATACTATCAGGGCAAACACAAAAACACAGAAACACTGGCGGAAGAAAAAGATGAGAGAATGGTTATAAATTCTCAGTGTGGGTGAGGAAGGTTATTTTGATTTTTGATTCTTCCTGGATGTATCTTGATATCTTTGTTAAAGGACTCAACTTTCCTAAGATAAAGGAGGATTAAAAATTGGTTTATCTGTAGGGGTAGCATTGATTGGGGAAAGGGGATTACCTTGAAGTTTAACTCTATATGAATATTAGAAAATAAAAATAAAAAATGAATAAACTAGACTAAACTAAACTAAAATTTAAAAAATAGAAATGCAAAGGGAAAACACAAGTGTATGTATCAAAAAGTTCAGGTTAGAAGGTTATTATGGAGTTTGCTGTACTGGACATCTCACTGTGATGGTACATAAGTTAAAAAGTTATCTATATAACAAAAAATAAACCAGAATAGTGGGAGGGAGTTAAAAATAAAAGTTTTTTCTATGAAGTAGTGGTGGTGGTTCTCCAGTAGTCTTTTTTAAAATTTTTCTTTCCTGGTTGGTTTTCTGGGGGAGGGGACTGCCACATGTGTTTTCAGTCAATGATTTCCCTAAGTTAAGTCCTCCTATTCCCCTCAAGGGGGTGGGCTCTGAGGAAACCGTTTTTTTCAGGCTTTTGTTCTCTGAAGGTTTTTATGTTTGTTCACTTTTTTTCTCTCGCCTTGACTGCTTTTTTTTTTTAATATAATTTTTTATTTTTTATAAACATATATTTTTATCCCCAGGGGTACAGGTCTGTGAATCACCAGGTTTACACACTTCACAGCACTCACCAAAACACATACCCTCCCCAATGTCCATAATACCACCCCCTTCTCCCAAACCCCCTCCCCCCAGCAACCCTCAGTTTGTTTTGTGAGATTAAGAGTCACTTATGGTTTGTCTCCCTCCCAATCCCATCTTCTTTCATTTATTCTTCTCGTACCCACTTAAGCCCCCATGTTGCATCACCACTTCCTCATATCAGGGAGATCATATGATAGTTGTCTTTCTCTGCTTGACTTATTTCGCTAAGCATGATACGCTCTAGTTCCATCCATGTTGTCGCAAATGGCAAGATTTCATTTCTTTTGATGGCTGCATAGTATTCCATTGTGTATATATACCACATCTTCTTGATCCATTCATCTGTTGATGGACATCTAGGTTCTTTCCATAGTTTGGCTATTGTGGACATTGCTGCTATAAACATTCGAGTACACGTGCCCCTTTGGATCACTACGTTTGTATCTTTAGGGTAAATGCCCAATAGTGCAATTGCTGGGTCATAGGGCAGTTCTATTTTCAACATTTTGAGGAACCTCCATGCTGTTTTCCAGAGAGGTTGCACCAGCTTGCATTCCCACCAACAGTGTAGGAGGGTTCCCCTTTCTCCGCATCCTTGCCAGCATCTGTCATTTCCTGACTTGTTGATTTTAGCCATTCTGACTGGTGTGAGGTGATATCTCATTGTGGTTTTGATTTGTATTTCCCTGATGCCGAGTCATATGGAGCACTTTTTCATGTGTCTGTTCGCCATCTGGATGTCTTCTTTGCAGAAATGTCTGCTCATGTCCTCTGCCCATTTCTTGATTGGATTATTTGTTCTTTGGGTGTTGAGTTTGCTAAGTTCTTTATAGATTCTGGACACTAGTCCTTTATCTGATATGTCGTTTGCAAATATCTTCTCCCATTCTGTCAGTTGTCTTTTGATTTTGTGAACTGTTTCCTTTGCTGTGCAAAAGCTTTTGATCTTGATGAAATCCCAATAGTTCATTTTTGCCCTTGCTTCCCTTGCCTTTGGCGTTGTTCCTAGGAAGATGTTGCTGCGGCTGAGGTCAAAGAGGTTGCTGCCTGTGTTCTGCTCAAGGATTTTGATGGATTCGTTTCGCACATTGAGGTCCTTCATCCATTTTGAGTCTATTTTTGTGTGTGGTGTAAGGAAATGGTCCAATTTCATTTTTCTGCATGTGGCTGTCCAATTTTCCCAGCACCATTTATTGAAGAGGCTGTCTTTTTTCCATTGGACATTCTTTCCTGCTTTGTCAAAGATTAGTTGACCATAGAGTTGATGGTCTATTTCTGGGCTCTCTATTCTGTTCCATTGATCTGTGTGTCTGTTTTTGTGCCAGTACCATGCTGTCTTGATGATGACAGCTTTGTAATAGAGCTTGAAGTCCGGAATTGTGATGCCACCAACGTTGGCTTTCTTTTTCAATATCCCTTTGGCTATTCGAGGTCTTTTCTGGTTCCATATAAATTTTAGAATTATTTGTTCCATTTCTTTGAAAAAAATGGATGGTACTTTGATAGGAATTGCATTAAATGTGTAGATTGCTTTAGGTAGCATAGACATTTTCACAATATTTATTCTTCCAATCCAGGAGCATGGAACATTTTTCCATTTCTTTGTGTCTTCCTCAATTTCTTTCATGAGTACTTTATAGTTTTCTGAGTATAGATTCTGTGTCTCTTTGGTTAGGTTTATTCCTAGGTATCTTATGGTTTTGGGTGCAATTGTAAATGGGATTGACTCCTTAATTTCCCTTTCTTCTGTCTTGCTGTTGGTGTAGAGAAATGCAACTGATTTCTGTGCATTGATTTTATATCCTGACACTTTACTGAATTCCTGTATAAGTTCTAGCAGTTTTGGAGTGGAGTCTTTTGGGTTTTCCACATATAGTATCATATCATCTGCGAAGAGTGATAGTTTGACTTCTTCTTTGCCGATTTGGATGCCTTTAATTCCCTTTTGTTGTCTGATTGCTGAGGCTAGGACCTCTAGTACTATGTTGAATAGCAGTGGTGATAATGGACATCCCTGCCGTGTTCCTGACCTTAGTGGAAAAGCTTTCAGTTTTTCTCCATTGAGAATGATATTTGCAGTGGGTTTTTCGTAGATGGCTTTGATGATATTGAGGTATGTGCCCTCTATCCCTACACTTTGAAGAGTTTTGATCAGGAAGGGATGCTGTACTTTGTCAAATGCTTTTTCAGCATCTATTGAGAGTATCATATGGTTCTTGTTCTTACTTTTATTGATGTGTTGTATCACATTGACTGATTTGCAGATGTTGAACCAACCTTGCAGCCCTGGAATAAATCCCACTTGGTCGTGGTGAATAATCTTTTTAATGTACTGTTGAATCCTATTGGCTAGTATTTTGTTGAGTATTTTCGCATCTGTGTTCATCAAGGATATTGGTCTATAGCTCTCTTTTTTGGTGGGATCCTTGTCTGGTTTGGGGATCAAGGTGATGCTGGCCTCATAAAATGAGTTTGGAAGTTTTCCTTCCATTTCTATTTTTTGGAACAGTTTTAGGAGAATAGGAATTAGTTCTTCTTTAAATGTTTGGTAGAATTCCCCCGGGAAGCCGTCTGGCCCTGGGCTTTTGTTTGTTTGAAGATTTTTAATGACTGTTTCAATCTCCTTACTGGTTATGGGTCTGTTCAGGCTTTCTATTTCTTCCTGGTTCAGTTGTGGTAGTTTATATGTCTCTAGGAATGCATCCATTTCTTCCAGATTGTCAAATTTATTGCCGTAGAGTTGCTCATAGTATGTTCTTATAATAGTTTGTATTTCTTTGGTGTTAGTTGTGATCTCTCCTCTTTCATTCATGATTTTATTTATTTGGGTCCTTTCTCTTTTCTTTTTGATAAGTCTGGCCAGGGGTTTATCAATTTTATTAATTCTTTCAAAGAACCAGCTCCTACTTTCGTTGATTTGTTCTATTGTTTTTTTGGTTTCTATTTCATTGATTTCTGCTCTGATCTTTATGATTTCTCTTCTCCTGCTAGGCTTAGGGTTTCTTTCATGTTCTTTCTCCAGCTCCTTTAGGTGTAGGGTTAGATTGTGTACCTGAGACCTTTCTTGTTTCTTGAGAAAGGCTTGTAATGCTATATATTTTCCTCTCAGGACTGCCTTTGTTGTGTCCCACAGATTTTGAACCGTTGTATTTTCATTATCATTTGTTTCCATGAATTTTTTCAATTCTTCTTTAATTTCCTGGTTGACCCATTCATTCTTTAGAAGGATACTGTTTAGTCTCCATGTATTTTGGTTCTTTTCAAACTTCCTTTTGTGGTTGAGTTCTAGCTTTAGAGCATTGTGGTCTGAAAATATGCAGGGAATGATCCCAATCCTTTGATACCGGTTGAGTCCTGATTTAGGACCCAGGATGTGATCTATTCTGGAGAATGTTCCATGTGCACTAGAGAAGAATGTGTATTCTGTTGCTTTGGGATGAAATGTTCTGAATATATCTGTGATGTCCATCTGGTCCAGTGTGTCGTTTAAGGCCTTTATTTCCTTGCTGATCTTTTGCTTGGATGATCTGTCCATTTCAGTGAGGGGAGTGTTAAAGTCCCCTACTATTATTGTATTATTGTTGATGTGTTTCTTTGATTTTGTTATTAATTGGTTTATATAGTTGGCTGCTCCCACGTTGGGGGCATAGATATTTAAAATTGTTAAATCTTCTTGTTGCACAGACCCTTTGAGTATGATATAGTGTCCTTGCTCATCTCTTATTATAGTCTTTGGCTTAAAATCTAATTGATCTGATATAAGGATTGCCACTCCTGCTTTCTTCTGATGTCCATTAGCATGGTAAATTCTTTTCCACCCCCTCACTTTAAATCTGGAGGTGTCTTCGGGCTTAAAATGAGTTTCTTGGAGGCAACATATAGATGGGTTTTGTTTTTTTATCCATTCTGATACCCTGTGTCTTTTGACAGGGGCATTTAGCCCATTAACATTCAGGGTAACTATTGAGAGATATGAATTTAGTGCCATTGTTTTGCCTGTAAGGTGACTGTTACTGTATATGGTCTCTGTTCCTTTCTGATCTACCATTTGTAGGCTCTCTCTTTGCTTAGAGGACCCCTTTCAAGATTTCCTGTAGAGCTGGTTTGGTGTTTGCAAAGTCTTTCAGTTGTTGTTTGTCCTGAAAGCTTTTAATCTCTCCTTCTATTTTCAATGATAGCCTAGCTGGATATAGTATTCTGGGCTGCATGTTTTTCTCATTTAGTGCTCTGAAAATATCATGCCAGCTCTTTCTGGCCTGCCAGGTCTCTGTGGATAAGTCAGCTGCCAATCTAATATTTTTACCATTGTTGTTACAGACTTCTTTTCCCGGGCTGCTTTCAGGATTTTCTCTTTGTCACTGAGACTTGTAAATTTTACTATTAGGTGACGGGGTGTGGGCCTATTCTTATTGATTTTGAGGGGTGTTCTCTGAACCTCCTGAAT
Source organism: Mustela putorius furo (assembly GCF_011764305.1). NCBI lineage: Eukaryota > Metazoa > Chordata > Mammalia > Carnivora > Mustelidae > Mustela > Mustela putorius. The sequence continues at coordinate 11,956,221 of NW_025422471.1, read as the reverse complement.
TTTGATGTTCGTTCCCTTTGCCATTTTGGGGAAATTCTCCCCAATAATTCTCTCTAGTATACCTTCTGCTCCCCTCTCTCTTTCTTCTTCTTCTGGAATCCCAATTATTCTAATGTTGTTTCGTCTTATGGTGTCACTTATCTCTCGAATTCTCCCCTCGTGGTCCAGTATCTGTTTGTCCCTCTTTTGCTCAGCTTCTTTATTCTCTGTCATTTGGTCTTCTATATCACTAATTCTTTCTTCTGCCTCATTTATCCTAGCAGTGAGAGCCTCCATTTTTGATTGCACCTCATTAATAGCTTTTTTGATTTCAACTTGGTTAGATTTTAGTTCTTTTATTTCTCCAGAAAGGGCTTTTATATCTCTCGAGAGGGTTTCTCTAATATCTTCCATGCCTTTTTCGAGCCCGGCTAGAACCTTGAGAATTGTCATTCTGAACTCTAGATCTGACATATTACCAATGTCTGTATTGATTAGGTCCCTAGCCTTCGGTACTGCCTCTTGTTCTTTTTTTTTGTGTTGAATTTTTCCGTCTTGTCATTTTGTCCAGAGAAGAGTATATGAGGGGGCAAGTAAAATACTAAAAGGGTGGCAACAACCCCAGGAAAATATGCTTTAACCAAATTAGAAGAGATCCCAAATCGTGAGGGGGGAGAAAGGGGATAAAAAGAGGTTCAAAAAGGAAGAAAGAAAAAAAAGAAAAAGAAAAAATAAAATAAAGAAAAAAGAAAGAACAAAAAAAGAAAAGAATTAAAAAAAAAAAGAAAACACCTAAGAAAAATATAAAAAAGAAAAAATATATGTATTAGATAAACTAGTAAAAAATCGTTAAAAAAGAAAAAGATAACAGTTAAAAAAAAAATTTACCCGAAGGCGAGAAAAAAAAACAAAAAATGAAAAAGAAAAAAATTAAATTAACCACAAGACTAAAAAAAATCACAGGGCAAAAGCCATGAGTTCCGTGCTTTGCTTTCTCCTCCTCTACAATTCTGCTGCTCTCCTTGGTATTGAAACCGCACTCTTTGGTAGGTGAACTTGGTCTCGGCTGGATTTCTTGTTGATCTTCTGGGGGAGGGGCCTGTTGTAGTGATTCTCAAGTGTCTTTGCCCCAGGCGGAATTGCACCGCCCTTACCCGGGCCGGGGTGAGTAATCCGCTTGGGTTTGCTTTCAGGAGCTTTTGTTCCCTAAACGCTTTCTGTAGAGTTTCGGAGGTCGGGAATACAAATGGCGGCCTCCTGGTCTCCGGCCCGGAGGAGCCGAGAGCCCAGGGCCGCACTCCTCAGTGCGCGCTCAGAGAACCGCGCCCAGTTACTCCCGTCTGCCTGACCTCCGGCCGAGCTCCAAGCTCACCGAGCCTGCGACCGGTTCAAGGTCACCCGGAGCTGCGAGCTTACTGTCGGCTCTGTCTCTGTAGCCGGCTTTCCCGTTCCAATACCCGCAAGCTCTGCGACACTCAGACACCCCCGATCCTTCTGTGACCCTGCGGGACCTGATCGCCTTGACTGCTTTTAATGGTTTTTGGAGGTTTAGAGGAAAGCAAGCTATACCCCGACCTCCCTCTCAGAGAGAAGTCTCAGTCTGCTCCCCTGTGGGTGCTGCAGAGCCCATATAAATCCCCCCTTGGCTGCTGGCAGAGCAGGTTCTGAGTTGTAGTCCCTCGGGATGCAGGATCTTCTGCTTGTACCCCAAACCACGGCAGTGGCAGCTGTCTGGGCAACTATAGACTGCTAGAGAGGTTCCAAGCTGCGATCACACACTGAGATTTTCCCACTGGCCTGGGCTGGGAGTGCCAGGTCTTTTTGGATCTAAGAGCCCCGGGCTTGCACGCACCTCTCTCAAGGGAGGGAGTGGGGCATGCGTGTGTCTCGGGCTCTGATAGTAGGGCGCAGGTCTAAAAGCGCGAGGCTGGGCCTTTGCACACCTCTCTCAGGGGAGGGTGAGGGGTGCGCGCATCTCAGGCTCTGTTACCATGGCTTGATGTTCTGCTGTCTGTTCCTAGCCCCTCACAGGAGCCAGACCCCACGCGTTCTTGGGCGCACTGGTGGCTCAGGGACCAAGACCTGGTTTCTCCACCACACACTCTCTGGCTCAGTGCTAGGGGAGGCTGTCCTGCGTCCAGGGACTTAAGCCCCTGTCCCTCACTGCCCCGATTCCCACAATTTCCCCCCGCAATCCTTTGCTCTTTTTGAGTGCTTTCTACCAGGTTCCAAGTTAATGCTGGTCCCCAGACACAGGGCACTCTCGTATTAGGGGTATTACTTTCCAATTGGTCGCCTCTGGTGGCCTCCTCCCCCTTTTGTTTATCTTCTGATATCAGTCCGACGTTCCCACTCCACTTTACCTGCCCACTGGCGTCTTCTGCCCCTGTAGAGATCCAGACATGTATAATTCTGATCTCAGGCTGATTTCATGGGTGATCAGAGTTCTTTGATAGGTGATCAGCTCACTTTAGGGTACAAGTTGAAACAGTGCCTCCTCCTACTTCCCCGCCATCTTGTCTCCCCATCTCTAGAAAGTTTTACAACTATTCTTTAAATATTTAAAAACTATCCCTTGTGAAAAAAATAATGTATAATATAAATTAATCTCTTTTTTTGTATTTAAATATTTCCAAAAAAGGAGAGAAGAATCTTTCAATGCTGATAATATAAATAATCTAAATGAAAAAAAGCAATGAAAATAAAAGTGTAAGCACCAAACACCTATTTTAAAATTTTTAACATAAACAATTATAAAATTAAGACAGCAGAATTTTTTAAAAAATTCCCAAATGTGAATTATTATCTACAGTTCAACTTAACCCTTTGGATGTTTTAAAAATACTTAACCATTCCCCCCAGATACGATAGGTTTATAGTTGCTTTCTCTATATATTACCCATGAAAATAATTGTTAAATGTATTAGACACTGGACTAGTCAGCTAATAAGGACTTTATTGAAAATTTTTAAAATTTTGAAAACTATTTTATTATATTGTAACATTTGAATTTTATAATTTATTTATATTTTTTATTTTATCATTGTCTATTATTATTTCTCCATCCATGTTTTCCAAAGGGTTAAGAACATTTTAAAAAAATTACAAAAGTTGTGGGGTGCCTTGGTGGCTCAGTAGGATAAGCATCTGATTCTTGATTTTCGGCTTAGTTTATGATCTCAGGGTCATGAGATTGTGCACGTGTTGAGCTCTGCACTCAGCAGTGAGTCTGCTTGCCATTTTCTCTTTCCCTTTCTTTCTGCCTCTACCTTCTTCAAATAAGTAAATAAATCTTTAAAAGAAAAATGCAAAAGATGAAAGCAAAAATAAGTAAGGTTATTAATGCTAAATTGAGTTAACATAATAAGGAAGTATTTTAACTTCAACTTGCTAATGACTTAGCTGAAGATGTTTTATAATCTGTATGGTATTTGATTAAGCCATGCTGATAGTTTGCTCACAAAATGGAATGAACATCATCTGGAATGGTAAGATAAAGACATCTAAAAATCTCCATAAAAGCAAGAAAATAGTGGGAAAATTTTTAAAATCAATCTTTTCAGGATTCTGAATATTAAATGTTTGTAACATTTTGAAAAGTGTTTATTAAAATAAAACAAAAATAATGAAACAACCAGATGAATTATAGAAAAAACAGAATTTTACAAATACCCCATTCCATGTCCATTTCTCCAGCTCCACAGTAGCCTTGAAAAGTCTTTCACATCTACAGTGTCTGTGAAAAACAGAAGTCATATAAAAGGAAGGAAAGGGTCTGGAACTTTCCCAAAATCCTATCCCCAAAGCATTTTCACTGTCTGACCTGTCTAGCAGTTCCATGCAAACTTTATCCTCAGGGCTTGTGTTTATCTGATGTGACTCAGAGTTCCCTCTGTGTGTTCAACACTATAACCTAGGCATTTGTTTTATAACAGTGGTATTTGTTTAATATCATAGCTAGTTGAGGCAGCTGTGCCAGTTAGGTTTAACAAACAACTGAAAAAACTTAGGAAGAATATGGGAGAATGAGATGTCTATAAAGAGCTTTGTCCATATACTTGGGAATTTCTAAGGTCAGTACTGTGTATAGGACTGTACATAAGCCCAGGAAAATCCTGAGAAAGTATTGATTTCTCATCTCTGGTTGATCTGGAGGATCTATCAGAACAGGAATTGAAGGCTAAGGTAGAGTTATAATTTTCCTGCCAGAGGATTGAAAGTATGTTCCCAAACACAGAAAGAAATCTTTGGCAAATGTTGGAAGATTTATTGGTTTGAAAGATTTACATAAATCTCTGTCCAATAATTAGCTATCCACTGAGCTAATAAAGCAGAGATCACAAATGACAAAGTATGCAGAATTTGTAGAATTAGTCCAGAGTAGTCACTAAACCCCCTGGGAGGAAGGGATCTAATATTCAGAGTTGTTAACCATATATTTTCTAAAATGTCTATTTTCACAAAAAAAGTATAAGACCTACATAGAGACTGACACGTATGATCCATGTATAGGAAAACCAAATAGAAGTCATTAGAAAGTGTTCCAAGATACTGGATTTTAGAAAGATGTCAGGTTGCTTATTATAATTATGTTAGAGTAAATAAACAATGTCTAAAAATTTAAAGAAAAAATATGAGAATGATATATCAATAGAGAGTATCTGTAAGTGGATAGAAATCATTAAAGAGAACTCAATAGAAATTATGAAGTTGAAAAATTGAAAAGTATAGTGTCTAATATGATTTGAGTTGAGAGAAGAAAGAACAAGTGAATTTAGACAGGTCAACTGAGATTATATAGTCTAAAACAGAAAGAAAACAATAATGAAAGAAAATGACCAGAAACTCAAATACATGTAGGACACCATCAGGAATACTAACATGTATATAACAGAAGTTCCAGAAAAAAGGAGAGAGTGAAAGGAACAGAAAGAATATTTGAAAAGTAAGAACTAACAATTGCCCAAATTCAATTAAAAGCTTTATTCAATATATACAAGAAACTCGAAGAGCTCCAAGTAGGATAAACTCAGAGATTCACAACTAAGCACATCATGAACTGTTGAAATTAGAGACAAAGAGAGGATCTTAAAAATAGCAAGTGAGAAGTGATTCATCACTTGAAGATACCAATAGGGTAAACATCTGTTTTTTTAATATTTATTTAATAATATTTAATTGGATAATATTGGATAATTGGATATAATTGGATAAAATTGGATAATACTTAATTGGATACCATAGAGGACAGAAGACAATAGATGATCTATTTAAATTGTAAAAAGAACTGTCAAGAAGGAATTCTATATCCAGCAAAACAATCTTTTGGAAACAAAAGAGAAATTAAGACATTTTTCAGATGAACAAAAGTAAGAGCATTTGTCATTAGAAGACCTTTCCTGTGAGAAATACGAAGGGAGAACTGTAAGTTGACATAAAAGGAAAATAGGTGCTTACCTGAATGCACATACCAAAAATAAAGGACACCTATAATGTTAAGTAGATAGATAAATACAAAAGTTGATATAGGTGTACTTAATTTGTAACACTTTTCTTCTGATTTAAAAGTCAACTTCATTAAGCAATAATTTTAAAACTGTGTTGATTATTTGGGATATGCTGAGTCCCTGGCATGTCCTTGTGAATTTTAACATTAGTTTGCCAGTTCTGTAGAAAAGCTAACTGAAATTTTGGTATGAATTGATTTATATGTGTACCTCACTTTGAGAAATATTGCCATTTAATGATAATTGTTTTGATCTGGGAACATGAAATGTCTTCCCATTTATTTGGTCTTCTTTAGGTCCTCTCAACAATGTTTTTTAGTTTTTAGAGTACAAGTTTTGTACTCTTTTGTTAAATATATTCTTAAGTATTTTGTTCTTATGCTAGTGAAGATATCTCATGCTCATAATTTCCTTTTCTGTTGTTACTGTTATAACTTACTCAGAACAGTTTTATAGGAACACACTTATTCATTGTGCAGGTATTTTGAACAATAGGTTTGACTTTAGTAATGGGAAAAATAGATTGAGTCAAGTTCTTACATTTATCATAATTAATGATATTAAAATTAGAAATATTTTGGGCAACTCACCATTTTGGAGGGGGAGATATGAGAGAGTTAATTATCTCAATATTTCGGTGCTGGAATACATTTTCATTAAGGTTGATACAGCCTTTATCAGATGACCTCATGGGTTTGAGGATGAAGGTACTTGTCAATATTCAACTCAGTATCTCTTAACAGAACTCTAATATCATGTATTAAGTATATGTATATGAACTTTGGTTTTAAAAGCTTGTTACCATCAAAATGAAAAATCTGAAATCATTTAATATCTAAATAAATTGAATGTACCATACATGTTGTCAGCTTTTCACATAATCCAAACAACAGCAGCTGTCTATTGAAATTAACTTTTATGCAGAAATAAAGTTTATATTTGATTTTATCTGTGCAATTTGCTAAAATTGTTTTTCAGCAAGTGAGTGTTATTTTGCATGAAAAATTAGAATGAGAAGATTATAATTTTGTCAACAATGTTTTTATGGCTCATGTGGATAAAATCGAATTTCCAAGCATAAAAATTAAATGTTTGCACATTTTGTGTGTATGTGTACATGTATCTATCATCAGTTTCTGAAAGGGTCCCAAATATCTAATAAATTAGAAACCACTGATAAATACAACTGGTTCAATTAACTCAATATAGGCCCTGTGGATTAGTACTTTCAATTTTGATTTACTGATTTGTATTCTTTCTATTCTGTTGTATATCAAGTTGCTTCCCTAAAATATAAATTAAAATATTTACTAGGATTTGCAATCTAAAATCCTTAATACTAACCTTTTGACTTGCTCCCACCAGAAGTGCTCTTTCAGTTTTCCCCCATCTCAGTGCATAGCAATTCCTTCCCTTTATTTGCTCAGGAGAAAAACATTAGAATCATTCAAGTCTACTTTCTCTTATATTCCATACATAATCTACCAGAAAATTATGTTAGTTTCTTTATATTTATTGTCTCATTTATTGCTAATAAATCTATGAAGTAGTGGTATTTATTGTTCTTATTTTCAGGTAAGACTAAGAGGTATTAATAATCATCACAGCAAATCCTCACATACTCCTTACAATGTATAGGGCACTCTTTGAGCCACTTATATTAACCCAAATAATTCTCCTAAGAACACTGTGGAGTAGTAACAATTATTATATCCATTTTACATGTAGGAAAATGAGATACAAATGGTTAGGTATCTTGCCTAAACTTTCATAATTAATTTCATAATAAGTGTAGAAGCCAAGTTTCAAACCAAACATGGCATACTGAAATACAGTAAGGTCTTTGCAACTGGAAGGAGGAAATTTTAGGAAAACTAAAATTTTAGTAAAAACTACATAATTAATGGATACTACACATATAAAATTTTATTTTTTCTTCCATACGAATATCAAGCAGACATTTACCTAATGCCCAATATATGTTAGGCACTAACACACAAAGACAAGCATAGTATGTTTCTTGCCCACAGGGAGCTCATAATCATGTTGGAGAGGAGAAAATAAATGAAAAATGAGTGAATAAAGTTATTGTCATCATTAATTATATAAAATATATATGGATCTCTCCCTCTGTGTATCTCTCTCTCTCAAGATATGTTGCAATAGCTACTTATGATATGCAAATAAAGTCACTTTTTGTAAAATAGAAGTATTTAAGGTGTTCATATATACATGTAAGGAAGAATCTATTCTTATCTTTCTGCTCACACTCCTCCCTGGGAGACATCTTCTTCTTTTTCTCTTTTTTAATTAATATATAATGTATTATTTAGTTCAGGGATACAGGTCTGTGAATCATCAGTCTTGTACAGCACTCACCATAGCACATACTTTCCCAGTGTCCACTGACCAGCCTCCCTAACCCTCCCCCCCATCTCCCAGCAACCCTCAGTTTGCTCCCTGAGGTTATGAGTTTCTTTTGGTTTCTATCCCTCCCTGATCTCATCTTGTTTCATTTTTTCCCTCCCTACCCTCCATGACCCCTTGCCCTGCCCTTCAAATTCTTCATATCAGAGAGGTCATATGATAATTGTCTTTCTCTGAATGACTTATTTTGCTTAGCATAATACCCTCTAGTTCCATCCATGTCATTGCTAATGGCAAGATTTAGTTTTTTGATGGCTGTATAGTAATCCATTGTATAAATAAACCACATATTATTTATCCATTTATCTGTTGATGGACATCTAGATTCTTTCCATAGTTTGGCTATGGTGAATATTGCTGCTATAAACATTCAGGTGCATGTGCCTCTTTGGTTCACTGCATTTGTATCTTTAAGGTAAATACCTAGTAGTGCGATTGCTAGATTGCAGGGTAGCTCTATTTTCAACTTTTTGAGGAACCTCCATACTGTTTTTCAGAGTGGCTGCATCAGCTTGCCTTCCCATCAAGCTGTAGGAGGGTTCCCCTCTCTCTGCATCCTTGCCAAAAGCTGCCATTTCCCAACTGGTTAATTTTATCTATTTTGACTGGGGTGAGGTGGTATCTGACTGTGGTTTTGATTTGTATCTCCCTGATGCCGAGTGATGTTGAGCACTTTTTTTTCTGTCTGTTGGCCATTTAGATGTCTTCTTTGCAGATGTCTGTTCATGTATTCTGCTTGTTTCTTTTTATTTTTTTAAACTTTATTTTATTTTTTCAGTGTTCCAAGATTCATTGTTTATACACCACACCCAGTGCTCCATGCAATACCTGCCCTCCATAATAGCCAACACCAGGCCTACCCAACCCCCACTCCCTCCCCTCCAAACCCTTAGTTTGTTTTTCAGAATCCACAGTCTCTCATGGCTTGTCTCCTCCTCCGATTTCCCCCAAAACCCTTCTCCTCTCCTTCTCCCAGTGTTCTCTGTGATATTCCTTATGCTCCACAAGTAAGTGAAATCATATCATAATTGACTTTCTCTGCTTGAATTATTTCACTCAGCATAATCTCCTCCAGTCCTGTCCATGTTGATACAAAAGTTAGGTATTCATCCTTTCTGATGGAGGCATAATATTCCAGTGTACATATGGACCATATATTCTTTATCTATTCATTCGTTGAAGGGCCTCTTGGTTTGTTCCACAGTTTGGTGATTGTGGCCATTGCTGCTATGAACATTGGGGTAAAGATGGCCCTTCTTCTCACTAAATATGTATCTTTGGGGGTGAATACCTAGTAGTGCAATTGCAGGGTCATAGGGTAGCTCTATTTTTAATTTTCTTAAGGAGTTCTTTATAGATCTTGGATATTAGCCCTTTGTCTGTAGTGTCATTTGTGAATATATTCTCCCATTCTGTGGGTTGCCTCCTTGTTGATTGGATTATTTGTTCTTTGAGTGTTGAGTTTGATAAGTTCTTTATAGATTTTGGATACTAGCCCTTTATCTGACATGCCATTTGCAAATATCTTCTCCTTTTCTGTAAGTTGCCTTTTGGTTTCTTGACTGTTCCCTTTGCTGTGCAAAGGCTTTTGATCTTGATGATGTCCCAGTATTATTTTTGCCCTTGCTTCTCTTGCTTTTGGCAAAGTTTCTAGGAAGAAGTTGCTGTGGCTGAGGTCAAAGAGGTTGCTGCCTTTGTTCTCAAGGATTTTGATGAATTCCTGTATGACATTGAGATCTTTCCTCCATTTTGCATCTATTTTTGTGTGTGGTGTAAGGAGATGATCAAGTTTCATTCTTGTGCCTGTAGCTGTTCAATTTTTTCAACACCAGTTGTTGAAGAGACTGTCTTTTTTCCATTGGACATTCTTTACTGCTTTGTCGAAGATTAGCTGACCATAGAGGTGAGGGTCCATTTCTGGGCTCCCTATTCTGTTCCATTTGATCTATGTGTCTGTTTTTGTACCAGCACCATACTATCTTGATAATGACAACTTTGTAATAGAACTTAAAGTCTGGAATTGTGATGTCACCAACTTTGGCTTTCTTTTTCAACATTCCTGTGGCTATTTGAGGTCTTTTCTGGTTCCATATGAATTTTAGGATTATTTGTACCATTTCTTTGAAAAAAGTTGATGGTATTTTGATAGGGATTACATTCAATGTATAGATTGCTTTAGGTAGCATAGACATTTTCACAATATTTGTTCTTCCAATCCATGAGCATGGAATGTTTTTCCATTTCTTTGTGTTGTCCTCAGTTTCTTTCATGAGTACTTTATAGTTTTCTGAGTACATATTCTTTGCCTCTTTGGTTAGGTTTATTCCTAGGTATCTTATGGTTTTGGGTGCAGTTGTAAATGGGATTGACTCCTTAATTTCTCTTTCTTCTGTCTTGCTGTTAGTGTATAGAAATGAAACTGATTTCTGTGCATTGATTTTATATTCTGACATTTTATTGAATTCTTATAGGAGTTCTAGAAGTTTTGGAGTGGAGTTTTTTGGGTTTTCTACATAAAGTATTTTGTCATCTGCAAAGAGTGAGAGTTTGACTTTGTTTTTACTGGTTTGGATGGCTTTTATTTCATTTTTCTGTCTGATTTCTGAGGCTATAACTTCTAGTACTATGTTGAAAAACAGTGGTGGTACTGGACATCCCTGCCATGTTTCTAACCTTAAGAGAAAAGCTCTCAATTTTTTTCCATTGAGAATGATATTCACTGTAGGTTTTTCAAAGATGGCTTTGTGAAGAGTTTTGATCAAGAAAGGATGCTGTCCTTTGTCAAATGCTTTTTCAGCATCTATTATCATATGGTTCTTATTCTTTCTTTTATAATGTATTGTATCACATTGATTGATTTGTGGATATTGACCAAACTTTGAAGCCCAGGAATAAATCCCACTTGGTCGTGGTGGATAATCCTTTTAATGTACTGTTGGATCCTACTGGCTAGTATTTTGGTGAGAATTTTTTCATCCATATTCATCAAGGATATTGGTCTGTAATTCTCCTTCTTCTTGGGGTCCTTGGTTTTGAAATCAAGGTGATGCTGGCCTCATAAAATGAGTTTGGAAGTTTTCCTTCCATTTCTATTTTTTGCAACAGTTTCAGGAAAATAGATATTGATTCTTTTTTAAATGCTTGGTAGAATTCCCCTGGAAACCCATCTGGCCCTGGGCACTTGTTTGTTGGGAGATTTTTAAAAAGATTTTATTTATTTATTTATTTATTTATTTATTTATGTTTTTTTAAAGATTTTATTTATTTATTTGACAGAGATCACAAGTAGGCAGAGAGGCAGGCAGAGAGAGAGGAGAGAGCAGGCTCTCTGCTGAGCAGAAAGCCCGATGCGGGGCTTGATCCCAGGACCCTGGGATCATGACCTGAGCCATAGACAGAAGCTTTAACCCACTGAGCCACCCAGGCACCCCATGTTGGGAGATTTTTGATGATTGCTTCAAGTGCCTTACTGTTTATGGGTCTGTTCAGGTTTCCCATTTCTCCCTGGTTCCGTTTTGGTAGTTTATATATCTCTAGGAATACATCCATTTCTTCCAGTTTGTCAAATTTAGTGGCATACAGTTGCTCATAATATGTTCTTATAATTGTTTGTATTTCTTTGCTATTGGTTGTGATCTCTCCTCTTCAATCATGATTTTATTTATTTGGGTCCTTTCTCTTTTCCTTTTGATAAGCCTCGCCAGAGATTTATCAGTCTTATTAATTCCTTCAAAGAACCAGCTCCTAGTTTCATTGATCTGTTCTACTATTCTTTTGTTTTCTATTTCATTGATCTTTCTTCTGATCTTTATGATTTCTCTTCTCCTGCTGGGTTTAGGCTTTCTTTGTTGTTCTTTCTCCAGCTCCTTAGGTATAGGGTTAGGTTGTGTATTTGAGACCTTTCTTGTTTCTTGAGAAAGGCTTATGTCACTATATATTTTCCTCTCAGGACTGCCTTTGCTGTGTCTCAAGATTTTGAACCGTTGTGTTTTCATTTTCATTTGTTTCTGTGAATTTTTAAAATTCTTTTTTAATTTCCTGTTTGACCCATTCATATTTTAGTAGGATGCTGTTTAGCCTCCAGGTATTTGAGGTCTTTCCAACTTTCCTATTGTGATTGAGTTCTAGCTTCAGAGCATTGTGGTCTAGAAAATATGCCGGGAATGATCCCGATCTTTTGGTACTGGTTGAGACCTGATTTGTGACCCAGGATGTGATCTATTCTGGAGAATGTTCCTTGTGCTCTAGAGAAGAATGTGCATTCTGTTGCTTTGGGATGGAATGTTCTGAATGTATCTATGATGTCCATCTGGTCCAGTGTGTCATTTAAGGCCTTTGTTTCCTTGTTGATTTTTTGCTTAGATGATCTGTCCATCTGAGTGAGGGGAGTGTTAAAGTCCCCTACTATTATTGTATTATTGTGGATGTGTTTCTTTGATTTTGTTATTAAGTGCTTTATATAGTTGGCTGCTCCAATGTCAGGGGCATAGATATTTAAAATTGTTAGATCTTCTTGTTGGCCAGAACTTTAAGTATGATATAATATCCTTCCTCATCTCTTATTGTATTCTTTGGCTTAAAATCTAATTGATCTGATATAAGGATTGCCATCCCAGCTTTCTTTTGATGTCCATTAGAATGGTAAATTGTTTTCCACCCTGTCACTTTAAATCTGGATATGTCTTTGGGTCTAAAATGAGTTTCTTACAGACAGCATATTGATGGGTTGTGTGTGTGTGTGTGTGTGTGTGTGTGTGTGTGTGTTTTAATCAATTCTGATACCCTGTGTCTTTTGATTGGGTCTTTTAGCCCATTTACATTCAGGTTAACTATTGAAAGATATGAATTTAGTGCCATTTTATTGCCTTTAAGATGACTATTACTGTATATTGCCTCTGTTCCTTTCTGGTCTGTTACTTTTAGGCTCTCTTTTTACTCCTTTCATTATTTCCTGTAGGGCTGGTTTTGTGTTTGCAAATCCTTTTAATTATTTGTCCTGGCAGCTTTTTATCTCTCCTTCTATTTTCAATGATAACCTAGCTTGATATAGTTATTTGTGGCTGCTCATTTTTCTCATTTAGTGCTCTGAATATATCATACCAGTCCTTTCTGGAGTGCCAGGTCTCTGTGGATAAGTCTTCTGCCAATCTAATATTTTACCATTGTATGTTATGGACCACTTGTCCCAAGCTGCTTTCAGGATTTTCTCTTTGTCACTGAGACTTGTAAGTTTTATTATTAGATGATGAGTTGTAGACCTATTTTTATTAATTTTGAGGGGGGATCTCTGTGTCTACTAGATTTTGATGCTTGTTCCCTTTGCCATATTAGGGAACTTCTCTACTATAATTTGCTCCAATGTACCTTTTTCCCCTCTATTTCTTCTTCTGGGGTCCCAATTATTCTAATATTGTTTCAACTTATGATATCACTTATCTCTCAAATTCTCCCTTCATGGTCCACTAGTTATTTGTTTCTCTTTTGCTCAGCTTCTTTATTTTCCATAATTTGGCCTTCTATATCACTAATTCTCTCTTCTGCCTCATTTACCCTAGCAGTAAAAGCCTCTATTTTTGATTGCACCTCATTAACAGCTTTTCTGGTTTCAATTGTTAGATTTTTAGTTCTTTTATTACTCCAGAAAAGGATTTGCTTTTATCTTTTTTTTGAGCCCAGGTAGCACCTTGATAATTGTCATTCTGAACTCTAGTTTTAACATCATACTAATGTCTGTATTGATTAGGTCCCTTAGCCTTCAGTATTGCCTTTTGACCTTTTTTTAAAATTTTTTTATTTTTTCATAAACATTTAATGTTAATATTATTAGCGCCAGGGGTACAGGTCTGTGAATCTCCAGGTTTACACACTTCACAGCACTCACTGTAGCACATACCCTCCCCAATGTCCATAACCCTACCACCCTTTCCCGACGCCCCTCCCCCCGGCAACTTTCAGTTTGTTTTGTGACATTAGAGTCTCTTTTGGTTTGTCTCCCTCCTGATCCCATCTTGTTTCATTGATTCTTTTCCTGCTTCTCAAATGCCTCACATTGCATCTCCACTTCCTCATATCAGGGAGATCATATGATAGTTGTCTTTCTCTGATTGACTTATTACGCTAAGCATAACACCCTCTAGTTTTATCCACATCATTGCAAATGGCCAGACTGCATTTCTTTTGATGGCTGCATAGTATTCCATTGTGTATATATACCACATCTTCTTGATCCATTCATCTGTTGATGGACATCTAGGTTCTTTCCATAGTTTGGCTATTTTGGACATTGTTGCTATAAACATTCGGGTACACGTGCCCCTTCGGATCACTATGTTTGTATCTTTAGGGTAAATATCCAAGAGTGCAATTGCTGGGTCATAGGGTAGCTCTATTTCAACTTTTTGAGGTACCTCCATGCTGTTTTCCAGAGTTGTTGCACCAGCTTGCATTCCCACCAACAGTGTAGGAAGATTCCCCTTCCTCCGCATCCTCACCAGCATCTGTCATTTCCTGACTTGTTAATTTTAGCCATTTTGACTGGTGTGAGGTGGTATCTCATTGTGGTTTTGATTTGTATTTCTCTGATGCCAAATGATGTGTAGCATTTTTTCATGTGTCTGTTGGCCATCTGGATGTCTTCTTTGCAGAAATGTCTGGTCATGTCCTCTGCCCATTTCTTGATTGGATTATTTGTTCTTTGGGTGTTGAGTTTGCTAAGTTCTTTATAGATTCTGGACACTAGCCCTTTATCTGATATGTCATTTTCAAATATTTTTTTACCATTCTGTCAGTTGTCTTTTGGTTTTGTTAACTGTTTCCTTTGCTGTGCAAAAGCTTTTGATCTTGATGAAATCCCAATAGTTCATTTTTGCCCTTGCTTCCCTTGCCTTTGGCGATGTTCCTAGGAAGATTTTGCTGCGGCTGAGGTCGAAGAGGTTGCTGCCTGTGTTCTTCTCAAGGATTTTAATGGAATCCTTTCGCACACTGAGGTCCTTCATCCATGTTAAGTCTATTTTCATGTGTGGTGTAAGGAAATGGCCCAATATCATTTTTCTTCATGTGACTGTCCAATTTTCCCAACACCATTTGTTGAAGAGGCTGTCTTTTTTCCATTGGACATTCTTTCCTGCTTTGTTGAAGATTGGCTGATCATAAAGTTGAGGGTCCATTTCTGGGATCTCTATTCTGTTCATTGATCGATGTGTCTGTTTTTGTGCCAGTACAATATGTCTTGATGATGACAGCTTTGTAATAGAGCTTGAAGTCCAGAATTGTGATGCCACCAACTTTGGCTTTCTTTTTAATATTCCTGTGGCTATTTGAGGTATTTTCTGGTTCCCTATAAATTTTAGGATTATTTGTTTCATTTCTTTGAAAAAAAAATTGATGGTATTTTGATAGGGATTGTATTCAATGTATAGATTGCTTTAGGTAGCATAGACATTTTCATAATATTAATTCTTCCAATCCAGGAGAATGGAACATTTTCCCATTTCTTTGTATCTTCCTCAATTTCTTTCATGAGTACTTTATAGTTTTCTGAGTATAGATTCTGTGCCTCTTTGGTTAGGTTTATTCCTAGGTATCTTATGATTTTGGGTGCAATTATAAATGGGATTGACTCCTTAATTTCTCTTTGTTCTGTCTTTTTGTTGGTGTAAAGAAATGCAACTGATTTCTGTGCATTGATTTTATATCCTGACACTTTACTGAATTCCTGTACAAGTTCTAGCAGTTTTGGAGTGGAGTCTTTTGGGTTTTCCACGTATAGTATCATATCATCTGCGAAGAGTGATAGTTTGACTTCTTCTTTGCCGATTTGGATGCCTTTAATTTCCTTTTGTTGTCTGATTGCTGAGGCTAGGACTTCTAGTACTATGTTGAATAGCAGTGGTGATAATGGACATCCCTGCCATGTTCCTGACCTTTGCAGAAAAGCTTTCAGTTTTTCTCCATTGAGAATGATATTTGCAGTGTGTTTTTCATAGATGGCTTTGATAATATTGAGGTATGTGCCCTCTTGCCTACACTTTGAAGAGTTTTGATCAGGAAGGGATGCTGTACTTTGTCAAATGCTTTTTCAGCATCTATTGAGAGTATCATATGGTTCTTGTTCTTTCTTTTATTAATGTATTGTATCCCATTGATTGATTTGTGGATGTTGACCAAACTTGCAGCCCTGGAATAAATCCCACTTGGTCGTGGTGGATAATCCTTTTAAACTGTTGGCTAGTATTTTGGTGAGAAATTTTGCATCTGTGTTCATCAAAGATATGGGTCTGTAATTCTCTTTTTTGATGGGATCCTTGTCTGGTTTGGGGATCAAGGTGAAGCTGGCCTCATAAAATGAGTTTGGAACTTCTCCTTCCATATCTATTTTTGGAACACTTTCAGGAGAATAAGAACTAATTCTTCTTTAAATGTTTGGTAGAATTCCCCCGGGAAGCAGTCTGGCCCTGGGCTTTAGTTTGTTTGGAGATTTTTGATGACTGTTTCACTCTCCTTACTGATTATGGGTCTGTTCAGGCTTTCTATTTCTTCCTGGTTCAGTAGTGGTAGTTTATATGTCTCTAGGAATGCATCCATTTCTTCCAGATTGTCAGATTTGTTGGCGTAGAGTTGCTCATAGTATGTTCTTATAATTGTTTGTATTTCTTTGGTGTTGGTTGTGATCTCTCCTCTTTCATTCATGATTTAGTTTATTTGGGTCCTTTTTCTTTTCCATTTGATAAGTCTCACCAGCAATTATCAGTCTTATTAATTCCTTCAAAGAACCAGCTCCTAGTTTCATTGATTTGTTCTATTGTTTTTGTTTTTGTTTGGTTTCTGTTTCATTGATTTATGCTCTGATCTTTATGATTTCTCTTCTCCTGCTGGGTTTAGGCTTTCTTTGCTGTTCTTTCTCTAGCTCCTTTAGGTGTAGTTTTAGATTGTGTATTTGAGACCTTTCTTGTTTCTTGAGAAAGGCTTGTGTCACTATATATTTTCCTCTCAGGACTGCCTTTGCTGTGACCCACAGATTTTGAACCATTGTATTTTCATTATCATTTTTTTCCATGAATTTTTTCAATTCTTCTTTAATTTCCTTGTTGACCTGTTCATGCTTTAGTAGGATGCTGTTTAGCCTCCATGTATTTGAGTTTTTTCCAACTTTCCTGTTGTGATTGAGTTCTAGCTTCAAATCACTGAGGTATGAAAATATTCAGGGAATGATCCCAATCTTTTGGTACTGGTTGAAACCAGATTTGTGACCCAGGATATGATCTATTCTGGAGAATGTTCCATGTGCACTAGAGAAGAGTGTGTCTTCTGTTGCTTTCAGCTGGAATGTTCTGAATATATCTTCAATGTCCATCTGGTCCAGTGTGTTACTTAAGGCCTTTATTTCCTTGTTGATCTTTTGCTTGGATGATCTGTCCATTTCAGTGAAGGGAGGATTAAAGTCCCCTAATATTATTGTATTATTGTTGATGTGTTTCATTGATTTTGTCATTAATTTTCCTTTTCTTTTTTTTTAGATTTTATTTATTTATTTGACAGACAGAGATCACAAGTAGGCAGAGAAGCAGGCAGAGAGAGAGAGAGAGAGAGAGAGGGAAGCAGGCTTCCTGCGGAGCAGAGAGCCTGATGCAGGGCTCGATCCCAGGACCCTGAGATCATGACCCAAGCCGAAGGCAGCAGCCCAAACCACTGAGCCACCCAGGCGCCCCAATTTTCCTTTTTTTTGACATGAGTTTTTCCACCTTGTCATTTTATCCAGATAAGAATAAATGAACAGGAGAACAAAATACTAAATGAGTAGCTATTACCCCTGAAAAATATATACTAACCAAACCAGAAGAGATCCTAAATGCTGGGGGAGAGGAGGGAGAAAGGAGGGAAAAAAATGTGTATACATACATACATAATTACATACATAGATATATAAAATCTGCTTGGTTTTGCTCTTGGTAGCTTTTGTTCCCTGAATGCTTTCTATACAGCGTTGGAGGATGGGAATTAAGGTGGTTGTCTCCCAACCTCCAGCCCCATAGGAGCTGAGAACTCAGGGCCCCACTCCTCAGTGTGCCCTCAGAGAAGCAATAAATCACTCCCATCTCCCTGGTCTCTGGCTGCACTCCATGCTCAATTGGCCATGCTCTGTCTCGGGTGCATGGCCTCTTTTGGAGTCTCCAAACTCAGAAAGTTCCTGCAGTGTACTTTAGTGCCACTCCTCCCAGAGGATTAAGGTGAGTTTCCCTAGATATGCCACTTGTGAGGTCCCTGCTTGAAGAGCAGTGGCCTGACTGTGCCATAGTTCACAGTGTAAGGTAACTCCCAACTGAGAGACCACTCTTTGGCTCCATCTCTGCAGCCAGCTTCCCTGCTTCTACACCTGGGAGCTCTGCCACACTCAGACACCCCTAGTCTTTTTGTGACCCCTTGGGTCCTGAGACCACACTGTCCCTGCGAGGGCTACACCCCTTTGCTTAGCCTCTGGAACAACATCTCTCAGTGGAGCCATCTTCTATAAGTTCTAATTTTGTGCTCTGCTCTTCTACCACTTCCTTTGTTCTTACCCCACCCTCGTGGTCTCTCTTCCTGTATATCACCTCAGATTCACTTCTCTTCATGTCCTGCCTTCCAGAAAGTGATCGCTTTTCTGTTCCTAGAATTGCTACTCTTCTGTTTGATCTCCTGTTGAATTTGTAGGTGTTCATAATGGTTTGATAACTATTTGATGACTCCTGGGACCTGATGATATTTAGGTCTCCTACTCTTCCACCATCTTACTCCTCCCTCCCTGGGAGACTTCTTAATAAAAGTTGATGAAACAGAAGAACGTCATGGTGCCTTAATTATTCAAAGTGCCCAGCGCTTTATCTTTTCCACTAAGAACACACATATTACATCTATAGGGTGTGGTAGGAAATGGAATGAAAGGTCTGAAAGATGGTTTTGTGCTAAACAAAATATAACCTCAATTGATCGATTGATGATATATGAGTAAACTGCAGGTTTCATACAGAGCAATTGTCAGATAAAATCTAGGTTTCAAACTGTGACAATATTTATGAGATGTTAAATACATTAAGTGTAGTAAAGTATTTAAGTAGAATCCTTCCTCTTTCCCCAGCAAGTCACATGGAGAGAAAAGATAACCATTGATAGATAAAGAAATAGATAAAGATAACAATTGATAGATAAAGTGATTTTAAGTATTTATAGACTTTTAAAAAGGCAGTATTTTTACTTCTCAAGTATATCATGTTTATGGGTTCTGAAATTACTCATTATTGATATCTACGTTTATTTTTTTCTCTAGTTATCGGACATCCAATAGAGAAAATAAGAGAAATTGCTCCAGAACTGTACTCTCTGGCAGCAAGTTAGTTTTAACAGCAAGTAAATCTCTTTGCTTGAATATTTCATTTTAAATGCACAACATTCTGGTACAGATGTAAAAGAACAGTCTAGTAGAATAAAGTACATGTGCTTTCTATGTAAATCACAGAGATAGAAAACATTTTACTTCATGGCATTAATGTCACAGGTCAAAGTCAAGAGCTTATTGCCAATTCAGAGAAGATTCTCTTTTCAATGACATATGGCATGACCTTCAACTTCTAGTAGTTGTAGAACGGTTAAGGTCAACTATTCCTACATTCAGAAAATCCAAATGATATACATGACAAATGGTAGTGTATATTGTAACTGATTTCTGGGGCAAACACAGTAAAATATTGCACTGTGGGATGAAAGGTTACTGACCTTGTGATATTATGTCTGACACTAATCATTATTTCCCAATTGAGCTATTTGAAAGGATAGTCAATATTTTGTTTGTTAGACTTCTCCTTCTAGTTTATATGTATTGGAAAGACTCTGCCCCCTCCTTGTACACCACTAAATGGAATATAGCTGTTAGGATTTTATCAATAAGGACATGTTTTAATGAAGAGCAAGGTATTTTTCTTACTCTTTATGTACAGTTTTTCTTTCTTTTTTGCTTCTGTTTTAATGAGAAAATTTTTTTAACCTTACTCGATGGAAAGGAAATGTAAGTCTTCAGTCTTCATTGAATTAAAATTTCAATGTTAATAGTTTACTTCACCATCTAGAAAGAAAAAAATAAATATGGAGTATCTTTCTTATACTACATACTATATACTATACTATTTTTTATTATTCTTTTTAATAAAGCCCCAAAGAGACTGATTTAGAAATGCTTGCTGTATCTTATCTCTCAAATATACTCTGTTTTTTGGCTCTGTAACTCTGCTAATGGATTTTTTAAAAATCCTCTTCTCCTAAGTTGAGATGTTCTCACCTGTTTTCCATTTTACAGCTCTCCTCCACAAGTCCAAATGCTAATCAGTACTGCTACCCAGAGATTTTTCTCCCAGCATACTGGGTCAAGACTTTTGTTATGTTTTGCTCTATGGCCCATTCATTACAGTACTTTGTCTATTCTGTGTTGTGAAAGCTTAATACCAGCTAAGTACCAGATACGAATGCATCTGCTGTTCTTTGTTGTATAAGCCATGGTCGAAACTTTTCTGCACTAGAGTGTATCAGGGATCCCCATTTGATTTTATTTTAGGCAGCCAGAGATCTGAACAGAAAGAAATACTACATAAATTAATTTGTTTGATTCCCAAATCCTCTGCATAGCAGTTGTGAAAGAGACATTCCAGACCTTGTAATACCATTGCTTTACTTAGCTTCTCATTTCATTCCATCTATGAGTCTCATAGTTTACACAACATGATCTAAAGCAGTAAACTTGAACTATCCAAAGAACTTCTACAAACTAGGAAAAATGGGTTTACTCTGAGCACACTAATCCTCAGGCCACACAGGAAAAGAATCCAAGCAGCTGTAGTTGAAAACAAAACAAAACCCAAAACAAACCTCTCTAATATATCTTCCATTATACCAGGTTTGTCTTTAGCCATTTCTACTATTATTTTTACTTTTCTTGTTACTTTCCTTATTCTAATTTTAACATATTTCCATGTTGGTAACTTCTTCTTTGCTTATTACCATTATTGTCAGTTAATATTTCAATTATCCTAGGATTACATAAGTAATGTCCCTCTCTTTGAGGAAACAAAAGAAAGATTTTTCTGTTTGAAAACCAGTGCTGAGCTAGCTCTATAATAGACTAAAGAATTCAGAATGTGGGAGCAAATATCAAGAGAAACTTTCTGGCTAACTTTGTTCTGAGAGCTACAAAAGTTGTAAATCATCACTAGCCAGATAAAATGAAATGTAGCATATTTATGAGAATACAGTATAAGCCAGGCTGAATTAAAGGTATTTTTCTTAGGAAAATATACAAGAAAAAAACTGAGAATGCCTGGTACTTTCTTAGAAGAGTGATCCAAAACCAGAAATGCCACAGGCAAGGACATCAGCCACTTCTCACCACTTTTTAAAGATACATCCTGCCTTCCATCCTTTATAGAATTATTTGCCCTCCTAGGATGTTTTGAGGAGCATTCTTCTCACCCCAAGCTCCCTTGATTTTAATTAATTAATCTATTAGAAGAATTGTTCTAAGTGTTAAACAAGGGCAGTGATGATGTCTGAAGCAGTTGGCCTATAGGCAGCCACTCCTGTTTTGTCATTGTTTGGGACAAATAAGAGCTATTATCTTCTTGAGAGTAGAGGACCCACTGAATAAAACAAGGTCATATTTTTGAAAATTAACGAGCATAAAAAAAGTATGTTCTTCAAAATTTTGTTCTACAACAAGCCTTGTGTACTCCATCATTTCAAAGAAAAAAAGAACTTACCTCTCTCCATATTGTAAACATTACTATATCAGGAGTGCAGTCTGCATTCTGCATATTTCTGAAATCTACCTTTATTACTTTTCTGGGTAGCTGAGTTTCAGTTGCATATCTAACACAGTAGAATGCCCTCATTAAAATGACATCATCTGTATTTGGTGAATGTCTTACAAATAGTTTCTTCATTTTCTTTTGAAACCAGATATTTATGGATAGATCAGTTGCTATGATTTTCTCATGTTAATCTGCTAGAGAAGGCCCTAGACCCACTTCTTGTGTGAAAGTGATAGTCTATCTTATTGGAAATTCTACTAGTGACTATAGGGCTTTTTAAGTCCAGAAGGCTTCTCAAATTACAGATAGGAATCTGAGACCACAAAACTTTATGTTATTGCTGTCAGGTCATAAAGCCATCACTTGATAATTCTAGAAATAACACCAAAAAGATTTAATTTTCAGATTGGTACTTTAGCTATCAATATATCACACTGATTCTTCAACCTCAGTTCACCAAACTGTCTCTTATTTACTTGAGCTTTCTTACAAATACCTATTTTCCACATATTAAAATGAGGAAATAATTCTTGAGTTTATGTTTATTCTTGTTTTTATGTCTGTGAGGAATACCATTAAATTATTTTTATGTCCATTTTGACTGTAGATAGATAATCTGAGTCATAAGGAAATATTCCAGGCTACATTATTTATCAAACTTTTCAGTATCAATTTCATAGGAAAATATAGACTCTTCTTAACTTCTGTTCTTATACCACAAGAAATGAAACTGGTCAAAGAGGAAAACAATTTATGCAAGTTAATAGAGAAAGGTAGTATCAGAATTAGGGTAGATACCTGTTTCATGGACTCTGTACTCCTGGTTTGGCCTAATGCTACAAGGCAAGTGTCAAAACCTTGGCAAAGTTCAATGCACATGAGTTGCATGCACGCAGCAGTTAGTCAGAAAGAAGAGGTAAAATCCAAGGATGTGACAATATACCACCTTTCTACTTGAATTAATCATTTTCAGAAAATAAGACTAAAAGTACAGTTAAGAAGCAACAAGGGCAAAAGGGAGATTTACTGCTGATCGAAATGGACTAGTAATTCTTTGTTCATCCTCATAAAAATCATGTAGTGCAGCAGGAGAAAGAAATTAAAGGAGCATTTAGAAGGCCAGTGGCAATGGTATATCATTGTTAAGAAGAAAGAATGAGAGTGTATTAGGTGAACCGTAGCACCAAGGAAGGAGAAGTGGTGTCCACTGTCCTCCTCTAATCTTGTATTATTCATCACAGAGAACTTGTTCATATAACAGAAAGAGTCTCCTTGTAGGGAGGGAAAGTATCTTGAAAGAGACACATAAAATCTTTTATGTGCAGTTCCCTATGTGTATGTAAAAATGCA
Organism: Mustela putorius furo; assembly: GCF_011764305.1. Classification (NCBI taxonomy): domain Eukaryota; kingdom Metazoa; phylum Chordata; class Mammalia; order Carnivora; family Mustelidae; genus Mustela; species Mustela putorius. The sequence goes on along the minus strand of NW_025422471.1, from coordinate 11,933,129 downwards.
TTTCTGGTGCCAGAATCAAATGAGGAACCATATTATTTTCTAAAATATTTAATTTTTTGTTGATAGCAGAATTGACAGCAGTTGTAACTGACTTAGATGAAAAAGACTACATTTTTTGTAACTCTTAAAAGAGAATTTTTTTATAAATATTTTAATTTTAATAGATATTTTAACTACCCCAACGTGCTTTCATGTCTTTTATCTCATTTATCTATTTGCTGACAGATATTTAAGTGTCTCTTCTGTGTTGGGCTCAATTCTAGATGGTGGTGATACCTTGGTTGGTTAGATTTTACCCCTGTCCCTGGAAACATATTCTCACAGTAGAAAGGCAAAAAGTACGCAATTAAATAAACAAGATGTTTTGGAAAGTGATTTAAAGAAACAAACAAACAAACAAACAACTGAAATCAGATTGACAAGAAAATGAGTTTCTAGTAGGGGCCGATTTAGTAGAGTACCACTGGATAAGTACTGTGGTGAGGGGACTCTAAAGTGAGAAAGAACCAGCGAAGAGAAGGTTATTATTAGTTTCTCTTAAGAATTCTGAGAGGTATTTTGACCCTGCATTAATGTACCTATTTTATAAAATAGCACAGTGACACACAGAATAAATGACCACCCAAAGGAGCACAGTACATTACTTGCATAGCTGACTGAATCCAGGCCTCCTCATTGTTAGGCCAACACCATTTTTGTTATATGAAAAATAAAGGGCAAATTAAGATTTATAGTGTATATAGGTTGGTTGAGCAAATGCAAAAGAAAGATGCTAACTATTCTGTAATGATATATGTTTTTCTTGTTACCAGGTTTGTTTTCTCTTCTTTGTTTTAATGAAGCTTATATCTATTTGTGTATGATTAACCAGCGTTTTAGAATACCAATTTTTAAGTTAAAAAAAAACTTCTAGTAAACTCACATTAACAATTATGTTTCTTTTAAAGTACATACTTTACCCTGCATTATATTATCTGGGACTCAAAGTGAAATATTCGTAATTCTTTGTTCAAAGCCGAGAGTGTGCCTATCATTTGAACTTCTATATTTTGAAAATCCTCCACAAAAGATGAAAGTGTCAGGTACTCAGTTTCCCCAGAAAATCTCTTCTGGTTTATGTGGGCCAACTACATATATCACCCCAGATTCTGAATGAGGAACTAGTAAACTAAAGAGCAAGGGTGAGAATCCATTTTCATGGTAGATGGCGTAGGGTCAAAAGCATTCACATTCCATGAGCAGCAAATGAAGCAGGGCTGTGCTCCTTCAGAGTGGTAGGAGCTGGTCACAGTGGTGTCCATCTGGTATTCAGTGGACAGCAGTATTCTCATAGGTTGGGATTTGGGATATGATTTTGATTGCTGTGTTGGATCTTGCCTAGCTTTTTAAGGTTTGCTCAATTCTGAATCTACTAATCAGACTGTCCAATAATTCTTTGAACAAACCAATATACTATCAGTATATGTCTTCTTCGGATAAATACTTGAGAGGTGAGGTATATTGATTGCAACATTAAAATCATATGGATACAATTTCTGTAAAGGAAAATAGTATTTTTTACAGATATCAGTTTTATTGGAAATTTCAGGTTGGGAATGGGATGGAAAGAGACAGATATATAAAGTTAAAAAAAAAAGTCTCCTCAGGTAATTCTGGCAAATTCTGCCCTTGTTGAGAACCTTTGGATTAAGATACCTTCTCATTGTTTTAAAGGTCACACAGATGATTATTAATTCATTGAATCTTGAGGCAGAAACCTGGGCAGGGAGTCAAAGGAACATTGGGTTGAATCTTTACTTTTGTGGGCACGAGGTCCTGAGTATTAAGGAAATGAATTTTGAGAACTAAATTGAGGAAGCTGGAGATTAATGGGAGATAACATATATAAATATAAATATATATATATATATATATATATATAAAATAAATAAATATATCTACAGAAATTGACCTCAGTTATAAGTAAATGTTAAATATATATATAAGTATATGAGTAAAATATTTTTTGAAAGTTTAGGAATAAGTTTATAACATATGTCTTATGAAAAGTATATTGAAGATAATAAGAGATGATTTCTTTAACAATTTTCTATAAATGAAAGCATTTGTCTTCCTGGTGGTTTTGATATCTATAATTCAGAGTCTTGTGTTTGGGGAAAATAGTAACGCCTTTTAATACACAAAAGTAACAAAATATTAACAAAAAAGTAATGAAAGTAAATAAATTCCCCTCCCCCCCAATGCACACCCTTAAAAAAAAAGGAGAAAAAAAAAAGAATCTTCCAGCTGTATTCTGCATGGTGAAAGCCCAAACTTACAAATTTATGAAATAAATATAATGATAATAGTGCCAAAGTATGAATATGACTTACATTTCTTTAACAATTTTCTACCTAGGAAAAAAATAGTGGTTTTGGAGGTGTGAAGTTTGTTAGAGAAAAATTCATTTGAGGGCAAATAATTGAAAACCACACCTTGAACTAAATGCAAGAGTATGCATGCACTAAAGCTCATAAAAGCCCTGGGAAAGAGTACTCTGGATGTGGATTTTATTTTTTGAAACCATCTAAACATGCAAAATGCAAACTGAATTAGCAAATACGTGCTTGCCATTTCTACAGAGCAGTGAACAGAGATACAACTTTTGACACTCTATCTGCACTATATCTATGATGATATATTCACTTGGCATAGGATTTTACTTTAGGAACCTAACAGATAATTAACTCTCTGAATACATCCATGTACCTACCAAGATAATAGTTTTGTTTTTAATGGGTGATTCTGTTACTTATGTAGGAAAAATTATGTATTTAGAAGACACTGTAGTATTGCCACTTCTACCCTATCACTATTTCTTATTTATTTCAATATGTTCCTGGTCCTGGATGATGATATCTCATTCAGTGTATTAACCACCATATATTAAGTTTCTAGCCTGCAGCACAGGTGTAAATGCAAACTTACTTTAAAAAAAAAATCGCAGTATTAAGGTGTCCAGTTAAAATGTACTCATAATGCATTATAAATTTAAGCATTTCGTCTCATCAGCTGATTTGAGGTTCAAATAAGTACAGAAAGTGCTTGACAGATATCAGAGGTTATATATAATTCATATCCTCCTCTGGCTCACAGGTCAAGGACTAGATTTGCATTACACTGGCTAATAATTTAGATTAACAAAGTTTTACCTGGCAAGCATCAGGAATCCGTCAGAATGTACATTGTACATTGTACAAAGAGGGAGAGCAGAATGCCATAAAGAACCAAGCAGCGTTATATAGAATTAAAGGTGCACTGGTTGAATTTCATGTGTCTAGTCCCGGAAATACTGAGATGGCTTCTGATCGATCTCAGAGCTGCTCTATAACAGAACACCCTTGTACTTGTTCCCAGATAGTGATTCCCCATGAGCACCAAGGTTAAGTCAATGCAACCATAGGAGGGGAGGGATGCCAAGGAACTGTTCTATGGTCCACATTCATGGAATTCTCTTCTCAAGTAACAATCCCATTTCTCTGGGACTTAACATTCAATTTTTTTGCTGATATTGTTCCATTTGCCTCATTGTAGGAATTCCATCAATATAAATTTACCTTTACTAAGTCCCAGGTTTAATTGTTCCAGAGTCTGCAAGTTATCACATTCAGAGAAACAAAGCACATGGGACTAGAAGTAATTTATTTTTTATTTTTTTTAAATATTTTATTCATTTATTTGACAGACAGAGATCACAAGTAGGCAGAGAGGCAGACAGAGAGAGAGGAGGAAGCAGGCTCCCCGCTGAGCAGAGAGCCCAATACGGGGCTTGATCCCAGGACCCTGGGATCATGACCTGAGCCAAAGGCTGAGGCTTTAACCCACTGAGCCACCCAGGTGCCCCAAGGGACTAGAAGTAATTAAAAAAAAAAAAAGGAAATTCTAACCTTAATGTATGTCTTTCAGAAAACTTTTAAGTAGACCCAATTCAGAACACCCACTGTAGTGTTTTTTTTTTTTTTTTTTTTTAAGAGGAAGCAGGCTCCCTGCTAAGCAGAGAGCCTGATGTGGGGGCTCAATCCCAGGACCTGGGATCATGACCTGAACTAAAGGCAGAGACTTTAACCCACTGAGCCACCCAGGCGCCCCCACCCGCTGTAGTTCTTACGTTCTTTTCTCCACTCCTCAAGTTCTTGTACGCTTTATTGGCTGAAAACCCCCTCATTTTCCAAGTCCTACTCAAATCATTTCTACTTTAGACTTGAAAAACCATTTTCTTTTCTCTTCTGTCCTTCCCTTCTTCCTCTCTTATGCTTTTATGGTTCTAACAACCTCACCTGTGGGTAGGCTTTATCTTTTTTCTTCACCACTTGTCCCTTTCCACCTGTGAAATCTTCAGAAGCTTGTTCGGCTAGACATTCCCTCCTCAGAAGGTGTAGGAAGTTGAGGAAAATTTGAACAGGTGAAGACTGGTGTGGGATGCTAGTCAGTGCTGGGAAGAGGAGGCTGAGATTAAACTATGGATAATATTTTTTTTACCCTGTTGCTCCCTCAAATGCATGTGATGATGCCAAACAGGCAAAAATATATTGATTTTTTTTGGATTTTAAAAGTATCTTTTGGGTGCCTGGGTGGCTCAGTGGGTTAAGCCTCTGCCTTCAGCTCACGTCATGATCTCAGGGTCCTGGGATCAAGTCCGGCCTCAGGCTCTCTGCTCAGCAGGGAGCCTGCTTCCCCCTCTCTCTTCCTGCCTCTCTGTCTACTTGTGATCTTTCCCTGTGTGTCAAATAAATAAATAAAATCTTTAAAAAAAAGTATCTTTAATTTACCATTTTATAGGCAATTTTGCTATTATATTTTCAGTACTGTCTTTATAAATTCCAACTTTCTTTTTTTTTTTCCATTTCATAAGAAAACAAACTCCCTGAAGTCTGAAAGTAAAATGATGTTATGTGGAAACCAAAGGTGGTGTGTTTTTTTGTAATCCTAAATTATATGCTCTCCAAAAAATGACATAATTAGTGTGACCTAAGTCATTGTACAACATATGAATACCCTTTTAAAAAAGATTTTATTTATTTATTTGGCAGAGAGAGAGAGCACAAGCAGGGGGAGTGGCAGAGGGAGAGCAAGAAGCTTTCTGCTGAGCAGGGAGTCTGATGCGGGGCTCTATCCCAGGACCCTGGGATCATGACCTGAACTGAAGGCAGATGCTTAACTGACTGAGCCAACTAGGAGCCCCAAAATGTGCATGTCTTAAGTTTAAGAGTCCCAGATGCTAGAGTACTACTTTCTCCATTTAAATGCTTAAGTTTTAAGTTACTACTTTTGCCAAAGTTTATAGAAGTTTTCTTGACAAAACTTATATGTTGGACACTTCATTTTTTAAGTTTTTAATTTTAATTCCAATATAGTTAACATATGGTGCTATATTGGTTTCATGTGCACAATATAGTGATTCAACAGTTCTCTATTATTCAGCACTTATCAAGGTAAGTGTATTCTTTATCCCCTTCACCTTTTTTTTTTTTAAAGATTTTATTTATTTATTTGACAGAGAAATCACAAGTAGGCAGAGAGGCAGGCAGAGGCTGAGCAGAGAGCCGGATGAGGGGCTCAATCCCAGGACCCTGAGATCATAACCTGAGCTGAAAGCAGAAGCTTAACCCACTGAGCCACCCAGGCGCCCCTCCCCTTCACCTTTTTCATCTGTCCCCCAGGCACCTCCTCTTTGGTAACCATCTGTTCTCTCTTGTTAAGAGTCTAATGGTTTGTCTCTCTTTTTTTCCTTTTGATTGTTTCTTTCTTAAATTCCACATTTGAGTGAAATCATATGGTATTTGGCTTTTTTTTTTCTGACAGACTTATTTCACTTAGCATTATATGTATGTGTATATATACGTACATACACACACACACACACACACACGTATATAGATATACACTACCTCTTTATTCATTCATCTAGTGATTTATCTAGAGCTGCTCCCATAATTTGGCTATTGTAAATAATGCTGCAATAAAAAGAGGTTCATGTATCCCTTTGAATTCATGCTTTGTATCTTTTTGGGCAAATACCCAGTGGTGTGATTACTAGGTCATAGAATATTTCTCTTTTTAACTTTTTGAGGAACCTCCATACTGTCTTCCACAGTGGTTGCACCAGTTCGCATTCCTATCAACAGTGCACAAGTTTTCCTTTATCTCTACATCCTTACCAATACTTGCTGTTTCTTGTGTTTTTTGTTTTTATTTTATTTTAGCTATTCTGACAGGTGGGATGCAAAACCTTCTTGTAGTTTTAATTTGCATTTCCCTGATGCTGAGTGATGTTGAGCATCTTCTCTTGTGTCTGTTGGCCATCTGGATGTCTTCTTTGGAGAAATGTCTGTTTCTGTCTTCTGCCCATTTTTTAATTGGGTTATTTGTTTTGTAGGTAATGAATTGTATCAGTTCTTTATTTATTTTGGATAATAACTCTTTATTGGATATGTCACTTATAAATATCTTCTCCCATCCAATAGGCTGTCTTTTTTAGTTTTTCTTTTTTTAAATTTTTTAAAATTTTTTAATTTTTTTTAAACATATAATATATTTTTATTCCCAGGGGTACAGGTCTGTGAATCACCAGGTTTACACACTTCACAGCACTCACCATAGCACATACCCTCCCCAATGTCCATGACCCCACCCCCCTCTCCCAAACCCCCTCCCCCTAGCAACCCTCAGTTTGTTTTGTGAGATTAAGAGTCACTTATGGTTTGTCTCCCTCCCAATCCCATCTTGTTTCATTTATTCTTCTCCTACTCCCTTAACCCCCCCATGTTGCCTCTCCACTTCCTCATATCAGGGAGATCATATGATAGTTGTCTTTCTCTGCTTGACTTATTTCGCTAAGCATGATACCCTCTAGTTCCATCCACATCGTCACAAATGGCAAGATTTCATTTCTTTTGATGGCTACATAGTATTCCATTGTGTATATATACCACATCTTCTTTATCCACTCATCTGTTGATGGACATCTAGGTTCTTTCCATACTTTGGCTATTGTAGACATTGCTGCTATAAACATTCAGGTGCACATGCCCCTTCAGATCACTACGTTTGTATCTTTAGGGTAAATGCCCAATAGTGCAATTCCTGGGTCATAGGGTAGTTCTATTTTCAACATTTTGAGGAATCTCCATGCTGTTTTCCAGAGTGGTTGCTCCAGCTTGCATTCCCACCAACAGTGTAGGAGGGTTCCCCTTTCTCCACATCCTCGCCAGCATCTGTCATTTCCTGACTTGTTGATTTTAGCCATTCTGACTGGTGTGAGGTGATATCTCATTGTGGTTTTGATTTGTATTTCCCTGATGCCGAGTGATATGGAGGGAGTACTTTTTCATGTGTCTGTTCGCCATCTGGATGTTTTCTTTGCAGAAATGTCTGTTCATGTCCTCTGCCCATTTCTTGATTGGATTATTTGTTCTTTGGGTGTTGAGTTTGCTAAGTTCTTTATAGATTTTGGACACTAGCCCTTTATCTGATATGTCGTTTGCAAATATCTTCTCCCATTCTGTCAGTTGTCTTTTGGTTTTGTTAACTGTTTCCTTTGCTGTGCAAAAGCTTTTGATCTTGATGAAATCCCAATAATTCATTTTTGCTCTTGCTTCCCTTGCCTTTGGCGATGTTCCTAGGAAGATTTTGCTGTGGCTAAGGTCGAGGAGGTTGCTGCCTATGTTCTTCTCAAGGATTTTGATGGATTCCTTTCTCACATTGAGGTCCTTCATCCTTGAGTCTATTTTCATGTGTGGTATAATGAAATGGTCCAATTTCATTTTTCTGCATGTGGCTGTCCAATTTTCCCAACACCATTTATTGAACAGGCTGTCTTTTTTCCATTGGACATTCTTTCCTGCTTTGTCAAAGATTAGTTGACCATAGAGTTGAGGGTCTATATCTGGGCTCTCTATTCTGTTCCATTGATCTATGTGTCTGTTTTTGTGCCAGTACCATGCTGTCTTGATAATGACAGCTTTGTAATAGAGCTTGAAGTCCGGAATTGTGATGCCGCCAACTTTGGCTTTCTTTTTTATATTCCTGTGGCTATTCGAGGTCTTTTCTGGTTCCATATAAATTTTAGGATTATTTGTTCCACTTATTTGAAGAAAATGGATGGTACTTTGATATGAATTGCATTAAATGTGTAGATTGCTTTAGGTAGCATAGACATTTTCACAATATTATTCTTCTAATCCAGGAGCATGGAAAATTTCTCCATTTCTTTGTGTCTTCCTCCATTTCTTTCATGAGTACTTTATAGTTTTCTGAGTATAGATTCTTAGCCTCTTTGGTTAGGTTTATTCCTAGGTGTCTTATAGTTTTGGGTGCAATTGTAAATGAGATTGATTCCTTGATTTCTCTTTCTTCTGTCTTGTTGTTGGTGTAGAAAAATGCAATTGATTTCTGTGCATTGATTTTATATCCTGACATTTTACTGAATTCCTGTACAAGTTCTAGCAGTTTTGGAGTGGAGTCTTTTGGGTTTTCCACGTATAGTATCATATCATCTGCAAAGAGTGATAGTTTGACTTCTTCTTTGCCGATTTGGATGCCTTTACTTTCTTTTTGTTGTCTGATTGCTGAGGCTAGGACTTCTAGTACTGTATTGAATAGCGGTGGTGATAATGGACATCCCTGCCGTGTTCCTGACCTTAGCAGAAAAGCATTCAGTTTTTCTCCATTGAGAATGATATTTGCAGTGGGTTTTTCGTAGATGGCTTTGATGATATTGAGGTATGTGCCCTCTATCCCTACACTTTGAAGAGTTTTGATCAGGAAGGGATGCTGTACTTTGTTAAATGCTTTTTTAGCATCTATTGAGAGTATCATATGGTTCTTGTTCTTTCTTTTATTAATGTATTGTATCACATTGATTGATTGATTTGTGGGTGTTGAACCAACCTTGCAGCCCTGGAATAAATTCCACTTGATCGTGGTGAATAATCCTTTTAATGTACTGTTGGATCCTATTGGCTAGTATTTTGGTGAGAATTTTCGCATCTGTGTTCATCAAGGATATTGGTCTGTAGTTCTCTTTTTTGATGGGATTCTAGTCTGTTTTTGGGATCAAGGTGATGCTGGCCTCATAAAATGAGTTTGGAAGTTTTTCTTTCATTTCTATTTTTTGGAACAGTTTCAGAAGAATAGGAATTAGTTCTTCTTTAAATATTTGGTAGAATTCCCCCGGGAAGCCATCTGGCCCTGGGCTTTTGTTTGTTTGGAGATTTTTGATGACTGTTTCACTCTCCTTACTGATTATGGGTCTGTTCAGGCTTTCTATTTCTTCCTGGTTCAGTTTTGGTAGTTTATATGTCTCTAGGAATGCATCCATTTCTTCCAGATTGTCAGATTTGTTGGCGTAGAGTTGCTCATAGTATGTTCTTATAATTGTCTGTATTTCTTTGGTGTTAGTTGTGATCTCTCCTCTTTCATTTATGATTTTATTTATTTGGGTCCTTTCTCTTTTCTTTTTGTTAAGTCTGGCCAGGGGTTTATCAATTTTATTAATTCTTTCAAAAAACCAGCTCCTAGTTTTGTTGATTTGTTCTATTGTTTTTTTGGTTTCTATTTCATTGATTTCTGCTCTGATCTTTATGATTTCTCTTCTCCTGCTGGGTTTAGGGTTTCTTTCTTGTTCTTTCTCCAGCTCTTTAGGTGTAGGGTTAGGTTGTGTACCCAAGACATTTTTTGTTTCGTGAGAAAGGCTTGTAATGCTATATATTTTCCTCTCAGGACTGCCTTTGTTGTGTACCACAGATTTTGAACCATTGTGTTTTCATTATCATTTGTTTCCATGAATTTTTTTCAATACTTCTTTAATTTCCTGGTTGACCCATTCATTCTTTAGAAGGATGCTGTTTAGTCTCCATGTATTTGGGTTCTTTCCAAATTTCCTCTTGTAATTGAGTTCTAGCTTCAGAGCAATGTGGTCTGAAAATATGCAGGGAATGATCCCAATCTTTTGATACTGCTTGAGACCTGATTTAGGACCGAGGATGTGATCTATTCTGGAGAATGTTCCATGTGCACTAGAGAAGAATGTGTATTCTGTTGCTTTGGGATGAAATGTTCTGAATATATCTGCGATGTACATCTGGTCCAGTGTGTCATTTAAGGCCTTTATTTCCTTGTTGATCTTTTGCTTGGATGATCTATCCATTTCAGTGAGAGGAGGGTTAAAGTCCCCTACTATTATTGTATTTTTGTTGATGTGTTTCTTTGATTTTGTTATTAATTGGTTTATATAGTTGGCTACTCCCATGTTAGGGGCATAGATATTTACAATTTTTAGATCTTGTTAGACAGATCCTTTGAGTATGATATAGTGTTCTTCCTCATCTCTTATTATAGTCTTTGGCTTAAAATCTAATTGATCTGATATAAGGATTGCCACCCCTGCTTTCTTCTGATGCTAATGGTAGCATGGTAAATTGTTTTCCACCCCCTCACTTTAAATCTGGAGGTGTCTTTAGGTCTAAAATGAGTTTCTTGTAGGCAACATATAGATGGGCTTTGGTTTTTTTATCCATTCTGATGCCCTGTGTCTTTTGATTGGGGCATTTAGCCCATTAGCATTCAGGGTAACTATTGAGAGATATGAATTTAGTGCCATTGTATTGTCTGTAAGGTGATTGTTACTGTATATTGTCTCTTTTTCTTTCTTATCTACTACTTTTAGGTGCTCTCTTTGCTTGGACGACCCCTTTCAATATTTCCTGTAGAGCTGGTTTGGTGTTTGGAAATTCTTTCAGTTTTTGTTTGTCCTGGAAGCTTTTTATCTCTCCTTCTATTTTCAGTGATAGCGTAGCTGGATATAGTATTTTTGGCTGCATATTTTTCTCGTTTAGTGCTCTGAATATATCATGCCAGCTCTTTCTGGCCTGCCAGGTCTCTGTGGATAAGTCTGCTGCCAAACTAATATTTTTACCATTGTATGTTACAGACTTCTTTTCCTGGGCTGCTTTCAGGATTTTCTCTTTGTCACTAAGGCTTGTAAATTTTACTATTAGGTGACGGGGTGTGGACCTATTTTTATTGATTTTGAGGGGGGTTCTCTGCACCTCCTGGATTTTGATGCTTGTTCTCTTTGCCATGTTAGGGAAATTCTCTCCAATAATTCTCTCCAGTATACCTTCTGCGCCCCTCTCTCTTTCTTCTTCTTCTGGAATCCCAATTATTCTAATGTTGTTTCATCTTATGGTGTCACTTATCTCTTGAATTCTCCCCTCATGGTCCAGTAGATGTTTGTCCCTCTTTTGCTCAGCTTCTTTATTCTCTGTCATTTGGTCTTCTATATCACTAATCTTTCTTCTGTCTTATTTATCCTAGCAGTGAGAGCCTCCATTTTTTATTGCACCTCATTAATAGCTTTTTAAATTTCAACTCTTTTAGATTTTAGTTCTTTTATTTCTCCAGAAAGGGCGTTTATATTTCCTGAGAGGGTTTCTCTAATATCTTCCATGCCTTTTTCAAGCCTGGCTAGAGCCTTGAGAATCGTCATTCTGAACTCTAGATCTGACATATTACCAATGTCTGTATTGATTAGGTCCCTAGCCTTAGGTACTGTCTCTTGTTCTTTTTTTTTGTGGTGAATTTTTCCACCTTGTCATTTTGTCCAGATCAGAGTATATGAAGGAGTAAGTAAAATACTAAAATGATGGCAAAGATCCCAGGAAAATATGCTTTAACCAAATCAGAAGAGATCCCAAATTGTGTGGGGGAGAAGGGGATAAAAAGAGGTTCAGAAAAAAAAAATTAAAGAAAGAAAATGAATAAAGAAAAAATATATATATTAGATAGACTAGTTAAAAAATATTAAAAAAGTAAAAGGTAAAAGTTAAAAAAATTATCAGGAGAGAAAAAAAATTGAAAAATGAAAAAAAAATTAAATTAACTGCAAGACTAAAAAATCATGGGGAGAAAGCCATGAGTTCCGTGCTTTGCTTTCTCCTCCTCTGGAATTCCGCTGCTCTCCTTGGTATTGAACCTGCACTCCTTGGTAGGTGAACTTGGTCCTGGCTGGATTTCTTGTTGATTGTCTGGGAGAGGGGCCTGTTGTAGTGATTCTCAAGTGTCTTTGCCCCAGGTGGAATTGCACCGCCCTTACCAGGGGCAGGGCTGAGTAATCAGCTTGGGTTTGCTTTCGGGAGATTTTGTTCCCTGAATGCTTTCCGTAGAGTTCCGGAGGATGGGAATGAAAATGGCAGCCTCCCAGTCTCGGGCCTGGAGGAGCTGAGAGCTTGGGGCCCCCCTCCTCAGTGCTCCCTCAGAGAATAGCACCCAATTACTCCCTCTCCCTGACCTCCAGCCATGCTCCGAGCTCACCGAGCCTGCGACCAGTTCTAGGTAACCCCGAGCTGAGAACTCACTCCTCGACTCTGTCTCTGTAGCTGGCTTCCCTGTTCTGATACCTGTAAGCTCTGTGACACTCAGACATCCCCGATCCTTCTGTGACCCTGTGGGACCTGAGGCCACGCTGACCCCGCGTGGGCTTCACCCGGTTTAGCCTCTGGAGCCATGTCCCTCAGCAGAATAGACTTTTAAAAGTCCTGATTTTGTGTTCTGTTTCTCTGCCGCTTGCCGGGAGCTGGGCCCTCCCCCCGGGGTCTATCTTCCCATCACTTTGGATTCATTTCTCCACCCGTCCTACCTTTCAGAAAGTGGTTGATTTTATGTTTCTAGAATTGCTGTTCTTCTCTTCAATCTCCCATTGGATTTGTAGGTGTTTGCAATCTTTAGATAAGCTATCTAGCTGATCTCCTGCTACCTGATGTAGCCTCAGCCTGCTTCTTCTCCGCCATCTTGACTCCTCCCTCTCTTTTTTAGTTTTGTTGATTGTTTCCTTTGCAGAGGATTTTTATCTTGATGAAGTTCCAATAATTTTTTTTAGCTTTTGTTTTCCATGCCTTAGAAGATATATCCAGAAAAATGTTGCTTATGGCCAATGTCAGAGAAATTACTGCTTGTACTGTCTCCTAGGATTTTTATAGTTTTAGGTCTCACAGTTAGGTCTTTAATTCATTTTGAGTTAATTTTTGTATATGGTGAATGAAAGTCGTCTGGTTTTACTCTTTTGCATGCTGCCTTCAGTTTCCCAGCAACATTTATTGTCCTTTTCCCATTGTAAATTCTTTCCTCCTTTGTTAAAGATTAATTGACAGTACAGTTGTGGGTTTCTTTCTCAGTTTTCTATTCTCTTTTATTGATCTATGTGCATATTTTTTATATTGATCTATGTGTATATATTTTGTATATCATACGTTTTGATTACTACAGCTTTGTAATGTAACTGGAAGTCTAGAACTCTGAGGTCCCGAGCTTTTCTTTCCTTTTTCAAGATTGCTTTAGCTGTTGTTCCATACAAATTTTAGAATGTTTGTTCTAGTTCTGTGGAAACTGCTGGTGCCATTTTGATAGGGATTACATTAAATCTATAGATTACTCTGGGTGATAACAGACATTTTAATAATATTTGTTCTTTCAATCCATGAGCATAGAATGTCTTTCCATTTCTTTGTGTCACCTTCAATTTCATGAGAGTTTTCACTGTACAAAACTTTCACCTCTTTGGCTAGATTTAATCCAGATATCTTATTATTTTTGATGCAATTGTAAATGAGATTATTTTCTTAATTTCTTTTTTTGTGGCTTAATTATTGGTGTATTGAAACAAGACAGATTTCCATACATTGATTTTTTATCCTGCCCTTTTACTGAATTCATTTGTCAGTTCTAGCAGGTTTTTATTTGGTGGAGTCTTTCAGGTTTTCTATATATAGTATCATGTCATCTTCAAGTAGTGAAAGTCATACTTCCTCCTTACCAATTTGGATGCCTTTTATTTTGTTGTTGTTATTGTCTGATTGCTGATTGCTGAGTACTACATTGAATAGAAGTGGTGAGAGTGGACATCTTTGTCTTTTGCCTAACCTGAGGGGTAAAGTTCTCAGTTGTTGAGGATGATATTAGCTGTATGTTTTTCATATATAGCTTTTATTATATTGAGGTATGTTTCCTCTAAACCTACTTTATTGAGGGTTTTTTTTTATCATGAATGGATGTTGTACTTTGTCAAATGATTTTTATGCATGTATTGAAATGATCAAATGGTTTTTATCTTTTCTCTTACCAATGTGATATGTCATGTTAATTGATTTGCAAATTTTGAACCATTCTTGAATCCTGGGAATAAATCCCACTTATTATGGTGTATGGTTTCTTTAGTGTATTGTTGGATTTGTTTTGCTAGTATTTTGTTGAGGGTTTTTGTATCTGTGTTCATCAAGGATATTGACTTCTTTTTTTGGTAGTATCTTTAGCTAGTTTTGCTATTAGGGTAATGCTGGTCTTAGAGAATGAATTTGGAAGTTCTCTTTCCTTTCCTTTTTTGGAATACTTTGAGAAGTATAGGCACTAACTCTTCTAAAGTTTGGTAGAATTCACCTGTGAAGCCATCTGTTCCTGGACTTTTTTCGGGAGGTTTTTTTTTTATTTATTATTATTTTTTTTATTACTAATTCAATTTCATTGCTGGCTCTTGGTCTGTTCAAATTTTCCTTTTTTCCTGTTTCAGTTTTGGTAGATTATATGTTTCTAGGAATTTACCCACTTCTTCTGGGTTGTCCAATTTGAGTCCTCCCTCTCTCTTTCTGTTTCTAACTCTCCTTCCTTTCTTCCTCACTCCCTCCCTCCCTCTTTCTTTCTATTATATTCTATTCTTTAAAAAAAAAAAGATTTATTTATTTAACAGAGAGATACACAGCAAGAGAAGGAACACAAGCAGTGGGAGTAGGAGAGGGAGAAGCAGGCTTCCTGCCAAGCAGGGAGCCCGATGTGGGGCTTGATTCCAGGGTCATAGGATCATGACCTAAGCAAAAGGCAGACACTTAATGACTGAGACACCCAGGACCCCATTCTCTTCTATTCTCCCCTCCTCCCTCCCCTCTTCACCCCCTTCTCTCTCCTCTCCTCCCTAATCTGCTCCCCTCCCTTCCCCTCTTCTCTTCTCTTTCTCTTCTCATTTCATTTATCAATTGTGTTGATCTTTTCAAGGAACCAGCTCATGGTTTCATTGATCTGTACTATTGCTTTTTTAGTTTTTGTATCATTTCTTTCTGCCCTAATCTATTATTGTTTTCCTTCTATTGGTTTTGGGTTTTGTTTATTCTCCTTTTTCTAGCTTCTTTGGCATAAAATTAGATAGTTTATTTGAGATTTTTTCTTGCTTCTTGGAGTAGGCCTGTATTGCTATAAAATTCCCTCTTAAACTCCTTTTACTGCATCCCTAAACTTTTGGATTGTTGTGTTTTCATTTTCATTCATTTCTATGTAATTTTTTATTTCTTCTTTGATCTCCTGGTTGGTCTATTCATTGTTTTAGTAACATGTTATGTAACCTTCATGTATTTGTGGTCTTTCAGATTTTTTCTTTTGTTGATTACTAGTTTCATGGCATTGTTATCAGAAGAATGTATGGTATGACTTTGATCTTCTTGAACTTGTTGAGATGTGTTTTGTGACCTAAAATGTGATCTGTCCGTTCTGGAGAATGTTCCATGTGCACTTGAAAATAAGGTGTATTGCTCTTTTTTTGCATGGAATGTTCTGAATAAAACTGTTAAATATATACACAATGGAATACTATGCAGCCATCAAAAGAAATGAAATCTTGCCATTTGCGACAACATGGATGGAACTAGAGCATA
This sequence comes from Mustela putorius furo, assembly GCF_011764305.1. Classification (NCBI taxonomy): domain Eukaryota; kingdom Metazoa; phylum Chordata; class Mammalia; order Carnivora; family Mustelidae; genus Mustela; species Mustela putorius. The sequence continues at coordinate 11,917,398 of NW_025422471.1, read as the reverse complement.
TCATGTTTAGCGAAATAAGTCAAGCAGAGAAAGACAACTATCATATGATCTCCCTGATATGAGGAAGTGGTGATGCAACATGGGGGCTTAAGTGGGTAGAAGAAGAATCAATGAAACAAGATGGAATTGGGAGGGAGACAAACCATAAGTGACTCTTAATCTCACAAAACAAACTGAGGGTTGCTGGGGGTAGGGGGCTTGGGAGAAGGGGGTGGGATTATGGACATTGGGGAGGGTATGTGCTTTGGTGAGTGCTGTGAAGTGTGTAAACCTGGTGATTCACAAACTTGTGCCCCTGGGGATAAAAATATATGTTTATAAAAAATTAAAAAAAAAACCTGTTAAATCCATCTGGCTCAGCGTGTCATTCGAAACCACTGTTTCATTGTTGATCATTGTTTTGGATCATCTGTCCATTGATGTAAGTGAGATGTTTAATCCCCTACTATTATTGTACTACTATTGATTAATTCTTTTATGTTTGTTATTAGCTGTTTTGTGTATTTGGGTGCTCCCATATTGGGTGCATAACTACAGAATTATTAGGTCTTCTTGTTGGGTCATCCCCATTGTAATTATTTAGTGCCTTTCTTTGTCTCTTTTTATGGTCTTTGTTTTAAAGTCATTTTGTCCAATCTAAGTATTGTTACCCCAGCTTTCTTTTGACATCCATTTGCATAATAAATGTTTCTCCATCTCCACATTCATCTGCAGATGTCTTATATCTAAAATGAGTTTCTTGTGAGCAACATATAGATGATTCTTGTTTTTTTAATCCATTCTGTCATGTCTTTTGATAGGAGAATTTAGTCCATTTACATTCAAAGTAATTATTGGTAGGTATATTTTTATTGCCATTTTGTTACTCATTTTATTGTTATTTTATAGTTTTTTTCTGTTCTTTTCTTGCTCACTTTCATGGTTTGTTAGTTTTCTTTCTTAACATACTTGGATTTCTTTCTTCTTATTCTTTGTATATCTATTACTGGTTTTTGGTTTATGGTTACCACTAGGTTTGTATATAACATATTTGGCATATAGTGGTCTATATTAAATTAGAATACATAAATTTGCATAGTCCAATAGTCTTGGTTTTCCCTTTCCACTCAGTGAGTTCTCTTTAATATTTTTTGGTTTAGTGGTCATGTACTCCTTTAGTTTTTGTTTGTCTGAGAAACTATCTCTCCTATTTTGAATGAGAGTCTTACTGGGTATATTATTTCTGGCTACAGATTTTTTCCTTTTGGCACTTTGAATATATCATGAAACTGGTCTGCAAAGTTTCTTGTGAAAAATCTGCTGATAACCTTATGGGGTTTCCCCTTGTAGGTAACTGTCTTTTTTTTAAGATTTTATATATTTATTTTGGGATTTATTTATTTATTTGAGAGAGAAAGATAGAGTGTGAGTTGGGGAGGGAGAGAGGGAGAAAAATCTCAAGCAGATTCCTCACTGAGCATAGAGCCTGATGCAAGGCCCAATCCTACAACCTATGAAATCATGATCCAAGCCAATATCACAAGCTAGATACTTAACCAACTGAGCAACTGAAGCACTCAATATATAACTGTCTTATTTTCTCTTGCTGCTTATAAAATTTTTTGTTTATCACTACTTTTTGCCATTTTAATTACTATGTGTTTTGGTGTGGACTTTCCTTAGTTGATTTTTTGGAGATATCTCTGCCTCCTGCATCTGGGTATTAGTTTCCAGCCCCAGATTCTGGAAATTTTCAGCTATTACTTTTTCAGATAAATTTTCTGTCCTCTTATGTTTCTTTAAATTCTGGGGTCCCTATAATGTGAATGTTATTACATTTTATGGAGTCACTGAATTCCCTAAGTCTATTCTCATTTTGCCAAGTTTTTTTTCTCTCACCTCTTCAGCTTGATTACTTTCCATTACTCTGTTTTCCAGGTTATTAATTCATTCCTGCCTATTACTGATGCTATCAATTGTATTATTTAAAAAAAAAAATTTATTTAATTTATTTGAGAGAGAAAGATAGTAAGAGAGAGCATGAGTGAGGAAGAGAGGGAGAAGCAAACTTTCTGCAAGCAGGGAACCTGCTGCAGGGCTCAAACCCAGGACCCTGGGATAATGACCTGAGCTGAAGGTAGATACCCAATGGACTGAGCCACCCGATGCCCCATCAGCTGTATTTTTAATTTCACCTTGTGTTACTCACCTATGTTTGTTTCTTTTTTTTATCTTTTTGTTAAGTCTCATTGATGTCCTCCACTCTTTTGTCAAGTCCATTATCTTTATCATCATTACTTCCAATTCTCCATCAGCATATTACTTATAACCATTTTGCTTAGGTCATCTGCTTATGGTTTTGTTCTGTTGTTTTATTTGGACATATTTTTCTGCTTCCTCATTTTGTCTAAATCCCTTTGTCTGTTTCCCTGTATTAGAAAAGTCAGCTATGTCTTTTACTCTTGAGGATGATGGTCTTATGAAGAAGAGGTTCTGTAGTGCCTTGCAATGCTGTGTCCCATGTTACCCAGAGCCTGAAGCTTCAGAACATTTCCAGTGTGTTGCATGTGCACTGCCATTGCATCCTGGATGCTTTTTTCTTCAGATGTGTTGTCTGCAGAGGCTCTCTTTGCCAGTTTTGGGCTATATCTGATCCCTCACTGGCTGTGGTGCATTTTAATGGGGTTGTTCTGGTCTGCTTTTGAAATGAGACCTCCTACTGGTGCCACTGGAACTGGGGTTCTGGGTTGGGAGATACAGTGTTGGATGGGTATGAACTGGTCTTTTGTGGGAGGGGGCATACAGCATCAGGACTGAAGCAAGCATGACTGGAGTGACTGGAAAGGGCAAATCCACTGAGTATGGGAGTTGTATGGGGTGGGGCATGGTTTGGTGTCAGCAAGTTAAGTAGTGAGTGCAGTAGTTTCCACAGTGACTGTGTGTTTATATTGAGGAGTCAGGAAAGGAAATTGTGCCTGTTAGCTCCTCTGTTCCTGGAAGTGTCTGCCTGAGATCTCTGCCTTTCTGGCCAAGCTAAGATGAGTAAATAAATTCCCTTCCCAAGTGCCCCAGGCATTTTTCAAGCTACTGCTTCTATGCTGTATCTTTGCTGGCTGTTTGTCCTGCTCTCTCTTTAAGGTCAGGGACTCAGCTTCCTAACACCCTCCAGGCTCTCTCAGAGCTGAGCCTGCTGATTTATAAAATTCTAGACTTTAAATCTTGCTGGTTGTAAGAACTCATGAAATTCAGCCCCTCTCATTTTTAAAGCCAGATGCTGTGGGGATTCATCTTCCCTGTGCACATCCCCCTGTGTGGTAGTCTGTTTCTCACCCTTCACCATACTCTTGGCTCACTCCCAAATATAGATAGCCACCATCCTCTTTCCTCTTATACTGCAACTCTACCCTTCCTATTTTCTTCATTGTGGCTTCTTTTCTGTCTTTAGCTGTGGAGTTTGTTCTGCCAGTCTTTGGGTCATTTTCTAGGTTATTTATGCTGATGTTAGTGTTATCTAGTTGTATCTGTGGGAGAAGGTGAGCTTAGGGTCATTCTATTCTGCCATCTTCCCAGCCTCCCTCTGATTACTTCACTTTAATTTACTCAGTGAATATACTGTAGACTTTTAAATAACAGTGATACACACATTTGTACATGTATGTATTTGAATATAGAGCTCATTAGGCACTCTGAGAAACTCAGTTCTGAGTTTGAGACTAAGTTTTAACTGGTGCTAGGGACTAATTATATTGGGGACTAGTTATGGCTCCCAATTAGGAGTGTATTCACCACTGCACACCCAGGAAACATTTGGTAATATTTTTACTATTGATGGGTACTACTAGAAACCAAAGGGTAAAGTTTAGGAATGCTACTAAATAATCTACAAGGCACAGAACAACTCCCACATCACTTATCCAGTCAATAGTGATGAGGTTGAGAAACTTGATAAAGATTTGTGAGGTGGTCTTACCAACTTTTTTCTCTATCCTTTTTCAGAGCAAGCCAGTGTGTAAGACTTCAAGCTTAGCTTCCCTTATGGAGAATTTCCCTCAAATATATGTTTTTTAAAATATATCTTTTAGGCATCATGTTATAATGTAATCTAAGAGGGGCCTAATTAAGAGTATTTTAATCCAATTATTATGATTAATGCAGAACAGTTTAATATTATTATTTTTTATTTTGATAAAAATATTTCTCATCATGTGAATATTATTTTATATTTATCCATTTAAAAATTACTCTAACATACCCTACTGATGAATATTGGAAAACAATCTGAGTTTCTTATGGTTTCTGAATATGAATAATATACTGGCTAAAGATTCTCAAATATTTCAACTGATTAATTTTTAGAATTTTAAAAAATTTTTTTCTAAACACAGCATTATTTTTATCATATAGACTAGATTGTGACTTTTAACTTTATTTAAAAAACTGTAAGATGCTGGAAGTTAACTGTTACATACTTTATTACATTTTTAATTGATTCCAGAAAGCATTTATTTTTCCATAGTATAAAGACTTGGAGACTTTTTTCTTTAGTACTGCAACTGAATGAAAATATGGACAACAAAGGTATATTGCCACCACTAAAAACATATTTGGATATCATGTCTATGTGTCATAAGCTATTTTATTATATAAGGCTGCTATGGATAATTTAATTCAGTTCAGTTTATTGAATTATGGAATTACAGTGTTTAATTGAGAATACATAAATTCATCTTCTGAATTTAAGTACACTCTGCAAGTGAGCTTGCCTTGAAATATTTACCAAGCACCTTCCCTGTATAGTGTCATATGACTATATATTTACAAATAACTTACTTAGTCATTCTCATCAAAGATTAAGAATGATTTCTTAAAATATTTCAGTTTAGGTGTTTCTGTTAGGATTTAGTAAGTTGCAAGAGAATGTCACATTCTAAGAACAACAACAAAAACAAAACCCAGGTGATACAAAGTATTGTTTGGCGGGGGTGGGGGGGCTGTTATAAAGCTGAAATTACAATGCAACCAAATGACCTGAATTTTAGAGGGTGACAAGACTCTCCAATGAAAAATAAGAGCAGGATCAGTCCCAGCATACAGGATTTGTCTAAAACTGAAGCTTGAGCAGGAGAACTGAGAAAGTCCTTGCCCTTCACCCCATATATCAAACAGTAGCAAAGTGCAACTGAGAGAGGAGAAAGAATATGACAAAACTCCCTTTCTGTGGTGCAGAAATGCAGGGTCTTCTGAAAGCTTAAGTGGGACAAGAATACCAAGAAAAACTTCTGGCACTTCTAGCTCCATCCAAGTATAAGAAAGCAATAATCTACTGATGGAAGAATTTGAAGTTGCGGTATAGCAGTAACAAAGAAAACTGTGCCAATAACCAATCCCAAATTCAACTCAGCTATTGACTAGATTAACTCAACCATTCTCATGGATGGTCCGATGAAAAGAAAAAAATAAAGAAGAAGCAGCACAGTCCCCCCGCCATAAGTTCTATTTGCTTCAGTCTCTACTGCTTCTCTACATTTAATGTCTAATATTTAAGCAAAAATATAAGACACACCACAAAAACCAATAAAGAAAGACCCATTGACAAGATATCAAGCAGTCAACCAAACAGATGCAGAGATAATATTTATTGAGCTTTTTCTGTGATAAGCACGATGATGTATATTTCATGGATGTGATGTCATTTAATCCCATTATTTTTTATAGAATATCAACAGTATCTATACTACATGTCATCCATTATACATATGAGAAAACTGATGTAAAGAAAAAAATATTCCCATTCAGGGGCACCTGGGTGGCTCAGTGGGTTAGGCCTCTGCCTTCGGCTCGCGTTATGATCCCAGGGTCCTGGGATCGAGCCCCACATCGGGCTCTCTGCTCTGCGGGGAGCCTGCTTCCTCCTCTCTCTCTGCCTGCCTCTCTGCCTACTTGTGATCTCTGTCAGATAAATAAAGAAAAAATCTTAAAAAAAAAATTCCCATTCAATAGAACTAGTATTTGTTGGACTAGGATTTAGCTACACGTGAGGCTGATTTTAGAACCCAAAACATAACCATGGTGTTACAGAATTTTCCAAATATGGCAATATAAGGCAAGTTAATGCATACACTAATGTCCTTTTCTATGTAGTTTTGAAAGAGGTAAAGAATGGTCCTTTTTGTCTAAAAATAAAATTAGAAGATGAAGGATGTTGGAGAACAATGCATTATGTCCATTTCAGCTTCTACCATATCAGATCTCAAATTTTACTACTTAAATATCTGCTTAATGTGAGGTGATTATATATACATGGGCTATCATATTAAACAATACTGTTTTAAATGTTTTAGTCTGTTAGTATAGTCTCGGTAGTTTTGTGAAGGGAAATCCTTTATCAGAGAATCTGCTAGACTACTGGGAGCACTACTTTTAAATGTCACCCTTCATTTCTTCCAAAAAATTGGGTACCAGAGTAGATATACTGTTTCAGTTTAACAGGCAGTTTATCTAATATGTGGAATATAAGGAATAACATAGAGGACCACAGGGGAAGGAAAGTAAAACTGAATGGGAAGAAATCAGAGAGGGAGACAAACTATGAGAGACTCTGGACTCTGGAAAACTGAGGGCTACAGTGGGGACGGGGAAAGAATGGGGTGACCAGGAGATGGGTATTAAGGAGGGCAAAAGCTGGAATGAGTGCTGGGTGTTATATTCAACTAATGAATCATTAAACACTACAACAAAATCTAATGGTGCACTATATGCTGGATAACTGAACATAATAAAAAAATAAAGAAATAGAAATTAAAAAAAAAAAAACAGGAGGTTTATCAATCAGGTAAATCTTTCCTCTTCACTCTAACACCTGAGTACATGTAGTACAAAGGGCTAACCATAGAACTTGAAGATTTGGAAATTTGAGTAGTTTATAGTTATTTGCTTGCAAGACCTTAGAGAAAGATTTCTTAGAGAAGTGAATGCCATCAACAACTAGGTCATGAGCAGAAGATCTATGTCAGCATATATTTGCTGAGAGATTTGGGCCAGATACTAGGTACATGCAGTGCATGGATAATTTGTTCAGATTTTTTGTATTATAGAACTAAGGAAAGTGGTGATAAGTTATCACCACATAAAGCTTGGTCAACTGGTTTCATTTCCCCTTGTAGATATAGTCCCACTTTATAAAAAACTTAGGCAACATAAATCTAAGATGTGCATACATTCAGAATGATATAATTGTTATAATTATTATAACTGAGAAGTCATAGGAAAAGAAGATATGAGTTTTGTGTCCTACACACTGATAGTTGCCTATAAAATATACATTAAGTACTTTCTATCTTGCCTAGGGTACTATTTCCAACTCTTGGAAAGTGACCATGGTTGATTTAAGCCAGTCATGATAGTTTAGGTCTATGATGTCCAAAACGATAACTAGTACCACATCTGGTTTTTGAGCACTGGAAATGTGACTAGGTCAAATTAGGATATGTTATAATTGTAAAATTCACATCAGATATTGAAGATTTAGTGCAAAAAATAATGTGAAATATTTTGTCACTTTTAAATAATGTTTAGTTACATTGGGTCAAATAAAATGTAATATTAAAATTGATCTAAATCTTTTTAGCTTTGTAAGTATTATAAAATTAAAGATTATATATGTACTTTGCATTATATTTCTGTTGGATAACAGTATGCAATGGTCAATGCTTTGAATTTGTAGATATCTTAAATATTTTGCCTTCAGTTTTGAATGAAGTAATTGAGGAAAAAAGTTCCATCTGTCAGAAAGAAAAAAGATCCATCTGGAACTACACAAAGATGAAGAGCATTAGAAAGGCAAGTGTATAATGATTAAGTATAATTATTTATGGTAATATAATAAGGTAGATTAAATGTAAAATAATTGTTTTTTTGTTTAAAAATCATGTTAGAAGATAACTGACAGCTTAAAACAAAAATAATAATAATTATATTATAGGGCTTATAACATAGATAGAAACAAATATATGATAGTAACACAAAAGCCAAGAAGGAGATACTTGAAATATACTGTTTTGAGATTTTTATGCTCTATTTGAAATGGTGTCATACTACTTGAAGGAACATTTGATAGAGATATAGTTCATCAACCCTAAATGATCTAAAAAAGAAAGTAGTAAATAAGCCAACAACATGGAGTCATAAGAGAGATAAAATTAATCCAAAAGGAGGCAGTACAAAAGGAAAAAATTGTGCAAGAAAAAGATGATACCATAAGCTACAAATAGGTATCTGGTATATTTAAACTAAAGAATATCAATAATATATTAAATACAAATGGTTTAAGTACCTCAAATAAATTCAAAGAAAATGTCATTTGATTTTTCAGATGGGTTAAAAAAAGCAAAATCTAAAGATATGCTGCATACAAAAATACAAAAAAAAAGTTAAATATAAAAGCATGAAAAAAGCCCCATGTCATACTAACACTAATCAGAAGAAAACTGGGGTGAATTGAAGACAGATATGTAAGTAGATAACTCACACGTAAATGTTCATAGGAGCACTATTCAATTTTGTTCTCCCCAGAATGTCAGTTGTTAAACATTTACTGACATACCCCTGATCTCAATAGATGCAGGAAAAGCATTTGACCAAATTCAATATTGATTCATGACTGAAAACTCTTAGCAAACCATGAGTAGCAGGGGGTCTCCTTATCCTGACACAGGACATACAAAATCTTTCAGGTAACATTGTCCTTAATGGTTTAAGACAAAATTCTTCTCACCTAAGATTTGAACTACAGAAGAAATGCCCTCACCACTCCTATTCAACATACTAATGGAAGTTCTAACATACAGTAGGATTAAAAAAATGTATTAAAAACACAAGTTGGGAAAAAAGCACTAAAACTGTTTCCATTCATAGACAACATGTCACCTACATAGAAAGCTTCAAAGAGTCTACAGAAAAATCATTAAAAGTAATAAGTGAGTTTAACAGGGTTGTAGAGTACTAAGTCAATAGATAAAAATCAATTGTGTCAGTTATTTCTATATACTAATAAGCAATTAGAAATTTAAATTAAAGTACACTATTTGTAATTGTGCTGAAAATAACATGCTTATATACAAATCTAATAAATATATGTAAAACTTGTTTCTGAAAACTATAAAACACAAATGAAAGAAATCAAGGAAGGCAGAAATGGAGAAATGTATGTTTATGGTTGGAAAACTCAACATTGCTTAGATGTCATGTCTCTCCAAAATAATACATAGATTCAAAGCAGTCTCCTCAAAAATGCTATTAAGATTGGGTTACCAAACTCTAAAATTTATTTTAAATGATTCTAAAATGTATTTAGGAAGACACAGTAACTAGAAAAGCATGAACAAAGATAAAAAATGAAGTTTAGAATTTACACTACCTTATTTTAAGACTTACCAAGAAATTGCAATTAGCTAGTCAGTGTAATATTGATAAAATGATAGACATATAGATTGATGGAACATAGTACAGAGTCCAGAAATAAACCTACACAAATATAATTAATTGACTTTTGACAGTGATCTAAAGGCATTTCAGTAAAGAAATTACTGTGATTTCAAAAATTTTGCTGGAAAAGTTGGATCTCTACATGTTAAAAAAACAAAAAGAACTTGACACATAGCAAAGATTAACTCAAAATGGGTCATATTACATTACTAAATGTAAGGCACACAATTAGAAAACTTCAAGAAGAAAAATATAAGAAAGATTCTTCGTGATCCTGACTTAGGTGAAGTTTCCTTGGGTAAAACAAACAAAAAGTATGATCAGTTAAAAAAATTGCTAAGTTAAATTTTATCAAAATTAAATATCTAATTCTTTGAAAGACACTGTTAAAGACACTGTTAAAGGGATAAAAACATGAACCATGAACTTAGTGAAAATATTTCCAAATATTTGCATCTGGTATAGGATTTGTATCCAGAATATGTAAAGAACTCTCAAAAACAATATTGAAAAACAAACATCTCAATTAAAATTTTGTTTAAAAGATTTAAACAAATTAAAAAAAAATAAACAAAACAAGACTCATCACTGGAGAAAATATACTGATGGAAAATAAGCACACAAAAAATGCTCAATATCATTAACCATTAGCAAAATGTTAAGTTAGTCACACTGTATAGAATGGAAAAAAAAATAAAAACTGATGATACCAATCATATAGATACGGAGCAGATGGAACTAACATCCATTGGTAGTGAGAATGAAAATGATACAGCCACTCTACAAAAGTGTATCTTAGAAAGTTCCCATACATTTAACCAGTCTAGCAGTCATGTGGAGAAAAGTTATATTCATTCATATATCTGAATATAAGTATTTATAACAACTGTATTTGTTATTCATACAAACATGCACACACATGTAATCTAACATTCAATAATTAAAAGAATAAACTTTTGGTTCCTGCTGTGATTGAGAAACAAGTATTTGTCTTAACCTTCCAAGGTAAAAAACTAGAAAGCAGGAAAACTGTATGAAGCAACTGCTTTTATACATTAGACAGTGACAGTAAAGGACTTATCCTTGAGAAAAAGAAAGCAAAGATGGTAAGCCTTAATATCACTTTGGATTTCTGGTTGATGGCAGTTTTCAGAGAGTGGGAACAGCGAAGAGAATCCAAACACTGCTTGGTCACCTTGTTGAGTGTAGGAGCTGGAAATGAGTTCAGGGAAACTGAGACAGCTAGACATTTCAGCAAATAGTTCCAAAATAGAGGAAGTTGTGTAGAAAAAGTTCTAGCTATCTGGTCTAGATACCTGTATGTGTGACCTTCAGTATCTTCTGTGGATTAAGCTGCATAGGAATAAAGTGAAACTCCACAAGGATACACAAAGAAGTATTGACATTCATTTTCAGGTGAGCAATATCAGCCTTTAGTATCTGCCCACTTCTGGGTACACTCCTTATCCCAACCTTGGAGGTCAGGTCCACATATACACTCTGTACATGCTGATAAGCAGAGAAGTATTGTCCTCTCTAGACATTTCCCCATCCCGACCTTCTTTTCTCCAAGGGCTCTGATAACACTGGGTGCCTACAGAAAACATGCTACTAAACAAACTTATCTGAATAAAAAATAATCAATCAATAGACATTGTAGACACTAATGAAGACAGTGTAGTACTGGTGAAAAGACAGACACAAAAATCAATGGAACCACATAGAGAGTAAAGAAATAGACCTACATGAATACAACCATTTGATTATTGACAAAGTGCAGAGCAATTAAACAGAGAAGATTGTCTTGTTAATAAACAGTGTTGGGACAACTGGTCATCCATTTGCAAACACACAAACCTGGACTTAAACCTCATTCTTTATATAAAAATTAATATAAAATGGATTTTACATCTAAATGTAAAACATAAATCTATAAACTCTTAATAAAAAGCAGAGGAGGCAATATTTTTCAGTTGGGGTTAGGCCAAGAAACTTTAGAAATGGCTCTGAAAACATTACCCATAAAAGAAAGACAACAGAAAAATTGGATTTCATCTAAATTAGAAAATTTTCTTTGCTAATCTGTCAAGAGAATGAAAAGTCAAGTTATAGACCAGGAGAAAATATTTGCAAGTCATATATCTTGAAAATTTATTATCCACAAAATTTATATAATTTATTATATATAATAATTTGTATCCAGAAAATATTAAGACTTACTAGAGCTTAACAATAAGAAAACCCAATTAAATTATAGGCTGAAACTTGTATAAATATTTTGCCAAAAGGGTATAAATATGGAAGATAAGTTCATAAATTATATTCAGCATGATTTTCCACTAGGAAATTTCAAATTGCAACCCAAAGTAAATACCACTACACACCTATGAAAGTGGCTAAAATAAAAAATAATAACAATATCAAGTGTGATGATGATGCAGAGCAACTACACCTTCCATACGTTGATGGTAACAGTGCAGAATGGCTCAGCCATTTTGAAAAATAGATTGGCAGTTTCTATAAAGTAAAAGAAGATGTGATTCATATATACAATCGAATATTACTCAGCCATCAGAAAGAATGAATACCCACCATTTGCATCAACATGGATGGAACTGGAGGGTAGTATGTTAATCAAAACAAGTAAAGCATAGAAAGACAATCATCTTATGGTTTCTCTCATAGGTGGGACGTAAGGAATAACGCAGAGGACCACAGGGGAAGGGAGGGAAAACTGAGCAGGAAGAAATCAGAGAGGGCGACAAACCATGAGAGACTATTGACTCCAGGAAACAAACTGAGGGTTACAGAAGGGAGGGGTGTGGGGGGACAGAATAACCAGGTGGTGGGTATTGAGGAGGGCACATGCTGTGTTGAGTGCTGGGTCTTATACACAACTAATGAATCATTGAACACTGCAACAAAAACTAATGATGTACTATAATGTAGACTAACTTAACATAATACAAGAAACAATTTATAATAGACAAAACCCTGCTGGGTGTGAAGGACAGCTGCAGTTGCTGAGTGGGGTGAGGCTGAGAGTGTCCAAGACTGTCTCAAGAGGAGAGGTCACATGGAAGTAGAATCGGTGAGCCAATCTCCGTGCCCCTAGCACATGCTTCATTGTCCCACTGAACTTCTCTTGCAAAACAGAAATTCAAAGGCACAATTTTTAATAATTAAAAAATATAATATTGTAGTTGCAGAGCATTAAAGCCCAACATGGGGCTCCCTTCTGAGCAAGGCCTGTGTTACTGCACTGGCCACACATCTGTGAAACCAGTCCTTATTCCAAATTATGTCCCTAGAAAGAAATATGTTCTCCCTAAGTCCCTTTCTCCTTTCCATTGGTGAGGAGATGAGCACTTGAAGAACTATCTTGATCCCCAAACAGTGCCGCCTGGTTTGAAGATAGCAGAGCTCTCCTATTAGTAAAAGATCTTTTATCTGTGGATATTATATGAAAGAGAAACAAACCGAATTATTTCAGTCTCTGTATTATTGATTACTTTGTGATAGCAACTCAACTTGTTCTTAACTAATGCCTTTCCTTCCTGGCTTATTTTGACTAAAACCCAGTTCCATGGAGAATAAATTATGTGTTCCAGAGGGTTTGAAGAGAGAAAAGGAGGGAGATATCTTTCAAGCTAAAGATATTCCCAAGGGCTTTGGGAGAGAAAGAATTGGTGTATAAGTGAAAATGAGCAGATTTTTGTGGCAGCTCCATGCAGACTGAATACTAGGTGCTGAGAAGGACACTAAAACAGCAGAAGTGGCAAAACTGAAGGGACTCTCAGAGCTGAGACAGAACACATTTCTGGGGTAAGTGGTGTTTACTGATGAATGTGGGCATTCCCACCATCTTGGAGGGAAGCAAATGGAATGAATAGAGCTGACTTTCCCACATTTCAGTGGGATTGGGGAATATAAGTCACTGAAAGAAAATAATGAAAGCAATTTTTATTCACACACACCTGAGCTTATGGCCTTTGGTTTATACCCACTACAGGTATCGAATCTTCCTGTTCTTAATTCTTAAGAGTGTTAATTAAAAACAAGTCTTGGTGAAACACACAAGAAATTCTCAGCATGTTTTGGGACTCTTTGTTATATATTTAGCTCTATTTTCTTGCTTTTTGTTTTATTTTAAGGACTTATTTGGCCCTGCGCATTCATGTAATTAAGGAATTATATACAGAATATAACTTTTAGTAGAAATGAGAATACCATAACCTATGAGTGTACTATATTTTGCATACCTTTTGCTTCTTTAGTTCATTGACTATTAAATAAACACATACATTCATTCAACAAACATTTGAGGATTATCAATATGTGCCTACTAGATTCTGATACAGATTTTCCAATTCTTGTCTCTTTTAGAAAAAAAATAAAACAGAATGGAAACATGTTTGACATTTTGCCTGAAAACACAATTATTTATGATTAATATTTGTTAAATTCCAATGTGGATTTTGGGGAGTCCATTAAGTTACCAGAGACTACTTGTTTATATTCAGTGATATGTGAGAGTTTCTGAGGAAGAAGGGATGCCTATACTCAACGTTAGATCTATCACTCACCTTTGACACAGTAGACAGTGATATATTGTTAGAACTTTCAGAAACGTGAGATGGAATTCTGAGACAGCATTAAATTGGTTTGAAATGTAATTATCTTTGTCAGCAGACACAGCATACTATATTGGGTAGCAGCTCATCAGAAACAGTTACTGTAAAATGTGTGGTCCCCTAGGGTTCTATTCTTGTCCTTTTATTTTTATATTTATATGCTTCTCATGGCAGTGTCATTAATAGATCTAGATTTGATTATCATATCTATGCCAGTATTATTCAGATTTACTAACTGGTTCTTGTAGAATCAAGCCATATGATTTCCTAACTCCCTTTCTGCTTTATAAAAACTTAGAATTGTATGATAACGATAGTTCCTTCAAAAGAATGTTCATAAGAAATCACTCTTATTGACCTATCTAAATTATTTGTGGACTTTTTTTCTACTTTGTACTTTCCTTCAGCTAGATTATATGACTTGAATTTAAAAATTATATTAGAGGATACTATGCTGCCCTTATTATCAGTATTTTTATTTTTATGTGGCATAGAAATTTCATGTAAAATTATTTTCATTGCCTATTAATAAAGATTTTACATCATGATTTCTTTACTCTGAAATTCTATGATTTTTGAACCAAATGCAGAGTTAAGTAAATCCAGCGGGACCATCCAATTCTATCACATTATAATAGAGTCACTAATAGAAATGTCCCTATAGCAGATTGTATCATTCTCAAGGTTTGAAATGATTACTAAAGTGTTATGGGGAATATAATGTGTTTTTAAGAAATAATCTCACAGTAAAATTCTATGGTGGTTCTATCGACCTTATAGGTCCAAATCTGAACTCTTATGAATGATCTTCAAGAATCCCTTTTCAGCTTTATCTCTCAATTTTATATTTGTTTGTTTGTATGAATGAATCTTACGATTCTGTCAAGGTGGTTTTGGGGTTACCTCTAAATCGAAGATGACCAGATATTCTGAGATTAACCTTCTCCCCCACCCCTTAAAATACGATGTTAGATGAGTGCTTCTCTTTTAGTTTTGAGGCCACAAAGGCTCTAACTACAAGTGGAATCAGATATTTAAGGACTCGTTCTGGAGTGAGGTGTTTCTATCTCCGCATCTCACCTAAAAGCACATGACAGTAATGCTTGTCCTAGGAAGACTATCCCATCAGCCACATCTAAGCTATACCAGAAGAAACTGAGATGAGGAGAGATTTCTTTGAAGAGAAGTTTTAACTGTACTTTGGTGTCCCAATCTTTCTCATGGAATATAGGAAGACAGTTAATCCCACTCCCTTACCTCAGGTCAAGTGAAAAGATCGTCACAAGAATAGCTTAGAGAATTTAATGCCCTTTCTTTGGAATTTTAAGGATCTCATGACTAATTTCTCATGGATATGTAAAAACAAAGAGGATGTGGCTAAAGCTGATTCTTCTTACTGAATTAATAGGTGTTATTATGTTTGCATGAGCTTCAGTTTAAGAATTTTGAAGGGAACAAGACATGTGTTTCTTGGGGACTGGATATGAAACCCGAAAAATGTATCTGGCTTTATGTTGTTTTATAATAAACTCCACTCAATGAGATTGCATAGAAATGCATCTCAGTACAGGCACAAGAGAATGAGGGACTTGTAAGTGGCCAGCGAATGCCAGCACTATGGGAGCTATAGTCGGAGAGTTCAGGTAGAAGCACTTCTGTGGAATCTACAAAATTCCCCAATGAAAGAGAAAGTAACAGTGATTCGATAGTTATCCAGAGGGTACCAATGCCACATTATAATGCTATCATCAATATAAAAATAAGTTCTTTATTCCTAATTCCTAATTTCCAAGGCCCTAGAAATAGTTTAAGTTGGATAGTAGTTTAAAGTTATCAAAGTATATTGGACTAGCCAGAGTTATGGGGTTATTCAAATGAACTGGGCATTTCAATTATCTATGAGTGACTGAAAAATATAGGGGACCTGTCTGAGATTTTATGCCAGGGACAGTGATAAAATAGATCCATAGAGTGAGCTTGCAAAACCAATAATGAGAAAAAATAAACTTGGTTCTTTCAATGACATCCAGCTCATCCACTAAATGAGTTGCATTATTTGTAGTCCTTTTCCCATTATCTCTGCCTATACAGACCGAAATTCAGCTTCCAAAATGAACTTTCGAATTGGAAGTCTTTTCTCACTTTCTATGACAAATCTTTTCTCAAGGTACTTTGAACTTCTGTCACACTGACCTGTTTTTATAGATTGGACTGCTCAATAAAAAATAGCAAGCATTACACATGCAAACAGAAGTACAATGAATGTATCAAAGGAGTCACAGTGCTATTGGACTTTATAATCAGACTCAATTTGATGCAGGACTCCCTGAGGAGGTGATCTTAAGGTGAGAGGTGAAGAATGAATAGATGTTAGCCACCTGAAGACATAAAGACAGTGTGATTCAGGAAAAAGGAGGAGATTGAGGAACTAAAAATGTATTATTTCTAAAGTAGAGGGAGTAAAAAGAATGAAAATATGAGGGAGATAGACATGAAGTTAATAATGGCAGAGATCACTGTAGTTCTTCTATAACAGAGCCTGGGTCTGCTTATATCCAGTCATTTCTCATTTGATAACAGAATACCTAATTTGTAGCTGGGCATAGAAATACCTGGAATAAACACTATATTTTCTGGTTTCCTTATTATTATGTGTGGCTTTGATTAAGTTTAAGACAATGTGGTGTAAGGAAGTGAGATGTCCATCACAGGAGAGGCTGTTCTCCCTTCTCCCTTTCTTACATTCTGCTTTTTAGAATACGTTTGGGGTTGTGAATCAGCTTGGATCCACACAGCTTATTAAGGGTGTAGTCTAACATACAGCAAAGCAGCAATGTAGAAGGATTCTGGACTCCTTGATGATACTGGAAGTAGTACTTCCATTATGATCCTAAGCTGTATTCCCCAGACTGTTAAATTAGGAAGAAATGAGTTTAATTTAGTTTGTCACTCTTATGTTGGGTTTTGTTACCCAAATTTATCCATCTACCCCCCAAAACAACATATTAAATATTCTTTTACTTTTTCTATGGGCAAGCATTAAAATGTTTTATTCAAATAAGAAACAAAGACTAAAGACAAGAAAATGTTTTGGGGAGGGTCCTGAAGAAGGTCAAAAACAGCGTTTTCCAGGTGAAGGAATAATTTATATGGCACAGTAAGCAATACAACTTAATGAACAGAATAAGCTGTGTGGACTTTAATAATTGCAGAAAGCTTCAGATTGGAACTTTATCTGGAGTATAGGAAAAAAGACAATTTTAGAAAAAAACTTTGCATGGTGGAGAAGGGGAATCAGAGAAACAGAATTTCAGTGTTGAGGAGTGATCAGACTGAGGACAGATGATATTAAAGCTCTGAATGTTGGAATAAAATGAACTTGTAGAGGAAATCCGTGATGAATCATGATGTAAATACTTGAGAGAACTGACACATCTTTAGTGGAGTTTTATGAATATTTACTGGCTTCATCCTGTGGGTGAGGGGTGGTATGCATAGACCACAGATGAGTACCCAATGCAATATGTTGGGAGGCTAGGAGAAGATACAACTTTAATAGAATCTCATTTGCATAAAAACTCAAACTTTTTTCATATTTGATGTAAAGAGCAACTCTGGTACCCATTCTTAGATAAAACGTCAGGGAGTCACAAATTGCATACTGTGTGTGAGGTGTTCTAAGGGCAAGAGGATGCGCCACATTATTTTATGGTACACTCAATCATTGACTTGTGGTATCTTACTACATATTGTAGTTCATGGATATCCAATTATGAAGATTGATATATTATTTTTTTCTGGTTTTACCTAACTTGACTCTCCAAAGATTACTGATGAATTAAAAGAACCCTTTAGAGAAAGCTCATAATGAAGGCAATACTAATAAAGCTAGCACAACTATAAGAAAATTGCTGATTTGGCCATTCTTTGACCTTTAGTTCAAGTTTTTTGTCTGCTGTGTTATCAGGTGAGACAGAGATGGTCTCAGTGTAATCAATATGAATCTGCCGTTAAGTATTAAAGAAAGACTTTAATAAAAAGTGAGTATAAAAAATCCTATGTCTTTGAGGATGCAAGAGGATACAGGAGGCTTCAGGACTGAGTGGCTATTTCTGGCTATTTTTGTGGATTCCAGTTTTTTTTTTTTTTTTCCTTCCCTAAAATCAAGGGCCTTTGTGTAAGTAGGTGATGCAATGGCCCAGAATTCAAATGAAGAGAGTAAGAATTAGAATAGACATGGAAAACTTGTAGATTGGAGGTCTATTTTGATTCCTTCATGATAATGTTCAAAATGTTTCATCAACCATAGCTAGCAGTTTCTTGGACTGTGAATATATTATTTTAAATTTTTTACCTTCCAGTTAGTCAATCTCTGTTTAAATCCCTTCTGTGATTTTAATCTTGGGCTCTGGACTTTTCCTGGATTTTTCCTGGATCTCTTAATTTAACAGAGTATAGTGATAGAATCTTAAAACACTTGGGAAAGCTTCTTCACCCAGTGACACCCATACTCATTGTTATGAGTTTTTATGATTTGGGGATATCATGTCTCCAACTTTATATACTGATTTTTTTTTGAATTATATTTTCAGTTGATCAAGATACAGTAAGAACTATATAAATTTAAATACTCTAGTCAAAAGAGGCATATAAATAGAATGGGGTTTTCTTTATAAAGGCAAGTACTTCCTGAAAATAGGTGTGAGTTAAGCCATGGCCATTGTCTTAGTTTGCTTGGGCTGCTATAGCAATACACCATAGACTGGGTGGCTTATAAACAACAGAAATTTATTTCTCACAGTTCTATAGACTGGGAAGTCCAAGATCAAGGCGGTAGAAGATTTACTGTCTGATGAGAGCGCTTTCTGGCTTATGGAGGGCTATCTTCTGGCAGGAAGGGTGAGAAAACTCTCCGGGGTCTCTTTTATCAGAGGACTGATTCCATTCATGTGGGTTCCAAACTCATGACCTAACTACTCACAAAAGCCCACCTCCCACTACCATCACACTGGGGATTAGGATTTCAATGTATGAAGTTGGGGGGTACACAAACATTCAGTCTATACCAGTTACCCTTAACATTTTGGTGTGCAAGGAGTTAAACTACATATCCTAGCTGATTACGGTCTATTATGGCCCTATCACTCAGTTTAGCTATGTTTCCCTACCTCTTTAGGTATTGCAATTTTAAGTGGAAGAAATGGTTAGATTATGAATATTTTATGTGTTTGTTTTGTTGACAATTCTTTGTGAACCTATTACACAATAATTTAGAGAAATATACAGTACCCATTCATATGTGAACAGTCCAAATCAAACAGAAAGATCTGTATGTTTATTTATTTTAAATCAAATACAATGTCTAATTACTTTTAATTTATAATGGACCGAAGGTAATCTGGACATGATTTTGAGGGGATGAATCTTCCAGGACAGGAGACTGGGCGCACATTACAAGTTGAAAGTCTATATTCACCCTCAAATTTGGGAAGTTCATTTCCTCTTCATAAACTAGCCCATATATAACTAAAAGCGATATGAGAAGGAACCGAAGATAGACTTTTATTGACTTATAGCACATTATTGAAGTAAATTTTGCAACATCATATTAAAACAAACTAAGTACAACTAGAATCTTCAGAGACCATCTGGGGGACAAACGGCCTCTGACCTACGTGATTAAGAAAAGCAGTCCGCATACTTGGTTGTCTCCATTTTGCTCTCTGACTTAATTGTTTACCTGTAAACTGTTGTTTTGATTATTTTTTAGACTGTCTTATAAAGGTCTTCCCTAAAAAATTCACGCACACACGTGGGTGTGTGCACGCCTCCGTGTGTGTGATCAAAATGAGCATTTTCCTTCCCACTGCCAGGGAAGATCACATTCAATCATTAGTATTTACATAGCACTTGCTTCCATTGAATTCTGAGAGCAGAGGGATTCTGTTTTAAAGTCATTGGTAAGACAGTTTGTTTTTCCATGAACATACTGAAATTATGCACTGGGCAAATTAGTGAATTTTACCAAATATGTCTCAAGGATAAATATAGCAATTTTCACAGTGAATGTTTTCCATCTCTCAGGAAATCTATGTTTGTCATGAAATGACAAGTTTTTTTAGAGGGTTGGGCGAATGGGGCGATTGCCTTTGCAAACTGATTTTGAATTTCGTTAAATAACAAGGCAAACCTGAAAAATATTTTATATTAAATGAAAGTACTTAAGCATGATCTTTTGGTGGAAAGCAAATGGAAAGAATTTTTAACACATCTACTGAAGAAACAGATTTTCCTTTTCTGCTCCAGGGTGATCATTATAAACCATAACTTTAAAATTTCAAATTATGAAAAATATCTCATCTTGGGAAGTTCATGTGAATTTATACCAATAAACTAGTCTCATAATGTTGTAACTGAGAATTAGTGTGCTTTTGTAAGATGATAACTTCACTATTTTTCTGTGCAGTGATGCCAAAAAATAATCAGGATTAAAATATAACTTGACTTATAGTTTAAAATGGCATAAAATATTTCATATTTGTATGAATAAGATAGATGGAAAAGTACCTAAGATTTTATGCCTACTTGAAAGCATATAAATAATAAAAAATCCAAAGTGTATGGATGACCTAAATTTCTTTCTGTATCTCACCAGTTAGCTCTGTGAAAAGACCCAGATCTTCAATTCATTTATTAAAGCCATAGTGAAGGTTAACTTTGAGAAAGCGAATATGCTAATTATATGAAAATACTACAGGGATGTGAGCTGAGCAATATTGAAAACAATGGCTGTGACAGAGTTCTCACAATTATTTATTTCACTTAGAAGGATTCTTTCTAGTGCAATTTGTTTTTAAAAAGTGCAAAACAATGTTGATGTGTTTTGTAAATTCCACCCCAAATCAAACAGAAGTTGCAAAGCTTTCATTTTCTTTCCATCTCCCTGCCCCCTATGAATATCTTCTGTTTTGTTTGATCTTTATATGAAGACTGACAATGAAATGGTGTCAAAGTAACCTGTTTGCTTTCTTTCTGCCTATTTCTCCTACTTATGTGACAGCTGGTTTAGTCACACTTTCCATTGTAGCTATCTTCATGCCAAAGCTCCATAGATTTTAATGTGGTTAGTTGTTTAATTTTGACACCATGGTATGGTCAATTCATATTTTAAGTCAATCTCTGGTTAGGAGGTCTAATTAAGACACAATTCTTAATGCAGGAAGGAAAGGTCAAGGAAAGACCAGCACTTTTTTTTTCCTCATCAAATCCCAATGTCGTCAATTAGAAATCATGTTATATGTGGCTCTCATAACAAATCCATGTGTAACAGAAGTTTGATTGACCAGAACATTTTTGCAAATTGATGTAATTTGTCATGTGATTCTAACAAGCTTTCTGGCTGACAGCCTAACAAAAGCGGTATCAGATGACCTAAAGAGTAGTCATAATAATTATCATTTTTATATAAGGCAATAATAGGACAACGGACCACAAAAACATTTAAGTACATATTTTCTCTCACTACTCTACTACCAGTGTTTAACTATTTCCTTTAAAATAAGTCCTATCCATATAAATGTATTTGATCACGATCAACAAAATTCCACAGTGGTTGTTTCAATAATATATATGCTAATTCATTATTATTTCCCTAGCGATTGGCAGAATTTTGCATTTGCACTTAGAGGATGTTTGAGATTCTGCATAACCCAGGTTTATTTTCTGGGTATTGCAAAACGCAGGATGTTCCCTTTAATAACCTGAAATTTTAATAAGGGCCTAAGAAATAGTTGAAAAAGTGAGTGAACTTGTATTTAAATTAGGTCTTTGAGAGCTTGGAGAATCTGACTTGGTGAACTCTAATTAAATCCCTTAAGGCCACCAGGTCTGCCTCCCTAGTTCTTGATGGTAAAAGTAAGGTCTTCAAAGAGTCCCTTGGCAGTATACAGGTGGAGGGAAAAAATCCTGCAACCCATCGCTACAGCATTTCATAAAGCTACAATTCCAGAAGGAGTACCAGACAATGGGAACAATGGAGACAGAAACCTGAGAACTAGTAGAGTAAGGGAAGCAGAGGAAAGAAAAAGAATTTGGAAAGAGCAGTAATTCAAGAACATCACTCATTCAGACTGCAGTAGGGGCGTATAGCAAGACAAAGGAGCAAATGAAATCTTGTGCTGGTAAATGACAGAGCAAATCTTAGTTGGCACATTTTGCAATTAACATTTTCAGTAAGAAATGCTCAAATACAAAATTGCCATTTTTTATTTCTGACATTATAGTGGCTTTTTCTTCAGGGCACGTTTTCCATATAAATATCTAAGCATTTTTTTTTTTTTTCTTTCCAACCGGATTTCAGTCCTCAATTGTATGGGTGAGTTTAACTGTGATGGTGAAGAGCAGAATAAGTATTGAACCTGCTTAGGGGCCAAGAGGAGATAAACAGCAGGTAATCAAAATGTGGAACTCTTGACTTATTCTCAGTATCTTTTCATGTTCAAAAATACAGAAATGAACCAAAGAAACCATTGGGTGGATGCTTTTTAATTTTGTCAATATGCTCAAGGGTGGAGGTAGGGAAAGATTTTGTACTTTCTCCCTCATATTTAAAATACATTCAAAAGTATTATTTCTTGATATTACAAAACTCACTATTGAGACTTCTAAATTTCTATTATCTGCTCTATACTCCATATCACCTTTTAAAAGAAACAGAAATGTCAACTTTGCAGAGTTTATGTTTTCTCCCTTGAACTTCAGTTTGTCCTAGATATCCAGTTGGGCTGTCAATGTGTGTCTCAGTCCTTCCTCTTTACTTTCCTGCACTTACGCTCCTTTCTGCTAGTCCATATTTCAATATACTAAGAAATATAAGGACGTGGCAGTGATAGCAAATACCCACAAATTGTCCTCACCCAATGGATTCCTGTGAAAACTGATGGAAAGCAAACTGAAGAGGAGAGGCCCACAGCTTGGTTCTCATTAGTCTATTCCTGTGCCTTGGCCATGTGGACCAGCGTATTCTTTCATATCCGATTGATATGTGATGTCCCGGCAGTCCCCGTCCTCACCAAATGCTCTACAAAGTGGGAATGATGTAGAAAAACTTAGAATTTATACTTTTGTAGTTTGCTCTACTTTTTATTTCAAAAAGGCTTTTAAAGTCCTATGAATGCTATTTAGATCACTTGTATGTCTAGATGGAAATACTGATTCTTGATGCTCTGAATAAACTCCTAACCCCAAAGGCATATTGAGCTACTGGGTGCTAGCTTTGTTCTTAAGGATATAAGTTTCAAAAAGTTTTATTTACTTTTTGAACTCCTAACTAGGATGAAAGTGCCACAGTGCTTTTGTGGTCTGCCACTTAAGTGGCTTCATCTTTTCTTGGGGAAAAAAAAATGAAAGTAACAAGCAAAATATAGAGGAGGTTTTAGTTTGTTCTGTGATCAAAAGGGTCATTTATTGATCTGGTGCTTAAAAGGAAAAGATCTGTTTTGGGGGAAGTCATTGTACTATCTAGAGTTTGAACTCTTCTCCTTTTATTATCTATTAAAGCATGATAAGTCTACATTTTTCTTTCTGCAGAAGCAAAACTCAATTAAAATAAGAACTCTATCACCATTACGACCCTATGATAGTTGTTCTAAACTTGCAAAACTGAAAATAAACAAAATAAACCTGTTAATTGAAATGCTGATTTTGATTTTTAATTAGTCTAATTAAATTAGTGTTTAATTAGTTTTAAATAGAGATGATTTCTTCCAAGCAGTAGTCTTTCATTACAGTATTTCTGTTTCCTCTCTTAACTGAAAGAAAAAATTAGAAGGGATTGTACTTGGAAATTAAATATTATCTACTTTCTTTTCTCCATCCTCACCTCTGAGTTCCCTTTAGAAAGTAGGTTGAATATTTTACTGAAGGATTGTCCAGTGACTATAAGAATACACTGGAAGCAAAAATTGTAGTCTTACTTCAACTGCAAACCCATAATGTGAACTTGAGTATATTAGAAAATTCTTCCAATGTTTGTTTTCTTCTTGGAAGCTTCTAATAAGGACAATAAGGAACTGAAATTGAATGTATATTGATAAGCTGAAGTACACAGAGCATTAAAAGAAAAGACATTTGACCTTTTCTTAGTATCAAAATTAAAGATTTTTAGATGAGTATAAAATATATCTAGATACATGTGTGTGTGTGAGTACAGAAATGATTGTAGTAAGTGACATACTTCAGTATGTCACATAAATGTTGAGTAAATACCCGTGCTTATGCTGACACAGCTTTCCTAGACTTTGATTTTTGGAATATTAGTGTTTTCTAAGACAGTAATAGACATTCCTTGGGGGGAAAAAAAGCACCTCCCTATTGAAATAAATGTAAATTTTTTTTATTATTGAAGACCTATGAAATATATTGGAAAATTAAGAAAGAATATAGAAATAAGACCAGTGCTTCCAAATTTAACTGAAGTCATTATAATAATTCATATAAAACCTTGTTAAAAATTTCATCACTTTTCAAAATAAATATATATTTTGGAAAGAAAACTTTATAATGCTAAAAATACACATTTAAAACCTTGTAACATTTGTGTTTAAATACAGACCTAACCGTTTAACTGTAATAGTAGAGGAGGAATAGTTAGCAAACTATATATATACATATATGTACATATATATATAATATATATATATCAAACTGTATTTGCAATATAGGAAAAATACTCTGTATCCTATACTTAGGTGTTTAGAATATGTGTGTTATGCAATATATCAACTTATTATACATTCATTCAGCTTTTGCTCTATTTTAGTTGCTTCCATTTTTTTAAGTTTCCCTACTTTGATAAGATTGGTCATTGCCTCTGTGAGAGAAACTCTGCGTGGGAAATCTTGGACTTTAAGAGTTTGTCAATACAATATACAAAATTAAGAATGTATATCAGTTAATAGTGCATTTGGTTAAGTATCCTAAAACCTAACTGTATAATGGCATATAAACAAAGTTTTTGTTTATTTGTTTTTCCATATTGCAAAAAGTCCAGATCAATACTTTTCTCTGTCTGCTACATTACCTTGGACATGTTGACTTTTCTTACTTGTCAGTATATGGAGGTGGATGGCCACTGAATCTAGTGGATAAATGGTACTGCCCCTCCAGGCATCACATCTACATTCCAGAAAGAAGGTTGGGGAAGAAGCAGACATCAAGCTGTCCCCATCTATGCTTCTTTATTATTAAAACAAAGCTTTTCCAGAATCATCTCACCCAGAGCAGGGCAGGTGGCAGGTGGCATCTCTTGCTCCAATGGAGGCTTAGAAATTTGGGAACACTGTTGCCATAAGTGAGTTGGACCAATCATGGTCCATTACCTGGGTGTAAATAGATCACTGACTTAACACAATTATAGTTTTCTTTTTCTTTTTTTTTTTAAGATTTTATTTATGTATTTGACAGACAGAGATCACAAGTAGGCAGAGAGGCAGGCAGAGAGAGAGAAGGAAGCAGGCTCCCTGCTGAGCAGAGAGCCTGATGCAGGACTCGATTCCAGGACCCTGGGATCATGACCTGAGCCAAGGGCAGAGGCTTTAACCCACTGAGCCACCCAGGTGCCCCCCAGCTGTAGTTTTCTTAACATGGAAGAAGAAAGCAAAAACTTACTACTTAGGAGTCTTGATTTATTCTACAGAATATCTTTTTAAATACAAGATTAAATGAAACAAGATAGCATCTGAAATTAAGTTATGACCCAGACAACTTTTCATGTTTAAGGTAGAGTCAGCTTTAGGATATCTACATTTTTGACAATTCCATGTAGTAATTCTTCCCTTCAGTAAATGGCTTTGCTTGCTAGTTTCCTCAGAATCTGGAGGCTGAGGTGAGGATTGAGTGCCAGTGTTTTATTTCATGTCTGCAAACCTAAGACAAGAGGGTTAGGGATAGGGCAATGAGACAAGGAGAAGATGTGGAAAAGAAATGAAATGCTGTATTTATATGTATGACTACAGCTTCACAACAAGCCATGACATTCCTAGGCAGGCGTACTTTCTCTTCATACAGTGTATGCCTAGATGTGCTGCACAGAATAATCCATGGTAGGTGGTGTGGGAAAGATGAAGACATTTATCTACTTGGCTCCCTCCTGTCTTCTCTTTCCCATTAGCCAATGTTTTCACCATAGAGAATTAACTCTCAGTTACTTCTAAGTCATGCCATTTAGTTCCTTTGCATGCCAGCCACTTTGAATGTGGAACATTCCAGATTCCATGTACTGAGATGAGCTATCCCATTCAAATCTAAAAGTAGAGGGGAAGGGTAAAAACTCTTAAGTATGCAGTTCATTTGCTTCACTGTGTGGCAGCTGCCATGGAGATAGAGCTCAACACTCGCAAAGTTTATGATTGGTTGGGCCTCAGTGGCAGCACTGTGGGCCAGGAGACAGAGGACCATGGGAACTTGAAACAGATGATAACATTTTTGTCTTATACTCTAAATTTGGGAATTGGTGGTGACCTTAGAACTCAATTTATCTCTGGAGCATAGGCTAACTCCATTTAGCCTGGGCTAACTCCAGGGCCAAAAGGCCTTCATGTCAGATTGCATTGCTCTGCAAATTCTGTAAGTTTCAAGGTATCACTGTAATCAGAGTGCTCGTAAATGGTGTATGATTCTGGTTAAGAACAGGACTTTGGTTTCATCCATAATGGAACTTGCCGCTGGACTGTGCTGTTTACCTTTGTCACCTTGGGAAAGTCCCTTTGCCACTCAGCCTCAATTATTTTTTCACCTAATAAAGTGAAAATATTAATTCTTCTTTCCCTTTAGGGTTTTTAGGAGGTTGGTATCTGGTACAAAATGGCTCCTCATATATAACTTTTCTATTAACTTTCTTCACCCTTTTCGAAGACTCTTTCAGGAAGCTTTACTTGTCCGATGGATTCACACCTTAGCAGTCCCAGTGGCCAAACTAGTTTGGGGATTTTTGGGTTTTATCCTGTCTGCTAGTCCAGACAGACCAGAGTAGGCCACAGAACTCACTAATCAGTTTTCCTTGCAGAAATGCAAACGACTGAGCACATTTTGTTTTCCCTGGGGAAACGGCTCAGGTAACATATAAGGATGTTGAAATAACACCACACCCACCACTTTCGAGAGCAGCTAATTTAAAATCACTTCCAATCTGGGAGAATCTGTCTCCATATCTTCTTGTAAGAACCTACAGCTAACTGTTTGCTGAAAGGTTTCCTGAGAATAGGATTTTATCCAAGACTTGTGACAGTGGTAACTTAGAACGAGGCTACAGAGATCTAATTAAAAAGGTGATTTTCTAACATATGGAGCTCCTATGTGAAATCAAGAGAATGTGCAGTGCTGGGGGAGATGCTGACCCTGTAAATTCTTATGACATTAGGCTTAAATCTTAACTGTTAAACACCTTTCAAATATTTAGCTCTCCCCAAGCAAATGTTCTCCCTGCAAAGCTCTATTTGTTGACTTTTATCCCAGTTGGACCGACTTTGGGGACTGTATCACTGAGACCTGTGCATTAAGTGGTACATATGTTGAATAAACAGCCAGACAGCTACCAACTGTCAAGTTGCTTTACCAGAGTATAAAAAAAAAAGCACATATGCCATGTTGAAAAGCAAAGGAAAAACAAAGGTTTATAATAGAACTAGGAAGCGGCTCAGGTAAAACACAACCACATGCTTATTTGCATGATTATTTTTTCTAAATGGTATTAGAAATATTTTGCAGGAGAAATCATAGTCTTGAAATAATCTCAAACGTTGCATTAGAAGTGATACTTCCTCTGGTGGTTCATAATTCATTAGCGAGTTAATGAATTGAAAGGGGGACAAGCCATATTAGTACAGGCAAAGGCTGGAAATATGCTGAGTGAGGAAACACAGGTTTGATTTTGTCACACACAGCAGATGGAAATAAAGGGACAGGTTGTTCTTTACAGGTATAGATGACACCACAGAACATACCAGCTTTTCTGGCAAAGACACTGGAAGTATTTATAGATAGTATTCAGCCTTGTTGCCACCAGCATTGCTCTCCAGTGATATTATAGTGGAACAACATTGACTGTGTGTTCCAGGTGGCCACCTGCTGAGCAGAAAGAATCCTGGTCACCAGCAATTGATTTGCATAGAGACCTACTGGCCTTGTTATTTAAAAGAGTGTCTTAGTTCATCTTGGTAGGGAAATGGACTCCTAAGGTCCTTGTAATCGAGGGATCAGTCCTGGTGTGCAGGAATCAGGTACCAAGACTGAGTTTGAGGCACAAAATGTGTTTTGGAGGGAATATGTATTGAAGATAAAGAGGAAAGGGTGAAGCAGAAGGGAAAGACTTCAGACTGTGATGGAGGTCTGACATCTCTGACAGGAGGGAGACCAAGAGGAAAACTGGATGGAGAGAGTCTGAAAGCAGTGCCTGCCCTGACAAAGAGGAGCTCCAAGGAGATTACCCATTAGGAGAGAGTCCTGTGATGGGCAAAAGTGGCCAGGTCCTGGAACTTGCCAGCTCTGCCGTCATTGGCTAGAGCTGCCTGCACAAAGTGGGTCTCATATTAGATACCAAGGTGCACTGCAAAGGCCCTGCGGAAGAGGTTGTTGGCTGATAACACCCCTGTGTCGGATACTCTCTGGAAGGGAGATCAGAGTGGGTTAGCTCTGTGGCCAGCCCAGCAGGCTTTCTAAAGACAGCACTTAAACCTAGACTTCTAATAACACATAACTTTTATGCATTCATTTGTAATAAAGGACAGAGATGACTTGGCCCATGTGGATTCTCTTTTGAATTAATATCTATACGAGTCTCCCAAACTTGGAAAACACTGTGGTTAACGTCTACTCACTTTCCTATCCTTTCTTCTTTGCACAACTTGGAAGTAAGGTGTACTAGACAGGGAAAGAGTATATCACATTTTAAGAAATCAAATATACTTTGCTGGTGCAGTAATGAAAGGTCAGAGGAACCTAAGTTCAGATTCTGTTTGGCCACTCCCTTTGAGTAACTAACTTAATTTCTTTGTGTCTCATACTTGTCATAATAAAAACAGCAAAAACTGTATCATGTATTGTTCATTTGAGGAGTGATTTCTTGAGAGACTTCCTCGAGACAAAAGTTTCAGGATTTTTTGTTCTTATAAGTTGGGCTGGTGTATTATGTGATAGTATTAAATACTCCATTTATGACTTTTTTTTTAACTACAAATATATGAAAAACTGCAGAAAAGTCACAATTCAGAATCATTGAAAATAAATATGCAATTTTTTATTGGGCCTTTACTTGGCTCCTAACACTTACAGGGTAGATGTTGTTAAATAGGAGAACAGGAATTTGAATAGAGGATGATGATTTTTATCTGTAAATAATAGCCACTTATTTCAACATTCAGGTGTCAAGTTTCTATAGTTTAAGACAAATCAAATTTATTGTCTTCCGATTCTGTGAATTAGAAGTCTGACACAGGTCTCACTGGGCTACAATCAAGGTGTTAGACTGAGCTGTGTTCTTTTTTGGATGCTTTAGACATTTCTTTGTCTTTCCAGGTTCTAGAGGCTGCCCGCATTCCTTGGCTCATTGCCCCCTTCTTCTGTCTTCAGAACTAGAAATATTTTGTTAATCTGACTCTTCTGTATTCATACCTCCTTCTGACCACAGCAGGGTAAGTTACACTGACTAGAGGGCCCATTTGGTTAGATTTGGCATACCTGGTTAATCCAGGATAATCTCCCCCAATCAGAGTCTTTAATTTAATCACATTTGCCAGTCCCCTTTGCCTTGTAAACTCACCTATGCATAGGTTACAGGGATTAGGAAATGGACATCTTTTGGGGGGGGGCATCAAATAATTTGTTCAGCCTCTTGAAGCTGGACAATGTAAGGAAAATTAATCCTCCCTAAACCATCAGAAGCGAAAGCAATAATGGAAAAGTCATAACACGCCCAACCTCCCTGAGTTTACTTTTTTGCTGGCAGGCTAGCAGATGTCCCATTCAATTAATCTAGCCTCTAAAGTGTCTCTTGCACAGACCATTTTGTTTCCTACTTTTGTCCTTTTCTCATACTTTTTCCGGCTTTGGAAATTGATTGCTTTTTCAAATCCAGGATATTTCTCAAAGTTCTGTTAATGACTCAGTTTCTTCCTGAAGCCTTTTCTACCTATTCCATCCCATCCTAAATGCCTCCAGTTGAGAATTTCAATTATATTGAAAAGAGAGATTGGCAATTTAGCTCAAAATGTTTCACATTAGCAGTATCTACCTAACTCAAACAGTGTTAAACTCCTCAAGAACAGGGACAATCTGTTATGTATCTTTTGTGTCTGACTCAGCCAATGCTAAACAGCCAGTGCCAAGTCAGTGCTAAATTAATACTGTGTTTATTGATAAATAGTCAACATTTAAAATATAAATACCTCTAAGAGCTGATTACATCCTTTCCGTTATTAACATTTCATTGTAGTTTATGCGTAAAACTTGAGTAAATTCTAAATTGAGATCTGATTAGTGGGTTTAATGAGGAGACTAAGTGGAGAGCAATATAACCACAAAAAGAAATAGAGGATGCAGGCCAACCAGGGAAGCAGTGGGCTTTCTAGGAAGCCATAAGGAAGCCTGAAAGCACCCACCCAGTCAGGAGAGTTGATGGAGGCACCAGTTGGGAAAACAAAGTTAAGGAGAGAAGTAGAAGAGCCAGTTTTACTGATTTTATAATTCTACAATGAAACCTCTGCATTCGAGGAGTCTATGCTGTAAGAAATAAGGTAATTGATATGATCTCAAATATATTTCATTATAAAACAGTTGGATTCATTTATTCTTCTCCTACCCACTTAAGACCCCATGTTGCATCACCACTTCCTCATATCAGGGAGATCATATGATAGTTGTCTTTCTCTGCTTATTTCGCTAAGCATGATACGCTCTAGTTCCATCCATGTTGTCGCAAATGGCAAGATTTCATTTCTTTTGATGGCTGCATAGTATTCCATTATGTATATATACCCCATCTTCTTGATCCATTCATCTGTCGATGGACATCTAGGTTCTTTCCATAGTTTGGCTATTGTGGACATTGCTGCTATAAACATTCAGGTGCACGTGCCCCTTTGGATCACTACGTTTGTATCTTTAGGGTAAATACCCAATAGTGCAATTGCTGGGTCATAGGGCAGTTCTATTTTCAACATTTTGAGGAACCTCCATGCTGTTTTGCAGAGTGGCTGCACCAGCTTGCATTCCCACCAACAGTGTAGGAGGGTTCCCCTTTCTCCGCATCCTCGCCAGCATCTGTCATTTCCTGACTTGTTGATTTTAGCCATTCTGACTGGTGTGAGGTGATATCTCATTGTGGTTTTGATTTGTATTTCCCTGATGCCGAGTGATATGGAGCACTTTTTCATGTGTCTGTTGGCCATCTGGATGTCTTCTTTGCAGAAATGTCTGTTCATGTCCTCTGGCATTTCTTGATTGGATTATTTGTTCTTTGGGTGTTGAGTTTGCTAAGTTCTTTATAGATTCTGGACACTAGTCCTTTATCTGATATGTCGTTTGCAAATATCTTCTCCCATTCTGTCAGTTGTCTTTTGATTTTGTTAACTGTTTCCTTTGCTGTGCAAAAGCTTTTGATCTTGATGAAATCCCAATAGTTCATTTTTGACCTTGCTTCCCTTGCCTTTGGTGTTGTTCCTAGGAAGATGTTGCTGCGGCAGAGGTCGAAGAGGTTGCTGCCTGTGTTCTCCTCAAGGAGATGGGATTGGGAGGGAGACAAACCATAAGTGACTCTTAATCTCACAAAACAAACTGAGGGTTGCTGGAGGGAGGGGGTTTGGGAGAAGGGGGTGGGATTATGGACATTGGGGAGGGTATGTGCTTTGGTGAGTGCTGTGAAGTGTGTAAACCTGGTGATTCACAGACCTGTACCCCTGGGGATAAAAATATATGTTTATAAAAAATAAAAAATTAAAAAAAAATAAAATAAATAAAATAAATAAAACAGTTGGATTTTAGAAATTTTGTAAAAAAAAGTGGTAGAATTTGGCAGACTTTGAATATATAATGGGAATATTGCATTGTGGAATTTCCCATTTCCTTTTCCATTTGAAATTACAGTGAACTTATAATCACCTCTCTTTTTCTCTCTGTCTCTTCATACACACACCCGTTATCTGTTATTACTTTCTGTCAATTACATTGCTAGACTATGATAGACAATCTCATTTTTGAACATCAGTAGTTAGGAAAAGAGTAACTGCATAAAAATTGAATTAAGAAAAGAAGTTGAATTAAGTATACAGTGATAGGTTTCTGTTTCCATATAGATTTTGAAAGAATATATCGTAGGTTATATTGCATTCATTCATTCACCAAATACTCAAAAATTCTTCTGACCCTAAATCATTAATATTCTATATACAATACTCAGTTCTGGAATAGCTTAATGGTAAAAATTTACCTTTTACTGTTCCTTCAATAGTTTTATGAAAAAAAAATTACTTTAACACAACTTTTAGTGAATATGTAGAGAAGAACATTTACATTTTTTCTACAAAATTTCCTTAACAAATTGGAGTGTGGCTTATATCTCCCATTTTCACATATATTGGTGAATAAGGTTTGTTTTGGCCAACTTTCATCTTCCTATAACTAAATAACTTAGAAAATGATATTACTCATTATCACCAAAATAACCTAATATGTTCTTCGTGTGTTCTTAAATCAAGTGTTTTTTGAAGACAGCATTCATTGCGCCATGTTTTGTGATTCAGTATATTGTGCTACATTCTGAGTATACAAGGATGCAAAAATAGCACTTGCCTTGATGAACCAACCACAGATTCTTACTTTTAACATGTAAGCTAGGTTTTATAAATTTGATATGCAAATAGAGGAGAGCTTATGTGGATTATAACAGAGAGTTTCATAGCATCAGGAAATAGAATGTATGCTTCACCCACAGTATGTTAGTTTCTGTTGCTTATACTCTTTGTATTTTCAACTAACAACTCAGGAATGTAACATGACATGTAGTTAAATAGGTGTGGACTTTTCAGCTTGTATCTGTGTGTCGGCTTTCTGTGCTCCAGTCACAAAGTATTGCTAGCATGTGGTTCTCAGCCAACAATTGATTGACTGCATAGTTACGGGTCCTGTCCACCATGAGACCAGCTTATCATAGTCTGTCTGGATATCCTTAGTAAACCAAAACATTTGGAAAAAGCAAGTGTTTCTGGTGCTTCCAGTAACTACCTCCAGTAAAAGGATGGTGGACTGGTTATATGGGCTTAGCTGAGAAGGCCATGAGTTTCAGAAATAATTCAGTGTGATATAAATTTATTATATTCAAAATAACCCAGATTTGAGATGATTTTTTATTTTTACAGATACATTTAGTAAGTACCTCACTTTTCTTTCCTTTGGATGATACTCTGTTATTTCTGGAGTCCAGCACAATACTGACTACAATTCAAGGTTCAAATTTAATTAAACTAAGAAATGAATGATGTAGTCTATGGCCATACCACCCTGAACACGCCCGATCTTGTCTGATCTCGGAAGCTTAAGCAGGGTCGGGCCTGGTTAGTACTTGGATGGGAGAAATGAATAATGTATTATTGTCAACATTAATCAATCTAAAGTTAAACGATCCCAAAAGATAACTGGCATTTGCTAGGGTGATCTTTGAGGAAAACTTTCAATTTTCTTTGGGGTAGGAAGCAATGCCCTAGAGGTCTATTACCTTAGAAACTGTCTACAATAAGTAGCCATTCATTTGAACTGATTCTAGACACGATGTTGAAGCTCTCTGTGTTTGTGGTTTCACAACTTACCCTTCAGTCAAGCATATCTTCACAATCTTTAATCATTCTAGAATACTGAAGACTTTTTCTCTAAAATGTATGAAATTAAAAAGTTAAGTTCCTAAAACTCTTTGTACTGTAAAAGAATCTCTGGTAGAATATGGTGTGTTTTTAATGGTAGAATTTTGACATAAATAAGGGACATCTGAGGCTCTGGATTTCACAAATATTTTTTGTAATGCTTATTTGTCAAGGGATTAAGGCAAGGGATTATGGCACAGACACATAAAAAAAAAAAAAAACAAAACATAATTAGTTCCAGTGTTCTGTGAGAGGGCTACCGCCACAGTAAAATAGTTGTTGAGTCAGTAGTAGATGACTGAAATCAAGGTACAGATGGACTGAGGTATGCATTCTGCTTCTAAGTAAAAGAATGTAGCTGGTCTGCTCCATGTGTGGTGGTGTTACATTGATTTGCAAATTTAAGTTAAAATTAAGCTGTAAATGATGAGACTGTCTGGGCCCTTTCCAGTGGGTTCTCTAAGCCATAGGGATTTATCAGGATTTACCTGAAAGTGTGAAGAATGGAGAGTTTATATACTGCAACAAGTAGCATATCTGAAGATTAAGGTTATTGGACAGTAATAGGAACCCACAAAAGCAAGTTGGGGATGCAGATAGAAAAAGAATGATAGTGAAAATATGTGTATATCTATCTATAAGTATCTATCTATACCATCTATATTTATCATCTATATCTATGCTAATGTCTTTCTTCTCTATTTTCAAAATTTCAGGACTTGCATCTAATACTTTTTAATTCTTGAATTTCATTTTTAAATGAAAATATTTAAGCCTTTAATAATCTTTATCCACAAAAATAAGATTTAGGACAAGGAAGAGCTAACTATAGGAATGACCTCAGGCATTTTTTATCCTATCATTTTAATTTGAAATTAAACAAGTATATCAAAATAACAAGTATGCACCAGGGAATGAAAGCAACACGCTGTCTCATAGGCCACCCTAATACCCCTTAAGCTCCTTGAAATATCCTTCTAGTATTTATAATTAAAAGGGTGTTTTCTGTCTCATCAAATTCTACAAAATGGTGTTTATTGGCTGTGGCTTTTTTGCCTTTGTTGTTTTTTCTTTCTACCTAACGGTAGGTTTTGTGCATTCTGATTCGGTGTCCTAGTTATGCAACAAATTGGCCCGCTCACATTTCCAGGCTCATTCTGGTGAGGTAGAACCACACTTGGTTCGTTGGTAGTTTGAGAATATACACTGCTGCAGTGTAACATTTCTGAGAACACAGAGACCTTTTTGCAGCTAGTAAGATTTTTGAAAATCATTGGGGACATTTCCATGGCTATATTGTCACTTCTTCTGTATTAAGCCAGAATCAGGCAGGGATATTTCCATTTCTGCTCCTACTTCTTCAGCCATCCTCTGTGCTCCCTTTGCTACCCAAACTATAATCACTGCACCTGGTATCTGAGTATGAGACAAGAATGGTCTAACCACCCGGGAGTCTAAGCCTCCTCCATTCATTTTTGAAATAGGATCACAAAAACTGAGCTGCTCTTGCTTGTTCCACACAAGGACTGGGTTTCCTAGTTCTGAGATAGTTTTGCAGACCATTTCCCTACATATTCAGCTGTCAACTATTGTTACTTTTTACAATCCAGAAGAGTATGCTAATTGTACTGACACATAATGCAATATGCTTAAGAACATGCCACTCAAAAGTGTGGCTCTCAGGAGAATTCTTCCTTCAAGAAACTTCATCTATAAGAAAATATCCCCTTTGAGATAAAGGCAATTCTTTTGTAATAACATTGGGGAAGGCTAAAATGTGACTTATAGCACACAACACACTATAGTGTGATTTAACTGTTGAGTAAAAATATATAGATTTAGTTGAATTTAAATAGATGGTCGAGAGAAAGAGAGAGAGAGAATAGAGAGAGAAGGGCAGAGAGAAAGAGAGAAATGAAAATACCAGATGAATTCCAACTATAAAAAATTCTCTAAAAAGTGACAGAATGGTTAACGCATAGATTTCAAAGAAAATTACTGTTTTATACTATTGGGTATTAAACCTCTAATTTCTATAGAAATCTCTAATTTTTCCTCATATTAAGACAAGGAACTAAAAATGTCTTCTCTGGATATTTTTATAATAATATTTTCTGTTATAAAAAAGGCATTGCCAGACACTACCATCTGCCGTGTAGACTGACAGTGTACAAATCTGATGTCTTTCTGTGACTTCCTATCTTATATAATTGGAGGTTTCAGCCCGGAATGATGCTTCATTTCCACCTAAGGACAACCAGGTTTAAGTTTGCCTGGAATATTTTAATCATTTCCCTGCTATGCACTGATAAGACCAGTACTCTGTATCGTTTAAAGCTATAAATGTGTCTATTGAGAGGGTGTTAAAAATTCTCCTCTGAGCTTCTGGCCATCATCCAGAATTCCATAATACCTTCTCAAATGAGACAGAAAATATAATGTATTACAATTGATAAATGTTTCATTGGTAGTACTTTATTTTGGAAATTTGAAACCCTCATACTGTCTTGGTTACATCGATATGGGGAAGGATTTTTTTTTTTTTTTTTTTTTTGAGAGAGAGAAAGGGGGCTTTGTGAAATGTTTATGTAAAGATTAGAATATTTCTCTGCCATGCTTTAAAAAGAGTTCAAGGACACTAAAAGTATTCTGTTGAATCAGATGTGTGTGTGTGTGTGTGTGTGTGTGTGTGTGTGTTTATAGGAGTAAATGTAATTATCTCAACCTAAGTCAATAAGACAAAATTACCAAATAACTGCTGTAGTTATTTATTTAAAAAATAACACTGTTTTCAATAAAAGAGAAATCCTTGTAGTTAAAACCTGTTAATTGGAGATAATGTCTGTGTAACCGAACATTGTCAAAGGGTAATGACCTCCTGCTGCTAAGCCCTGGAAAAGTTGACTGGAAGCCAACACCATTTGTTTTCAGAGCAGGAGACATGGGTCCTTTGACATGATTCCATTAAAATGGCTTTATTTTTGTTGCACTATGTAATAGAAATTTTTATCATTGTAGGCCATATTATTGATATGCTTTCATTTTTCTGCTCCAAATATCTTTGCAGGTTGTGTTTTCCCTGCTGTTAAGTGTACCAGTTAGCACCTTTGCTGCTGCTCAGTAGCTGCTTTCATAACACTACAGTTAGTTCAGTTAATTCTGGGGGTTGCCGCAAAGGATTGGGAAAAGGGAAAGGAAAGGGGTTAGTATTCATTAACATATGCCACTCCACATAATAGGTGATCAATGCACTATCATTCATTGTAGCTGAGAAAATAGGCTGGGTGATGAAAATAAAACCGTGGAAAGGGTCCCCACCCTCTGTCCTCAATCTTTTATGTACTCCGTTTAGCCAATGTCTGAAATTTTATTTGGAAAATATATATCATTTTATTTAAAAATGTTCTTCTGGTTGATTGAGATTTCTATCAGTAGAAATGAGAAAAAGCTAAGAACTGGTTTCCTTGTAGATAGGATGTAATGAGAGAGTATTACCCCAAGATGAGAAAAGAGGAGAGATTTGAGTATTAAGTAATACTGGAGGGCATCCATAATGTGAGGATGGGAGGTGCTTCAAACCACGTGCACCTCCATTTTTATGCTCTGCACAGTCATCCTTGGTGATAACCTATAAGCCACTTGAGTCATCATTGTGTAAAATGGACAGTTGCAGTGATTCTTTTTGGCCACAAGGGGAAGCTTTCGGTTTTATTTCTAAAATATCTGTGCTGGCATCCTGGCTCCACCCCCAGTGATTTTGGTTCTGCTGTTTTAGGTTAGGGCCCTGGAATCAATATAGATATATATATATATTTAAAGTTGTACGGGTGAATCTGACATGTAGAATCCTTCAACTGTTGTTCTCCAACTTGAGCGATTCTCAGGGTCAAGCAGAGGGCTTGTTGAAACACAAACGCTACTCCTAACTCCCGCCGGCAGGCATGCATACCAGAGTTTCTAATCCATTGAGTTTGGGAAGGGTGCCCAATAATTTGCATTTCTAACAAATTCCCAGGTGATGCTAATGTTGCACTAGAATGTATGCTAAGTCATTTAAATGCTGTCACTTTAGTGACTTCTTTATTCCCGTTGGCTGTGAAAAGAAGAAAATGGAAAATTAAGTACAACAAGGGCAGATTAAAGATGAAGTTAGGGTGGGTTTTCCCATTAAATATCACTTGGTTGTAGTCCTCACACTGGTCTCTGATTCCATTCAGGTTTTCTATCCCTTTAGTTTGCCTAGAATTTTTATTCCTAAACACATAAACATTTTAAAGCAATAATTTTATAACAAATACCTATCGAACATTTAATAACTTCCAGGATTCAATTTCAATTTCAATATTGTATACACATTATCTCATTTAATCTTCACCATTAAGCAGATATTTTTGTTCTATTTATTTATTTTTAAGGACTTTATTTATTTATTTGACAGAAAGAGATCACAAGTTAGCAGAGAGGCAGGTAGAGAGAGGGGGAAGTAGGCTCGCCGCTGAGCAGAGAACCCGATGCAGGGCTCGATCCCAGCACCCTGAGATCATGACCTGAGCCGAAGACAGAGGCTTTAACCCACTGAGCCACCCAGGTAACCCTATTTTATTTTTTAAAGATTATTTATATATTTGAGAAAGAGGGAGAGATAGGTAGTGAGAGACAGAGAGAGCACGAGTTGGGGGGACAGAGGGAGAGGAAGAAGCAGACTTCCCACTGAGCAGGGAGCACAATGAGGGAGCTCAATCCTAGGACCCCAGGATCATAACCTGATCCAAAGGCAGACACTTAACAAACTGAGCCACCCAAGGGCTCCTAAGGAAATGTTTTTTTTATTAATATAAGCCTTAATTACTTTCTTATAGTCACATCGATAATAGGTGGTAGGGTTGGAACTGGAACACAGGCAAACCGTGGAGCTTCAATCTCAGTAATTTCTCCATATTATTTCTGCATACCTAACAATTTACAAAATATATTTGACCAGCTCCACAGTTTGAAATGTATCACTGATTATTATTGAATTATTCCTGATGGAAAAATAATAATAAAGTAGCTCACATTTATTGGATACTTATTTTAAGCCACACTCTGTGTTAAGAACTATTAGAAAATCAGTTTAAGTGATGATATAATTGCATGGTGAAATTAGGATTTAAACTTACCTCTTTTGGTAGATTTCAGAGTGCCTGCCCCCAAAAAGGTCTTCTAGTGCCTCATAACATTCTTGTTTATGGTTTAAAATTCTGAGGAAATTTAGCTACCCTTTTAACAAAATCTCCGTATAATTCTCATATAATGTTGCTCTTTGCCTTAGCATGTCTGATATAGTTCCTGTTATGATTAGGAAAAAAAAAAAAAGAACCTTGACTAAAATGATGGTCCCCCTGGTTTGTGAATATGAGGTCCTGATGCTTGGAGAATTGAAGAGTTGATATGACTTAATTAAGATCACCCAACTTGTGAACAACAGAACCAGGAACCAAGAACAGAACCAAATATAGGCATGATGCTTAGGCTTCTTTTTTTTTCTGTACAAGAATCTACTCCTCATTTCTGGTTTTACACCTTTTCTCACATCACCTGCCAAAGGATGTGTGAGAAGATCACTGTATAGATCATAAAGATGGAAAAATTGTTTCCACACAGCATTTCTGAGAGTTGGCCCAATTAGTCTTACGAGCAGAGAGAGGGAAGCGTTGCCGCTAGTGTGTTTCAAGAGGCACGTTATAGCCCTCTGAGAGCCATTGTCCGGACCTCACAAGGTTGTGGTTGGAAATAAATGAGATAACAGATGCAAAGTGCCTGGCACAAGAGAGGCACATGACTCGATAAATGGTAGCTATTACTGGTATTCTCCTGATGGCAGCAGGAGCCGGGAAAGTGAGTAGGTGGGGAGAGCATAGCTCTGTACTAATGACTCCGAGGGCTCCGGGGTTTCCAACATATCATTTGAGTTCTAGGAAACATTTGGTTTGTATGTAATGGAAAATAAACATTTTCAAAACGTGGTATCAGTCATTTTTATACTCTTTTGTTTATGAGATTTGTCAAGCCATATCAACAGGTTCAATTCAATTTGACTGCTGCATTCTGGGTGCAAATTGAAGCCCAAGTGATGTGCAGGTTTACTGGTCCATGAAGACCTGTTTCCAGCCCCTTAGTGCCAAGACACGATATTAGAAACATCTGGGGATGGGGTGGGGTTATATATAAACTGCTTGGACACAGAAGAGCTGTTTATTTTTCTACCTGTCTGTCATTCTAACTATCTACATTTATCCTCTCTCTCTTCTTATCTGTCTGATGAAATTAACTTCCTATTTTTTTTTTTTAATTGAGAAACACATAGTTTGCCAAGATGGGAGCACAGCCCTATAAGATACCAGATGATATAGGTAAATTTACCATAAATGATGGTAATATTTGACTGCTAGTGCTTGCATCGTAGGACTCCAGCTAGTGTCATTTACCTAATAGTGATATTTTCTGAAAAAAAATTTTTTTTTTTTTTTTTTACTAACTCATTTATTTTAGAAAGAGAGAGGACAGAGGGCAGAGAGAGAGAGAATCCTGAGGTAGACTCCGCACTGAATGCAAAGCCCATCACAGGGCTTGATCCCAGGACCCTGAGGTCCTGCCCAGAGGCGAAATCAAGAGTTGGCTGCATAACCAACTGAGGCACCCAGCTGCCCCTGTTTTCTGAATTTTAAAGGTTAGACCTTGGGGCGCCTGGGTGGCTCAGTTGTTAAGTGTCTAATTTCAGCTTAGGTCATAATCCCAGGGTCTTGTTATGGAGCCCCACATCTGGCTCTCTGCTCAGGGGGAATCCTGCTTCTCCCTCTCCCACTCCCTGACTTGTGTTCCCTCTCTTGCTGTGTCTCTATCGAATAAATAAATAAAATCTTTAGAGAAAAATAAAGCTTAGATGTAATTATATTCTCTAAGTTAGAGAATTCCTTTGCTCACCAGATACACATGTCCTACGAAGTCAATAAGTGTATGTAAATCTATCTGATAAGAGGTAATACTTGCAAAACATCTGTTACTGGCTTTTATTGTCTGTCCACATTCATCTTGATCATGCTCTTTCTTATCCCACTCTTAGTTTTGATATGTAACCTGTTTATAAAAATATAGGTGTATAGATTCAGCTTAGGGAAAATGTGAAAAATAAAACAAATGTAAAAAGTGCACCCATCTAGCCACCAGTAGAGTTTTAGTGTATTCCACTCCAGTTTTTTCAGAATACATTTTAAATTGTACTGATAATAATCAGATCCATGTAATTTTACTAAGAAAATGTTTATTTTAGGTGTTTTCTTTCTTTAACAATTAGGATTTTAAAAACAGCCAGATATTTTATCCAACGGATCTGTGATAATGTTCCAAAACATTCTTCTGCTATTAGATTTTGAGTTGTTTCTAATTATCCTTAATGTAATATTGTGTGTGTCTTCATATATTTAACTTCTTGCATATTTTGGCTGACTTTCTTAGGTTAGATTCTTGAAACTATGAACATTGGGATCACCTATGACAAGTTTTTTGCCAAACTGCTTTCTAGAAGAATTGTACCAATTTATATTTGTCATCAGGAATGAATGGGACAGTGGATTCACTGCACTTTTAGAGCATTTGGGGTGCTTATTCACTTATTTTTGTAATTTCACATGCCATATGGTATTTGTTTTAACTTAAATTTTTTAGCTATTAGAAAGTTTCAATATTTTCAAATCCATATTTGATAGTTATTTGCCTTTAAGTGATAATCATTTCCTTCTTTAAATTATCCCTTTAAGCCCTTGCCAATTTACCTATTGTAGTCTTAGTGATTTTCCTATCAGAAGTTTGAATGTTTTATTTCATACATGTAAAAACATAATCACACTATTAATTCAATGCCATATTTGCTGAAAAATCTCCCACAAAGTTTAGCTTTTTTTTTTTTTTAATGTTAATGTTTCACATGTTGTGGTAACATTTGTTATTTTCCTGTGTATTCTTTATCAATTAAAAGCATAGAAAACTCATTTTTCTGTCAAAGGTTTAAGTACAGAATGTTATTTTAATTTGATTTGATTTAAAAATTTAAACTTTTTAATACATCTGGAATTTATTTCAGCATATGGTGCGAGGTGAGCATATTTGACTTTTAAATAATTTACTGTGCTATGACCCAGCTGCCTGATTTCCCTCACGAGTTGCCAAATGCCCAGTGAAAGAAGAATGCTCTTATATTT
This sequence comes from Mustela putorius furo, assembly GCF_011764305.1. NCBI lineage: Eukaryota > Metazoa > Chordata > Mammalia > Carnivora > Mustelidae > Mustela > Mustela putorius. The sequence goes on along the minus strand of NW_025422471.1, from coordinate 11,875,161 downwards.
TGTGTTCATTGAGCTAGCATCTGTTACTTTATTAAGTATGCCAGAATTTTTTTACTGAAAAAACTATGCCATAGTTAAGGGTTGCTTTCTTTCCTTTCTTTCTTTCTTTCTTTTTTTTTTTTAAAGATTTTATTTATTTATTTGACAAGAGAGACACAGAGAGAGAGAGAGGGAGCACAAGTAGGGGAGTGGGAGAGGGAAAAGCAGGCTTCCTGCTGAGCACGGAGCTCAATGCAGGGGTTGATCCTAGGACCCTGGGATCATGACCTGAGCCAAAGGCAGACATTTAGAGACTGAGCCACCTAGGCACCTTAAGGGTTGTTTTCAAAACTGAATCAAAATTTTTTTCTGATATGGGGAAGATAACTTAATAAATTATTACTTGGTATTCTTTATGGTACCTTACTTTTTACAAGAGGACTTCTTAGCAAAATAGTGTAGGAACTTTTGCTTCCTCAGAAGTACTTTAGCTTGTGAATGTTAATATACCTTTTTAATCTTCTAGGTGTACTTGGATGTCAAATCTGAGTTTCAGTTATGTCTCAACCACTGATTGGCTAAGTGATTTGTGCCAAGTTTTCAAACTTCTCAGCCTCTGTTTTCTCTGTAGATATGGGGAAAATAACTCCTACCTTATGGGATAGTGGTAAGATTAAAAGAGAAAACATGTAAATGCCAGGGAGAGCACTTGCTGAAACAGATTTATTATTTTCTTTCTGTTTCTATATGATACAGGCTAATGGCCATATGAATTGGTGGAGGAAAAAAATACTTCTTGTAAAACTCGCATGGCTAATGTTTGACATAGAAATATGTTTCATTTAAATTTTGATGTAGTTATTTCTGGTCTTTAGGGAATTTAAGCAACATAATGAAATTATACCACTAATACCTAATTTTAGGGTCTTTTCATTTTTTCTGAGTCCACATATATTCTAAGTTGACTCATTTCAAAACTTCCCTAGAGCAAAAATAATCACAAGTGTTTGGACTTCAAAGGGTTTGTCTACTCAGATGTGGATGGTGTGCTGAGTAAAAGTAAATAGAAAAGAAAGAGACCAATAAGAATAGTAATTAGAGAGAGCATATAGCCCAAATATATAATAATGGTATTTGCTCTAAAACATCTACATTGGATTTCCATTTAGTTATTTATAGGATATGATTTTAGAGATATGAGAAAACTCCTCTAATAATTTATCCTGTTTGCCACCCATAATAGCAAACTCATTCAATTAACCTGTATTATAACACATATCTCTCTGTGATTATTCCTTCACTAATTGGTCGTCTATTAAATTTCTTTGCACTGATCCTGATGATTACTATTAGGATTTCCGTGAATGTTTTATAAAAAAATTGAATGTCAGAAATTCAGTATCCCTGTATTTAAAGGTTTGTACTATTGCAGCATCAGACTGCAGTTACTTTTTTCTAAAACTTTATGTGACTGTAGGATCTTGGGCAAGGATTTGTCCGAGTGGGGATGTAAAGAGCATAGGTACTCAATGTTTGAAAACTAGTTGTTTTAGCTCAGTCCTTTAAAAAGCAGAGCTTGAGGTAAGGTTAAGATGTTATTATTTTATTTTGAAGATGCAAGCCCACCAAAGTAAGAAGGGAAAACAGAAATAGTGCAGGAACTGCTGCGAAGCAGCTTAATGCATTGTTTTACAATGCTGGTCACCACTGAATGATGATCACTAAGAGATACTGAAGGTTGCTTAGCTGGTGTGTTCACTCAATATATAGAACTTCTCTGGAAATAAGTAAGAATAAATCATACCCAGGAGAAGGAAAGGAGAAATTTGTCTCTGCAGCTTCTCCCTCTTATCTCGAATCTCCTAACTGGCCAGATTCCATGGAGAGCTGCATTTATACCATTGGGTTGTATAATCTGACCTCTCAGTGCTGCTCAGGAAGAGGTATCTCTTGTACTATGAAATGTTATTTTATCCAAGGCCAACAATAGAGGAGTGATGTGAATGGGGACCTGACCAAAGGAGAGAAAGAAAAAGGTGGACAAGAGAATCTAAGCAGGCACACAAGGCTTGTTTCCTCAAATCTAAGAGGTAGAAGAAATAGTGAGGTTAGGAGCATTGAAAGCTAACAGTTCTCAGGTGATAGAAGTGATGTATTTGTTAGGTCAGGGTTTGTTATATGCAAAGCAAACATACTCCAAATTTCAGTTGTTTAAATCACTAAGAGCTTTATTTCTTGCTCCTGTGTCAGTGCAATGTGAGTAGAAGGAATCTGGGTTCCCTTCATCTGGTGGCTCTGACATTCCTAGGATCCTTAGGACCACAGACCCCACCGTTGGAAATTCTGTGTCTGGCTTGGGAAGAGAATGAGAACATGGAAGAATGGATGGGGAACTTGTGCCTTATTTATGAGACATCACATGGCCCCACCTAACTGCAAGGAAGACTTGGAAATAGAGTCTACCTGTGTGCTAATAAGGGAAGTGAAGGGGTTTTTGTGACACTAAGCAGCCATTGTCACATATGATAACCATGTTATGTCAAGTTTTTACTGTATGTGAATATTCTGTACTAAATAAATTTGACCTCTCATTTATTCAGATAATGTAGTCATGACCCATTTCAATTGGATGCTTCTCTGAAGCTCTCTCCATAAAATTTTGCATATTTTTAAAAATAAATATTCCTGTTTAACATTGCCATTTTATTTTGGATTTTCTCAGGAAAGAGTAATCAACCTGAGGATGGGTTATGCCAAAGCAAATCAGCCTAGGCTAAGGTGTTTGAATGACAGTCTTCTGATACAATTACTGAGTCAGCCCTCCGGACTCAGAGAATCTGGGGTTTTCCAAACAAGAATACTACTACTACATTTCCTTGCCTGGACTCATAACCCTTGCAATGCAGTATAGTAAACTTTATATAAGCTGCACTTGAGCCTAAGACTTTTCATTCGGTGAAGTCTTTATTTCATTCCTAACTTTTGTCTCAGTGAAAAGGCAACTTAATGAGTTTCACCAAGGGTGTTAACCTTCTTGTCCCTCTGTCATTGCTCATCAAGGACAGCTGGGAAAAAACACCGATCCAGTTAATAATGTTCTCCTTAATTTCTCTCTCAACAGAATCCTGATACCACAACGGCCCAAAAAACAATTGTCAAGTCTGGGATCAAACTATTAATTAAAATAGTCTCGATTAGAAGTGTTTTCACCATAACGTGTTTGAAAGTCCCAAATTTATTTTCTTGAGAACGCCTTGCAAAGACTTGACTAACAACGAGTTTTATAGCAGTTCTGAGTCAGTGGATGGATGGTAACCAAATCGCCTTTTGAATCAGAGTGGAGGTCATGAAGTTAAAGTGAGTCAATTAATTGATTAATTGATTAATTATACTTTTAATTGAAACGTAATTGACATGCCATATTGTATTAGTTTCAGTTGCACAACATAGTGATTCAATATTTATATACATTACAACATGGTCACTACAATAACTCTACCATCTACTACCATATAAAGTTGCTACAACAGTATTGACTATATTCCCTGTGTTGTACATTACTTTCCCTTGTCTTACTTGTCTTGTAACTGGGTGATTGTACCTTTGAATCCCCTTTACTTGTTTTGTCATCTGGCCTACCAATGATCAGTTTGTTCTTTTTATCTATGAGTCTGTTTCGGCTTTGTTGGTTTGTTTGTTTTGTTTTTTCTAGATCCCACATTTAAGTGAAGTCATACAGTAATTATCTTTATCTCATTTCTCTAGGTCCATGCATGTTGTCGTGAATGGCAAGATTTCATAGTTTATGGCTAATATTCCTTTGTTTATGTGTACTACATCTTCTTTATCCATTCATCTATGGATGGATATTCAGGTTGCTTCCATATATTGGCTATTGTAAATAATGCTGCAGTGAACATAGGAATGCCTGTGTCTTTTTGAATTGTTTCTGTTTTTTTGGATAAAAATATGTGAAAGTGAATTGCTGCATCATATGTTCATTCGTTTTTTGAGGAATCCTCATTCTGCTTTCCATTGTGGCTGTACCAGTTTGCTTTCCTATCAACAGTGCACAGGGATATCATTTTCTCTACATCCTCGCCAACACTTGTTATTTCTTATCTTTTTGATAACAGCAATTCTGACAGGTGTGAGGTTTTGGTTGTGGTTTTGATTTTCATTTCCTTGTCCTTAATGATGTTGAACACCTTTTTATGAGCTTGTGAAGGTGGATTATTTATGACTTGAATCAAATGGGGAGAGGAAGCCATAGCTGTAACCTCAGAGAGAACCAGCAAGATGCACTGTAGTGCTTGGCAATGGCCTCATCCATATTTTCAAACAAAACAAAACAAAACAAAACAAAACAAAACAATTTGTAGTATTTGCAGAATGTTCTGATGTGTCTCATACTAAAATCTGTCCTACTGTGAGTATATATCCAGGAGTGCAGTGCTAATACATTGACTTCCAAAATTCAGATTTATCCTGCTTATACCTTTTATCAATTGGAAAAATACTTCAGGTAACTGGATCTTAGTTTCTTCATTCTGTAAAATGGGAATATCGTGATGTACCTCATAAAAATATTATAAAAATAACATGTATGAAACATACATATTATTATAAAGAATATTCCAAAGATAACATATGTAGAAGTGACAAGAATAGTGTCTAGCATAAATATTTTGCCTTAAAAATTTTTAAATGGCATTTGGGGTTTGATCTTTTTCATTTTGGTTGAAACTCCTATTGGTGCTGCTTAAAACTCTGCACTTACTCTATCTGAGGCCTTCCTGGGGATTGCTTTCAGGGTTATCTGATTTATTCTTGGCATTAACATACAGAAAGGACATCATACTCAATTTGTTTCACTCTTGATCTGATCTTACAGATTCAGACCCTCTTCCAGGACACATGCTCATGTGTTTTGAAGGTGTTCCCCACCTCTAAGTGACTTTTTTTTCATCATCGTTATTGTATGTTATACCCTGATCTCTCTTTGGTCCTGTGCCATTGGAACAGCTAAATTCTAAAATTTCTACTGTGGCTTATTCTTCAAATCCTCTACTACCGCTCTTTTTTATCTGACAAGGGAATTTGAAACAACTCTCCTCAAAATAGTGAGACCACATGTAATAATGAAGCCAAAATTAAAAAAAAGAGAATGTAGCCCAGTCCTGATCTAGAGATGAATAAGATGTCTAATTCTTTTTTAAAGATATATTTATTTGAGAAAGAAAGAGATAGAGAGCAAGTATGAGTGCAGGGAGGGCTCAAGGAAGAGAATCTCAAACAAACTCCCTGCTGAGGGTGGGGCTCATGAGATCATGACCTGAGCTGAAACAGAGTCAGAAATTTAGGCACCTGAGCCACCCAGGCGCCCCAAGGCACCTAATTCTTAATCTGATGTTAGACACTGTTGATCTAGAAAGAGCTCTCTATGGATATTTTGTTGATTGCTTTTGCTCTTGCTGCTTATTTTATTTTTTCTCCTGATGAGGAAAGAAGCAAAAATATTTATGATTTCATGAGGAAATTCAAGAGAAAGTTAAAAATGAGTTCTCATTATTTCCTACCTGGGTTCTAATTCTTTTTACATTTAGCTGGGGGAAAACCAGTTCCATGTAGCCCCTTCACCTTTGCCTGGCTGTGGGGTGAGTAGTGAACGAGAACACTGTTGTGGAAGACTCTGGACCCAGTTTCTAAAATTAATGTGGTGTCTGTAGCAAACTCTTACATCTCTATATTTCTTAGTTTTCTTGCTTGGTAAGCAAGGTAAGTATTAGTTTCCTTATGTCATTGGGATATTTTGAGAATCAGATAAAGTGATGAATGTCAAAATCCTTTTGTAAAAGCAAATGTCATTTTTAGACAAATGTAAAATGTTGCAAATAAGCCATGCTTTTCCTCTTGTCTTTTATACAAACTCTAACACATTCAGTTATAAATTTCAATGTAGCTTAATTTCATAAAACTTAATATAAATAAAAATCTTATGGAGAATGCACACATACATTATTTTTTCTCATTGCCGTCATCAGTGTCACTTGTCGAATTTTCCTCTCGGCACAACTGTAACATACTGACCAGGTATGTCGTAATTCCTCACCAAAGTGCTTGCTGTGGAAATTTACTTAAAGTAATTTGATGAAAAGCTTTGCTAATTCAATTATTGAATTTCATGCCTTGTATTTAAAGCCTATAAACAAAAATTGTAGAAAACTACTTAAGTTATTGCATTATTTTAATATTGTGATTGAATAGCATTTGTATTTGAGATTGGTAGGCAGCATATTTAAGTGATGTGCTCATGAAAGTGAAATATTAAAAACAGCTTATGAAAATCTCCCATCTGGCAGTTACAATTGATCAGAAATCTACTCTTCAGCATTATTTTGAAAATAGCATGAGTTTTTAATTAAAACTGTACATTCGATTTATTAATGCAAGTAAAACCTCCCATCTGATCAGGTTTAACTTGAGAAAGTGGTTTTCTAAAACCCCTTTTATGGATTGGATGATACAATTTTCAATAAAGAGTAGTTAAAAAAAGATGTCAGACATTTATTTGCTATCAATCTTTTTTTGTGTTCTTCTTAACTTCAGAATTGAGCTGTGAACATAATTCTGTTTGCTTAAAAATGTTTGATGAATTCATGATCTTAAGTCTCCTCTTATTGTAAATCTAAGCAAAAGAGTTGAGATAAAGCTTTTTCATAAACTGTTTTAACTGGAAGTATACTTTAAATCAATTAATTTAAGTAAAGCTGACACAGGCAAGAAATAAGTAAAGTATTAAGGTTAAAATTTCTCACTTAAAAAAGACAGTACACAAAGCATATTTATTTAGTAATTATCAAATGCTTATTTAGTAGCTGTTTCTTATGTAATATCATCTCATTTAATCCTTGCAATATCTGTTCCTCAGCATTTTTATTACCTACAGTTTATTTATAGTTAAACTGAAGTTGAAGAATTATATAACTTGTGATTAAATTTCAGAAGAAGGATTTCAGGCCAGGCCATTGGACTTCAAACCAAAGGCACTTCATTATTCTCTTCCCAGGTGCCAGGGTCACCTGCTTATCCTCTTGTTATAAGAGGGTTGTGAGGACGTTTCTCTTAGCTTTTCTCCTGAAGCCTCAATACCTGAATTAGATGCTATGTTAATTCCCAAGCATAGTTATTTATCAGATGAAAACTATGAATTGAGAAGTTATAAAAGTAGGAAAAATTTTTGTCACAGGTTAACTATTCCTGAGGAAATGTCTAGTCTATTTCCCTCACACTTTACAGTAGCTTAACATCTTGCCAATGTGTTAAATCACAAAGTTGGTAATTTATCCCTGTGTTTAGTTACATGGTATTATCTTTGAGATGTTATATGATAATTTATCTCATTTACAAGTGAAAGCTTGAAATTCAGAGTCAATTTATTTATGACTGAACTGAATTTATATTTGAACCCTCAAGATCCTAGAGCCAGAAGGATCTGGGAAAGATATTCACACTTGACTCTCCTTCTGTCCTGGTGGTATCTTTATTTCCATGGTACTGCCGTGGGAGAAGTTTCTGTAACCCATTAGTAAGTGGTGGCAGCATACCCATTCTCCAGAAACTGGCATTCAATGGACTTAACTATTGATGGTCTTCTTGAATATCTATACATGGTGAATGTGATCCACCATGAACTTAGAGCTAAATTCAAAATCATGAAATTTATGTATTGCTGTTATTATTGAACTATTAGTTTCTTTTCAAAAGATTTGGAATAAATATGCTCAGAGGATCTTTCAGATTAAACCTCACCTTAGAAATAAATCTATAGTCATTAGACTCTATCTCTTCCATTGGTAGTTTATATAAATATGGATATGCTCTCTTGTTAAAGTTTTCCAATGTGCTTTTTTAACACACCACTAATAGTCATGTTTCTCAGCAGGGAAGCAAGGGAGACTAAAAACTGGTTCTACCAGCCTCTCTGTTTGTGCCTTTGTGAACCTCTGAACTCTAACTGGGCTGTTTTTCAGGTATACCTGTAATCTGTATCTCTGCTTGTAACTCTGAATTATGTCTTTATTATTTCACCAAAACCTTATTCAAAATTATCCTATTTCTAAGAGCTTATTGAAGGCTTGTATTGCTACTGCCGTTTCCCACCTTTTCAAAACAAGTTCTATGACTTTTGAAATATCTGCCCTTGAAAATAAATTCCAGAGTGTTTAGTTTTTTAGTTATTTGTTTACAAGCATTCTGATTTGTAACAAAAGTAATTCTTCAGAACTTATAAACATGCATACAAGATGAAATGAATTTTAAATGTGTAAATAAGCCAAGGGAAAGGGAAAACAAGAATAAGAAAGTAAAATCCAGCCAGGGGTGAGGTTAGTACATAAAATATTTGCCCTCAGGTTCTATACACTTGCTAGAGGTAGATCACAAATTTGACTCAGCTTTCTGGAAACCAATCAGAAAAGGAAATGTGATTACTATCTCTAAGGTGGGAGGAAATGAGTTGCTTTGAAGAAGCATATTAACTATTCATGAAACCAAGCTCATGAAACAAAATTTTATATCTATTGTAAGAATGAAAAATTGAAAACATATTTATCATAGAGCGAGGGGTTTCAGAGATCTGTTTTGTGTAATGTCCCTAAATATTGGGAGATCCTATCATGCTGAGGTATGATTGCAATAAAAAGGATTTTTATGGGAGAGAGATGGTAAGCCTATATGATCCAGTCATGCTACCCTTGGAAGTTCTACTGGTGCAAGGAGAGATGTCAGAATATAGAAGTATCTATCAGCATCAAGTATATAAATGGCTCCAAGATTTCAAACTAAGCCACTTTATAACACAACTTTAGATCATTTCCTTGATTCTTTCCTGAAATTGATAGCATTATTGCTTCCCAGTACAAGGTTTCTCCTCCTTTACCAGCTTCAGCAAGGAAGTCCTACAGCCAGGAGGAAGAAAGGCCAGGTAGGGGAGAGCAGAGACCACTTCTTACTCATTCCGTAACCTGAAGTCCTGTTAGTGGAATGCCTGCGCATAATAGGCACTTAGTACTTGTTGCTTTGTATAGAAGTTATTCCTCTCCAAAACTCTAGAATCAACTTACTATTTCAATATTGGCAAATAAATTTGCGTTTGTAAGGAGGGATAATGATACTAACCTCAATAGGATGTTTTCAGAATGGGGTGAATTAGTACAGAGGGGCACACTAACTAATAAAAAGTGGTTAATGTTTGCGAACCAAGGAATGAACTCTTAAACACTATACAATGTCAGAGATGAGAAATTAATGAATTATCTCAAAACTACCATGATAAATATTTTAGAGGCAGAACATCATTGCTAACATTCTGGATGACATCACTTTAATAAATAATATAAGAATATATTTTTCCTCATGAGACTCAGTGAAGGTATACTTTATTTGAAATGGAGCTAAAAGACCATTTGGAGAGGGTTTCAAATTAGCCTTCTTTCAAGCAAATTGATAACTGTTGATCTAGATTCTAGAATCAATGAACTTCATATTCTTGGTAATCCTTCCTAAATACTTCCTTTACTCTGTATTGATATTTATTTATTTATTTATTTATTTGACAGATCACAAGTAGGCAGAGAGGCAGGCAGTGAGAGAGAGAGAGAGAGAGAGAGAGAGGAGGATGAAGCAGGCTTTCTGCTGAGCAGAGAGCCCGATATGGGGCTTGATCCCAGGACTCTGGGATCATGACCCGAGCCGAAGGCAGAGGCCCCAACCCACTGAGCCACCCAGGTGCCCCTCTGTATTGATATTTTGACTGGTATTATGCACTAGTAATTTTAAGATTTTATTACCAGACTTAGCAGATTCTGAATGAGTTTTGTCAATTAACTGATGATCAGTTGATTGATTGACAAACTCTCTAAATATACTTAAATTTTTAAGTTTCTAAATATACTTAAATATACTGGTTTCTAAATATATTCAAATTTTCTACGCCACTCTTGCTATAATATACTCATGTTGGTTAGTAAATAATTTATTTTCCATATGTGACCCTTCCATTAATATAATACATTTTCCAATGGTAAAGCAAAAAAGATTGGTAGGGAATACTTGATTGGGAATTGCTGCATATTATACCCATTTATTGGGCATTGATGGTGAAAATTGTCTTGTTAAAACTTGTGAAAGACCTGCAATAAATAAACCTGTTTAATCCTTAAAAAGAATACATCTTCCTCTATTCAACATGGTACTATATTCTTCAATTATTGCCTTGGAAATCCAATCTCTAATATTTGTTCTTATAGTCTTTTGTACTATATAATCTAGTGTTGAATTATAGATTTCCAAGCTAGTCATGGTATGGTTTAAAATAACATTTTACTTCAAGGCCCTGGTTATTGGCAGGCCTTCCTTGAGCACTAAGAGGCATAATCACAGATGTTCTGAAAACTAGCCTTCATTAGTAATTCTTTCTTTACTCTACTGTTTTTTTTTTTGATTGATTGATTGATTGATTTTTAATTTTTTTTATAAACATGTATTTTTAGCCCCAGGTGTACAGGTCTGTGAATCACCAGGTTTACACACTTCACAGCACTCACCAAAGCACATACCCTCCCCAATGTCCATAATCCCACCCCCCCTTCTCCCAACCCCCCTCCCCCCAGCAACCCTCAGTTGGTTTTGTAAGATTAAGATTCACTTATGGTTTGTCTCCCTCCCAATCCCATCTTGTTTCATTGATTCTTCTCCTACCCACTTAAGCCTCCATGTTGCATCACCACTTCCTCATATCAGGGAGACCATATGATAGTTGTCTTTCTCTGCTTGACTTATTTCGCTAAGCATGATACGTTCTAGTTCCATCCATGTTGTCGCAAATGGCAAGATTTCATTTCTTTTGATGGCTGCATAGTATTCCATTGCGTATATATACCATATCTTCTTGATCCATTCATCTGTTGATGGACATCTAGGTTCTTTCCATAGTTTGGCTATTGTGGACATTGCTGCTATAAACATTCGGGTGCACGTGCCCCTTTGGACCACTACGTTTGTTTCTTTAGGGTAAATACCCAGTAGTGCAATTGCTGGGTCATAGGGCAGTTCTATTTTCAACATTTTGAGGAACCTCCATGCTGTTTTGCAGAGTGGCTGCACCAGCTTGCATTCCCACCAACAGTGTAGGAGGGTACCCCTTTCTCCGCATCCTCGCCATCATCTGTCATTTCCTGACTTGTTGATTTTAGCCATTCTGACTGGTGTGAGGTGATATCTCATTGTGGTTTTGATTTGTATTTCCCTGATGCCGAGTGATATGGAGCACTTTTTCATGTGTCTGTTGGCCATCTGGATGTCTTCTTTGCAGAAATGTCTGTTCATGTCCTCTGCCCATTTCTTGATTGGATTATTTGTTCTTTGGGTGTTGAGTTTGCTAAGTTCTTTATAGATTCTGGACACTAGTCCTTTACCTGATATGTCGTTTGCAAATATCTTCTCTCATTCTGTCAGTTGTCTTTTGATTTTGTTAACTGTTTCCTTTGCTGTGCAAAAGCTTTTGATCTTGATGAAATCCCAATAGTTCATTTTTGCCCTTGCTTCCCTTGCTTTTGGCGATGTTCCTAGGAAGATGTTGCTGCGGCTGAGGTCGAAGAGGTTGCTGCCTGTGTTCTCCTCAAGGAGTTTGATGGATTACTTTCTCACATTGAGGTCCTTCATCCATTTTGAGTCTATTTTCGTGTGTGGTGTAAGGAAATGGTCCAATTTCATTTTTCTGCATGTGGCTGTCCAATTTTCCCAACACCATTTATTGAAGAGGCTTTCTTTTTTCCCTTGGACATTCTTTCCTGCTTTGTCGAAGATTAGTTGACTGTAGAGTTGAGGGTCTATTTCTGAGCTCTCTATTCTGTTCCATGATCTATGTGTCTGTTTTTGTGCCAGTACCATGCTGTCTTGATGATGACAGCTTTGTAATCTTTGCTCTACTGTTTTATCTGTTGGACTGAAAACTCTTGTAGAATTAAAAAAGGAAATAACAGTCCCATTTTGGAAATAATTTTAATATCTTATTCTGTCTTTTAGTTGACATATATGTGTGCATGTTTAATAATACTACATTGTATATTTGGCTGAACTTTCATCCATGCAAAAGGTAAGTTTCTTCTGCTATTGTCCTTCTCCTTGGTCTATTTTTCCTGCAGAATTTGGAAATTTTGACTTTATCCCTGAGTGATGTATACCTTTTCTTCTTGTTCTTATGTTTTTTTTTTCCTTATTATAGGTCCCTCCCCATCATTTATATTTTTATTTTTAAAATTCTATAATGCATTTAAATATGATTTCCAACCTATTACTTTCCAATCTGTCACTTAAATTAACAGAATTCTGCTCAACTTTAATATAGATATTATTTGGCCTTTTTGTGCCATTTTGGGGGTAATTCTTAAAAAAGATCTTATTTATTTATTTGACAAAGAGAGAGAGATCACAAGCAGACAGAGCAGCAGGCAGAGACAGAGGGGGAAGCAGACTCCTTGCTAAGCAGAAAGCCCAATGCTGGACTCTATCCCAGGACCCTGAGATCTGAGCTGAAGGCAGAGGTTTAACCCCCTGAACCACCCAGGCAACCTGATTTGTAGGTTTTTTGACTTTATGATTTCAAATTTTAGAATTTTACTTATTTATAGCCTTGACATGTTTAAAAGTGATCATTTGGATATTGAATGAGTTAAGTATTGTGGTGGTTATTAGTTTGTAAGATATTTCCAGATTTTTACCTTTTAGGCATCTAAAGGTAAAGATCATTTCCAGTCCTTATTGTGGTTGTGAAGAAGGAGATATGGAACGGATTAAGCCCAGTAAATTCTGAGCAAAATTAATGTGTGTCACTTCTGGACCAAAATATTCTCTTGTCAGTGTAGAATCTTCTAGAGTTGTCTTATTCTCTGGTACAGTTGACAACATTTAAGACGTTGTCTGTCCTATATGACCCTGGAGCCTAGAGTCAGTTCAATTCTCAGAGCCCCCTGCTGGCCTATAATCAACATACAAAATAAGCAAAAACAATCTTACTGTAAGCCCCTGGGATTTAGGGATTGTTTGAAACTATAGCATAACTTAATTTAGGCTGACTGATTCAAGTAGTGCTTGCTTTTGGCATTTTCTATATAGCACTAACAAAATTTGATATTGGCAAACTCTGCCAACAGTCCCAGAACCCTAGAGATCTCATTCCCAATCTCTGTACACCATTTTCCCACTTCTGTATGCTTTAGTATCTAGTAACATACGCATGAAATTCTCTTCAGAGAACTGCCCTCAAATTTACCCTTATGAGTAGACAAACCAGTGATTAGCTGGCCCATAAAATCTCAGCTCTCTTACCTGCAGAGAGGATGACTTTGAAATGAACTTCCACTCAGAATTCCCTATCAGGGTCCTTCTGAAGCTACTGCCTGAAAGACCTTGTATGAGATCTCACTCTTGCTTAACTGCTTCTCCTTTCAATGCCCTACTGTCTTAACTCCCTTATAATGTTCTCCTGGGAATTCTTCCTTCATGCATCACTTGTGCCTCTTGTTAGAATCCATTTCTGTGAAACCCTCCTTAAGACTTGGAATGGTGTATATATTATGTGGCTTCATAATAAGGTCGAAGGAAATATGTTTGGCTATATTTTAACTTGCCATGTTATGTAAAAAGCATCAAACTTTAGAATGTTGTGTTTTAACTCTATACCATTTAAGCCAGGAATTTGTCATGTTTAATATATTGTTCTTTACCAGATTAAAACAATACTGCTAATTCGTTTTTGTTAGTCAGGTATGATTCTTATATCATTAGTACATCATTTCTCCACTTTGGGTGATGGACTTGAAATCATTCTATTTCTTCATAGTCCTTAAACATCTTCACAGCCCAGAGAACATTATAAGATACTCTTAGGGTTAGGACAAAGCTCTGATCATGTAACAGAGCAGAGCTTCCTGGCCAAACATGGTAAAATTTACTGACATAGTCTCCCTATTATAGCGCTTTTATGAACTGTGGCTGTTGGTGATAATTACATGTGAAAGTAAAGAGAAAACGCCCACCTCTTTCTTCTGGTGATGGTTTTGGTTTGAACTGTTAAGTGTTCTTAGCAAGATCTATCGTTCCTTTTTGATCAACATATTTTGTACATTATTCCCTTTTGGTATACATTTCTGACTTTGACTTTCTCCTTGTTCAATTTAACAAATTAAGGGAAATTATGCTGACGCTTAATTACATGGTCGATTAGAAAATGCAATGATTTAGGAATTTATAAATATGGAATTTGTTTTATTTATTTGTTACAACCTTTTAGGCTACACGAGGAAAAGTGAACTGGAGGCAAATTATCCAAACTAAACTACTGAAATTGTGAGGATCTTTTACGTAATTTTCTTCTAAGTTAACAGGATTCATGTAGACAGATGAACTAAAAATGGAACTATTTGCTTTTTCTGGACATGCAGGAGGACTACAATTTTTTTCAAGCTCTTAAAGTAAGGCATGGGATAAGACTTACTCTGGGCAATGACATGTGAGCCAAAGGAGTTGTCAGTGTAGTTCCAGGTAAACAGTGGTCAACATTCTGTTGTTGCTTATTACCATAGCATAGGTTATTGTAATTGAGACCAGTTACGGTGCAAACCTCAGTTGTTTGTATAATACTTTGATCTTATGTACCAGGGTTGTCAAAATTTTTTTAAGTAGCAGAACCAAAGTTTTAAAATTATCTGTGAGATGCAAGAAATTTTTACTTCCATAAGATTTAAACTTTTACCCAATGGATTTTGCCATACAATTAACCTAGGTTCATATCTTACTTAGTAATACTGTACAAACTAGTCCACTTCTCTGGGCCAGAATTTCTGTCAGTAAAATGAAAATATGCATGCTTCTATCACATGGTTCTGCAAATTAAATTGAAATAATGTGTGTAACCCGGTGTTTTATTCTTAGTGTGTGTTCAAGGACTGGTAACCACCTACTTGGTAGATCTTTGCAAATATATTCTAAATGGACTTGAGGAAGGAGAGAGAGAACATTAAGATAGAAGGAAGGAAGTTTTTATTGGTAATAAGAGCTCCTACTCTCCCAAATTGGATTAGCTTTGCTTTTTGAGATCCTGGGATAATGTTGGTAGAGTTTGTATCCTTTGGATTCTTAGGTGTTTGAGTTTATTATGTTTATCCCATGATGGGAGAAAAACTAAAGATTTGTCTCACTTTAATCTATATATATTGACTGAATCCTATTGAATTTTCTATTTTATTTTACATTTTAAAAAATATATTATAATCTTCTTCCAGTTTGAGCCCCTTTCCCATCATCTTCTACCTTACATGTGTTACCTTCCAAGGTAAACAGAGTATCTTTGCTCTATTTCCCAAATTACTACTTCCACTCCAAGACAGCAATTGCCAAGGGGAATTTGGAAAAACAGTAGGGGAAATGGCACATGCACACACAATGTTGTGAAAGTCCAACATGGGAAATTTTATATATAGAAACACATGCCAGAAAAATGCTGGTAGTTATGCTTTCTATAAATTGGAATAGTTTATGTACATCATTCATTGACATACAAGATAATGGAACAATGGGAATAGAAGAACTACCACATCAATAAATTGAGCTGCTTATTTATATAAGTCCATGTAAGCCTTTGAGAGTTCGGATGGAGGTGTTCAGTAATTTAACTTGTAGTTAGATATTTGGGAAAGGTATTTTGCTGTGACATATTTAGACTGATTGGGGCAATTCAAACTTAGAAAGTTGTGATATGGTGCTTCATAAATAGTCAACTTTGAATGATTACTCCAGGACAATCAACGTGTTTCCATTCTCTCCCACCAGAGGTTGGTTTAAGAATGACCAATGGTGGCCATTGATACATGACACAGAGTCTAGGAGGCACACTGGCAAAGTTTCCTCCATTCTCTCAGTCTTAAATAGATTTAAGAAGGAGATAATGTCTTTCTTCCTCTAAATGTTATCACGTTTGCACAGGATGCCTGGAGTTACCGCAGGCACTTTGTGACCCTGAAGGTATCATTTTAAGGACAAGTTTGACAAACTGAGATTTTTTATAACATGATTAAACCTCTAATTATACTGATCCTGGAATTGTATTGTATTATATTGTGTTAGAAATTTCTTGTTAGGTAAGACGATAATTTTTTTATTGTTTAAGACATCCGAGTGGGATTTTTTGTTATTTGTCATCTAGGACAATTAATACCTAGATTAGAAAATGTAATTTGGATTAGAATTCATAATAATTCAAGAACTACGTGAATATTTATGTGCTTTGCACAGGAGAGTTCTGACAAACACACACTGCAATCTCTGTCCTCAGATATTGCAACTGAATAGTAATTAGACAAAACTGCACTACAACACAATGTTAGCATGCAGTTATATGACAGTCTGACATCACAAAAAGGGTGCCCCAATCAGTGGTCCAAGGTTGGAAAAGGTTTTTCCATAGGATAAAACGTCTAGTCTGGGATCAAAATGATAAGGAGATGTTGGATAGGCATATGGAGGGACAGTTAATAGTTAAGACTATTTTTTTTGTGACAAATGACAACAAGATATTTGCTGCCATGATCAGGAAGCTGAGTGGTAGTTTCAGGCCCAACTACATTCAAAGGCTCGAATCCTGTCCTCAAAATAACCTAAGTAGTATAGACAACTGGAGAGACAGAGTGGCCATTTAAAAAGGTGGGTTAGGGGCATGTGGATGGCTCAGTGGGTTAAAACTTCTGCCTTTGGCTCCAGGTCATGATCTCAGGGTCCTGGGATCAAGGTCCTGGGGTCCTCAATGGAATATTTGAATATATAAATCTAGAGTTTAGGGAAATTATCTAGGCTATAGAGACAAATTTGTGAGTCTTTCAAATATGAATAGATAGTATTTAAAGCCATGAAGCTAGAAAAGATTGCTGTAGGTATGAGAATAGATAAGAAAAGAGAATAGGTCCAAAGAATGGCTTTTGGGGATTCCAGTATGCCAGGACTGGGGAGTTAAGAGAAAACCAGTAAAGAATATGATAATGAGCAGTCACAGATGTTGGATTAAAAATCAGGAAAACCAGGTCTTGGAAGCAAGGATATGTAAATATGAGAAGCAGAGTGACTAAGAGAGAAGCATTCCACAGGCCCTCCTTCCCCCACCAGCGTATGTCTATGCCCCAAATTCAGCCTTCTCTCAGTGTTTGTGGATGGAACTTACTCCTAGAAAAGGCTGTTCTTCCCTTTTCTGTATCTTCCCAGCCTCTCTGATGTAGAAAGGAATAGTTTGAGCTACATGTAGAGGTTTGGCTTTATTTACCAGATAAAACGGAGGAGAGAAATGAACAGTGGAGAAGTAAAATAAGCAAGTACTTACTGTTTTCATTTTCTTTTTCCCTAAGACTTTCTAAGCCCAAGTTCTAAGGGGGTAGCTGGGGACTGAACGACAGTAAGTTATCATTCAGACCATAACCCTCCCACCTCACCTTCCTTATCCAAAGGTGCTTCTACTGCCAAATAGTTTTGTGCCTGTTTATAGATAGTAACATTCTTGTAAAGTTCTCTAATCAGAATATCTGAAATAAAGGTGATTTTCCACTTTCCTGCTTAATGTAGCTATGTAGCCAAACTCAAGATATGGAAAGATGTAGGATATAACCAGTGAACAAAAGTCAGTAATCAGGAAAGCTGATTCCTATACTCAGCTGGGTTATTAGCAAGGAAGTTTTGAATTCAAATAGTCTGACTAGAACCCATACTCCCAGCAAGTGCTTGAACTACCTCTTGGACTCCAGTGAAGATAACACATATGAAAGTGATTTGACAACTTTAAAAGCACTCCTATAGGTACTATTACCCCTTTTTTCTTATTTCAGAGATCATCCAGGGTGATATCAAGGATGACATCTGGACACATATATATAACTTATATATACCTGTTAAAGACTCCTTTCTGAAGAATCTGTTGGGGGTGTGTGTGTGTACATGTGTGTGTGTCTGCCTGTGTATATGTGTAAAATACTCGTTGCTTTGGATTGATTTGTTGAGCCTATTTAGAAAATGTTTTTTCTTTTCTAAACACCCATTGGCCTTATTGTCACTAGATGGCAGAAACAGATCCTACTTCTGTGGGAAAATGAGAGTTCGTTTTGCATTCGGAAGGGCATAGAAAAGCTTCCCACAGACAATGTTTACAGGCTTTCTTTATTTTGACATTTCTTCTGAATACATTAATGTTTTTTGGAAATTCCCTGTTAGGTCCCCTGCAGGGGTATGCTGCAAAGTGATCTTGGCTTACACAGAAAAAGAATGGCTTGCATTATGCACTTTGCATTTCAGTTGATAATTTTAGAATCTAAAACTACTTTATTTAAGGCAGGGGGGAGAGTGTGAAGAGGGTAGAGTGAAATAGTTGGAAAAATCAGGATATTGTATCCCATTATGAAAACACTGCCACTGTAATATTTTCTCTGAGCCACAGATGCCTTTATTAGAATTCATCCTCTTTAGAGTAAGGGGAATTGACAGTCAGGGTATCAAATATAAATGTATTTAAAAATTCTCCATGTGAATTTTTGTACTGGAGAGAGAATGTTTTATTTTTAATTTTTTTTTCCAAATTAGTTATTGCTTCAAGGTGCTATTAGTTTCGTATAAAATTAAGTACTTGGGATGGTATTTATTTTAAAAGCCAAACTGATGATTTAGTAGCTAAGAACAATGTTTTCTTGGTATCCAAACATTCACTGATCCTTAATTGTTTTGTATACATGCCAATTAGGATTAAAAATGCCTAAGGCAAAATGTTTTGATTCACCGAAAGCCATTTTTCTGTGTTCAGGCTGAAATTTTATACACACACACACACACACACACACACACACACATACATATACATATATACTATATATACATATATATATATTTACGTGTTTGTTTTTCAGGCTGAATTTTTGGATTAAAGATTATGCTGTGTACATATATTCCCCTGTATCTTTGAAAACACTTTAAAAATAATTTCTTATTTTAGAAATTATTTTTATTCCTCTTACAAAAATTTTTTAGCTTCTTTAGGATTATATCTGGCCCATGGAAAGGACAGTTTTAACCTTTGTTTACTTGCTTAAAATGCAATTTTGAAATATATATTTCATTGTAGATGCAGCTATGGGAATTCCAAAGCCATAGGAAGAAATGCTTGGTGAATCCATTTGCATACCAATACCCAGAATGCTTTTCCAGCTCACTGCTATTTAATCCAAGTCAGCTGGTATCAGAGCCCTGGGAAAAAACTGAACCATTTTGACGTGCTTCTCTGTGCATGCACTGAGTTCTTTTTCTGCACCAGGAGCACAATGAAAACTCAAAATTTCATCTCTGCTATGAATTTTTTTATAAATACTAGAATATTTTTAAATCTCTATTTCTTTACAATTTTTCTTTTAACCCTTTCTATGAAATGTTACTCTAATTATTATTGTGATAAAATTCTAATGGATAAGCAGGTTTTGAGCTACTGATTACTTGAAATATAAGTTAACTTGAGTAACTTGTGACTCTGAACACAAGTGGGAGAATTGGAAGAACATATACTTCCATTAAAAAGAAAAGGTGAAATTAGAGAGAGTGAGTGGTATGTATTCGGGAAGATCTACAAGCTTAGTGGCTGGAAGTTGATGGTCAAGGGTCACACAAGTTAAAATTCGACAGATCTATTTTAAATATTTGGTAAATGGTTCTGACCAGAGGTAAGGGCTAGTGAAGTAGAAAGTGTGAGTTTTCTAGAGTGTGTCAAAATGAAGTCAACTATGGCTAATGTGTTATGGTGTGTTGATAGTATTGTGGATGTGTTTTTTTTTTAAAGGGTCATTCATTAGAGTTTTATATGAAAGTCTTCCAGATTAAATGATATGATATCTAGATTTTTAAAAAGATAACATGGGAGTGGGAGAAAGGAGTGGGGTAGAGATGAGATAAGATTGCCACGTGTTGATAATTTTTGAATCTGGGCAATGGATACATGAGGGTTCATTTATACTTATTGTCCAATCTTAAATTGGCTGAAAATATTCTACAGTAAAAAGTTGTTTTTTTTTTTTTTAAAGATTTTATTTATTTGTCAGAGACAGAGGGAGAGAGAGAGCGAGAGAGCACAGGCAGACAGAGAGGCAGGCAGAAGCAGAGGGAGAAGCAGGCTCCCTGCTGAGCAAGGAGCCCGATGTGGGACTCGATCCCAGGACCCTGGGATCATGACCTGAGCTGAAGGCAGCTGCTTAACCAACTGAGCCACCCAGGCATCCCTACATTAAAAAGTTTTTAAGGGGAGAAATGAAGAAATAAGTCATACGGGATCTGAGCATTTGAGTTTAATCTGCATTTTCTTTCCCCGCAAAATGTTGTGGTTTATGTCTTTAAGTACTTTATCACATACTACTAGGGGAAGGAAAGTCATTTCCTCAATTAATACATAAGAAAAGGGAAGCCATGCATATTTCTCTTGAGTTATGTCCTCCTTCCACCTGCTTCACAGCTTAGTCTGTCTCTCCTGGATCTGTAATCATGTTTTCTCTTCTAGACCCTATTCAGTAATATTAAAAGAGTCTCTTTCATCTTATAAAAATTGTCTTGGATCTCACATTTCCTTCTTACTACTCTCTCCCTCTCTCGGTTTCTCTTAAAGTTTCTCTCTTTCTTTCTTACCCTACCATTCTCTTAAAAAATAGTGAAAAATATAGATTCAAATAAGCAAATGGCAATAAAATAAATACTCATGTGTCAATTATCTATGAATAAATAGAATATTATCAGTAGCTTGAAATTTCTAATATGTCTCTCCTTTATCTCCCTTGGTTCTATTTTGTATATAGTACAATAAGGTGGGCACTATACTGAAATTTTTGCTTGTCTTTTCTATATTTTTCTTTATTGATTCATCACTGTGTATATTATTACTAAACACTATCCCTCAGTTTTGCCTGCTTGATAACATTTCACACTCTGAATCATACTGTACTATATTTCTGTTATGCTTTTTTCACTCAACTATGTTTTAGGAATTCATCTATGTTGATAAAAAGAGTTTATTTATTTTTACAAATGTATAGTAGTCCATTATATACCTATAGAACGAGATATATATATATATACATATATATGTATATATATGTATATATATATATATTTCATTGTTGGTGGACATTTATCCAGGTTTTGTGCCTTTAGCATATAGTACTGTGCATATGCATATTCTAGTGTACATGCAAATGGTGACATGTACAAATTCCTCCAGGGCATATTTGGGTCAGGACACGGCTATCTTTGTCTTTCCTAGGTAAAGGCAATTGTTTCCAAGGTATGAACCATAACCAGTAGTATGTAAGTTTTTCTCATGGTTTCAAATTATTGTATATTGTATGTTATCGAGTGTTATCAATACTTGTTATAAAAATTGAACAGTTTTGTTAATGTGGTATGCTGGCATATAAAGAAGTAACTTATTTAATTATAACTTCCTTAATTACTAAGAAGGTTGAGCATCTATTCCTAGGTTTTTTTGAACAATCAAGTTTCCTACAGTATGAATTGTCTCTTTAAGATGTTTGAAGATTTCTATTTAATTTCTTAACCTTATTACACAGATTGCTAAGAGTACTAGTCATTCTCCAAATCATTCAATTTTGGTTTCTCTGCCATATGTCCATAAAATTGCTCTTAATGAGGTTTTTACTAATGCCAATGTTAACAAATCCAGTGGACAATTTTCTGTCTTCATTTTACTTGATTTTTAAATTTCTCCATTGCATTTAACAACTCCTTTTTCCTTGACATCATATTCTTCTGACTTTTCTCTAACTTCTTTTCAGTCTCTATCTGCTTCTTTTCTCTTCCTTCTCCTTTTTCTTTCTTTCTTTCTCTCTCTCTCTCTCTCTCTTTTAAAACAATCTCTAATAACTGGTGGTATTTAGGCTCTATCCTGAACTCTCTTTTCTTTTCACTATCTACTGTTTTCCCAAGACCTTTATAGGAGTGGCTCCTTTTACCTAAAATCTACAGTACTATTGTAGTAGTAGTACTACAGTTTCTACTCTATAAACCATTCCCCAGTCCTCACCTCTCTGTTTCTCTTTCCTCTCCACCATTACCCAATTTTCACTGATTTTAACACTCATTCAACATGACAGGTTTCATATTCAATGGAAATTACCCTGGAAGATCATTCCCAACTTCTCAGTCCAAATGATATAAATTTTTTATCATCTTGTACTTTTCTTATATAAGTAGTCATTTTTTATTTGCTTACTGACCATATGCCCCAGTATACTCAAAACATTCATGGGTTGACTCTGTACCTGCTTCTTCACATTTGCATCCCCTGTGTTTATTATTATTTCTGATATATGTTGGGGCCTTAGTAAATATTCTCAGATAAAAGAATAAACAGTCTAAGGCCTATATGACTTTAGATAAGTGAACTATGATTTTTAACTACAAAGGGAATTTAAAAGGGAATAGAATTTTTTAGAGAAGGTGAAGGTTTAGTTTTGGACATGTCATGTTCCAAATGCTATTTGAGTGGGATAGTCAAAAGGAAGGGCAACAAAATGCTTTGATACATGGATCTGAAACTGAAGAGAACGATATGGCTTGAGATTATTGATTTGTAAGTTATCAATACATCGAGGATAAATAAGATAAGGAGGAAAAAAGTGGCTCAGGGAGTCTGTGTAGCCTGAAAAAGAAAACTATACACAGATGCACCCTAGGGGGTGATCTGGTCTAATTCAACAACTTTCCTCTCCTTCTTGGCAGATTTTCTCAGCTCAACATATTGGGCCTGAGAGGCACTGAGTTATAGAAATAAAATATTTAATTTTGTAACATTTCTGAATATGTATTTTTCATATTTCCATATACTCTATCATGGGCAGAGCATTTTCTGTACAATACAAAGGCATATGTCTATGTATGCTTATTATTTTTTAAGCCATTACACTTCTTAAAGTCCTCAGTTCTCTAAAAGATTCAGAATAAAGCTCAAAATCTTCATTTCATGGCCTTTCTGGTTTTCTGCCTCCTCCCAGTACATCTTTGTCTTCTCCCTTTCTGCTTTCTCATCTGCTCTGCTATCACAGGCCACCTCAGTTGTTCTCTGAAGATGCCAAGTGCCCCCCGCCTCAAGTGCTTCCCCTCATGAGGACGGGCTGCCCTGACGTATTTGCTGTTTGCATGGCTTGCTCCCTTCTTTCTTCATGTTTCTGGTCAAATATCATGTTAACTGAATGGCTTTACTTAGCTTTCTGTCTGAAATAGCAAAGTCCCCATTATTCTGTTTTAGTTTTCTTTTTTGTCTCCTATTTATTTAATTTGCCTCTCTTCCCTGCCCCTCTTCAGTATAATAAGGTTAATGAAAACATGAGTCTGTGGTGTTTGGCTCATTCTTGTACCAGTTCTTAGCACTTAAAAGCCACTCTATAATACTTGTAAAATGAATAAGGGTGTCAAAAAAGACAGCAGAAGGTGCAGAAGAGTTATGGCTTGGTGGTTAAGTTCAGGGATTCTGGTCTGCGTGCCTGTGTGTGGACTCTGTCACTCACTTGGGCAAATTACTTAACTTTCTGTACCTCATTTACCTTATATTTCAATTGGAGATCATAATTCCACTTATTTGTAGCATTACCTTGAGGAGTAAAAAAGAAATCACACAGAAAACCCTTGTTCTATGTGCTTGTTCTAATGCCCAGTGCATAGTCAGCCCTCAATAAGCACTTAACCCTTGTTATTAACAGCCCAAATCAATGCAACTTATGGATTTCACCATTTATTTAGGAAATATTTATTGAGTACCTCTACATGTGAGATGTTTTGCTTGGGCTTTACAATGCTTAATAGGATACAGAAGGGAGTTGGGGGAAATTGGAGGGGAAGACGAACCATGAGAGACTGTGGACCCTGAAAAACAATCTGAGGGTTTTGGAGGAGCAGGGGGGGAGGTTGGGTGAGCCTGGTCGTGGGTATTATGGAGGGCACGTATTGCATGGAGCACTGGGTGTGGTGCATAAACAACAAACTCTGGAACACTGAAAAGAAGTTGAAAAAATAAATATATATATTTTTTAAATGGTAAAAAAAAACTATTTCATGAGAGCAAAAATTAAAGATATATTTATCATTTAAATAATTTTGAATCAACCTGCAATTTATTATCAAGTGTCCAACACTCAAATACTCTTTTGAAGAATAGCATTTTTTTCTTTTTACTTTATACATCTGTAAATACCAACTCAAAATTCCATCAGCACTTAGCAAGTTGATCTTTACTGAAACTCTAACTCTGGGAAAATTCTCCCTTTGGCTCATATGCTATTGATCCTCAACTCAATGAAGAGAAACATAAAAATCTTCTAATAATTATACTCCCACTCCAAAATCTGTGGTTTACAAGCATAGGAAATAGTCAATGATAGATTCAAGATACTGCCCCTTTATCATTTATCTTATTTTAAATGTTATTCATCTTGCATTTTTTTTTCCTTGTGAGCTGAGGAAGCAGTGAATAAATGTGGCTTATGGCTTAAAATAACATGTATAAAGGTATTCAAAAACTGTTTTGCTCCTCCAGTCCCTACAGCTCTCCTCAAGCACGTGCTCAGGTGAGCACCAGTCCACATTTCTTGGAGACCACATCTTCTTAAGAATTGTTTTTTTTTAAGGTATTTTCTCAAAAACTCCTTCAGAGCTTCTATGATATGTTGCCTAAATCCTTGCTTATTAGCTTATTACCTCGTGAGTTGTGTTTGTTAGCTGCTGAATGGTATTTTTCTCCTTTGACCAGCATTATCGTTTAACCCTAATTTCCTCAACATTAAAAAAAAATAGTTTTTAAGAAGCAAGAAAAAGCCTGTCTTCAAATCAGGTCTGATGTGTTTTCCATGAAATTCACAATACATCTGGCCTTATGAATAGCTGCTATAATTTAGGCAGCATTAAAAGAGTTTCCTCTTCTTATCCCATTCCTCCAATCAAAAAAATCCCCACCCATTGCCAGTCAGAGTGCAAAATACACATTCAAGTATAATTCTTTTGGATCCTAAAAGTTCTTAGTCTTTTCAGAGTCCTGTGCTCAAATAAAAGTAATAATGAAGGAATGTAACTTCTATCTCTTATTACTTTATCACTCTAGAAACTTCAGAAATACGGTTTGTGTGCCTCGGGAGGTGGGGGGGGGGGTCTCAGTCTTGGTATGTGGGGAGGGGACATTGTAAGAGATACTACAGAAGGGACTTAGGAGAATGCTAAAGATTAAAGTCACCTATTTTATCTTTCCTAGAGGCTTCCATGGGAAAATAGATTTAGATCTGTAACTAAAATGCAATTACAATTCTAAAATTTAAGAATAAAAGGAGTATTTTTTGAATTAATTGGGTTTTCATTGCCACTTGCACTTTTATTAATGGGAGGACAGAATATTTGATAAAAAAATAATTTAGTCTCATTAAGTTCTTCCTTTGACATCAGAAACCCTTAATTTCAAAAAAAAATATTTCCTATTAAGTTTGTGAGTCAGTTACCAGCCTTCCACCAAACATATTATTAGAGATATGGACATTTGGAGTGTTGCCAATATGTGGTTATCAATCAGCTGTTCTAAATAAATAGTTTTTTGCAACAGTTTTAGCCTAAGTTGTCCTTCTACTTTCATTATTAATTTATTTTTGCACAGTAGGCTTTTTTGCACAAAAAAGATTTTGTGAGCTAAGCCTCATGATTGTTTTTAATGAAAAAACTTATTGCCATTAGTAAGCTAGGTATAATGCTTATGACCAAAAGAATTGTAAAACTCCTAGGGATAAGATGAGGGTTTTAATACTCTGCTTAAATCAAGCAGAGAAATTAGGTTCGGTCTGAGAGAAGAGAATTCTGTTTACCAGTGCACATCTATGAGGTAGCTGGGACAAACCAGGCTCCATGCCAGATTAAAAAGGCAGGTTTCTTCTAGTCAAAGAAGCTTATAACCCTGTGCTGAAACAAAAACAAATAAGCGATCCTTAACCAAGCAATATTTCAGGCTTCTCTGAAAGAAACCAATGAAGGCACCAGAGAGAACTGTCAGCTGTATCTTAATGTTGTTCAAGCATTTGAGAGAAAAAAAAAAGGACATTTTAGGAAAAGGGAAGCATGTGCCCAGTAGAAACCATGAGTGGTACATGAAGATGAGTAAGGCAAGATCAGGAAGATGGAGAAGAGTGCTGAGAAATATGACAGGAGAGGCAGGGGGCTTTTTAAAATGTGATTGAGTATGAAGTTCATCTTATAGATTATAGAAACTGCTGCAGTTTTAGAAAGATCATCTGAAGTGCATTTTGAAAGATAGATTGAAGTCGGAATAGTATTGCTCTAATCAAGGCAAGAAATCAAGAGGAAAGTGATAAAGTTAGTGCCTGTCAGAACTGAGAAGGCAGGAGGAATTTCCAAATTGCTTTGGGTAACTGACTGGCTAGAGAATGAAAAGGTTTCTTGCTTGACAACTAGGTCAAGGGTTGCATCATTTCAATAGAGCATATAGAGGGAGAAAACATGTAAGAGTGAAAGAGAATTTGTAGCTTGAGCACCTTTAAGCAGAGGTTAATAGGTTGTATGGGTAAAAATACACAGTAGAAAGTTAATAACAGTGATTAGTAGTTCTGCAAAGAGATCTTGTCAAGAGATACAGACTATTTGACGTTGTCAGGAATAGGAATGAGATAACACAGAGAGTAAGGTCTAGACTAGAAATGGACAAAGAAAGGAGCAGTGAGGAACATGGAAACTTAAGAGCCTTGCAGATAAGGCCAACATCCAAAGAGTTGTAAAGAGTGTTGTCAGAAAATGAGTAGAGAACCAACAGAATGTTGCATTATCCTAGCAAAGGGAAGCAAGAGTTTCAAAGATATGGGAATGGTAGTAGTGCCAAAGGAATCTTTGGAATCAAGGAAAATGAAGGCTTAAAATTGACCCTTGACTTTAGTAATTAGGAGATGATTATTGATCTTTTTTTTTTTTTTTAAGATTTCATTTTTTTGACAGAGAGAGACACAGTGAGGGAGGGAACACAAACAGTGGAGTGGGAGAGGGAGAAGCAGGCTTCCCACTGAGCAGGGAGCCTGATGTGGGTCTAGATCCCAGGACCCTGGGATCATGACCTGAGCTGAAGACAGGCTCTTAACGACTGAGACACCCAGGTGCCCCAGGAGATGATTATTAATCTTAACAAAAGAAATTTTATTTTGGATATTAGCCCCTTGTCAGATATATCATTTGCTAATATCTTCTCCCATTCAATAGGTTGTCTTTTCATCTTGTTTGTGGTTTCCTTTGAAGTGCAAAAGCTTTTTATTTTGGTGAGATCCCAGTGGTTTATTTATATATTTTTTCCTTGCCTGAGGACACATATCTAGAAAAATGTTACTAAGGCCAATGTCCAAAAACTACTGCCTGTGTTTTCTTTTAGAAGTTCTGTGGTTTCAGATCTCACATATAGGTCTTTAGTCCATTTTGAGTTTATTTTGTATATATGGTATAAAGAAGTGGTCCAATTTCATTCTTTTGCATGTAGCTGTCCAGGGTTCCCTACATGATCTACTGAAGGGACTGTTTTTTTCTTTTTTTAAGGCACTGTTTTTTTTTTTTTTTTTTTTTTTCTCCTCTGTATATTTTTGTCTTCTTTGTCAATTTTTAATTGCTCATAGAAGGATGGCTTTATTTCTGGGCTATTTTGTTCTGTTGATCTGTGTTTCTATTTTTGTACCAGCACCATACTGTTTTGATTACTACAGCTTTGTGGTGTATCTTGAGATTTGGGATTGTGTTATCAAGAGTCAAATTTAGTGGTTAAGAAGTGACTGGTATTATGGAAATTGAACCATGGGTGCATATGACTCTTAAGAAGCTTGAGTCTAAAAGAAACAAGAAATTAAAAAGTAAAGTTCTGACATACAGAGTGGGCAAGGAAAAAATGTTTTCTGTTTGTTTTTCATCTTTTCTTTTTCTAACGAAAGATGACTAAAAGAATTCAGCTGAGAGAAAAAACATTAAAGAAATAAATCGTATGTAATATCACATTTCATTTGTAAAATGAGATGTTTAACATCAATAGAAGCAGAAGGGTATCTCTCAGAATATCTGATATTAAATACTTTGTGAAAAACTCTATTTCTTTCTATTATGATGTTGATCACTAAAAATTTGATTGTTGAGCAAAAATATTGATCTAGATAAGAGGAAAAGGTCTTTTCTTGAATAAGAATAAGGGCCATTTATTTCCTGGAAGCTGCATGGGATGAGATTATGATGTTTGAGGAGTGAATCATTTTTTGAAAAAAAAAAAAAAAAGAGGCAGAAAGTTGAGAAAATCAATTCTAGATGAGCTTGGCTTTCTCTACAAAATAGGAGGCAAATGTATAGTAAGGGTACATAGGTAAATGTTTAATACTGATTTCAAAGGAATAATGAAGTTTTGGGATACATACTCTGGAAATGTAAAAGAATACTAATAAAAGACATTGAAAATTACCCACCTAAAGGGCATTGTTCACATCAGAAGCCATGTATTTGTAAAAGCCCCAGACATCATGACTTTGTGATTTTTCTCTAATGCTGTTCAGTACAAAGAAGGAAGAGAGTGGATGACTATGCTTACCCAAGGCTAAAGATGTACAGAGTAGAGGACTTGAGATGTTGTCCACAGAAAGACTTCAGTCAGTGATCAAGGATTCTTGGCTGGATAAGAAAAAAGGTAAGACCAGAAGAAAACCCGCACAGAGACCTGGAAGACCACTAAGGGTGATACTTGATAATTCTGGAAGTGTAAGTGCCCTCAGAGAAGAGAGGGAAAGGAGCCAGCGCTTCTTGCAAATGTACTGGGAACTACATACATCCAGAGTGGTTGTTAAATTCCAATGAGTTCAAAGAAGTCACAGGAAATACAAATGACCCTGAGGAAAACAAAATTATTTTACAAAACAAAGCAGGATGATTTTCAATTCACTAAGTGCAAAGAGTGGTATTTTTAGGGCCAAGAGCACAATACAAATACAGAGTAGAGAAATAGACAAAGGTGAGTGGAATAGATTTGGGCATAGATTTGGGAAATATCTCAGCAAAGGTCTGTATATTTAAGTCCTATGGAGTGAAGGAAACAATCTGGATTATTTTCTTTTAGGCAGTTTCAGAAATTTGAGGATTTAGGGACATTTTCGAAAAGTCAGTTGAATGTGTGAGGCAAGAAATGGAAGTGAATTTCCTAACTGTAAGAAAGTGGAAAAAAAAAAAAAAACCTATGAAATTTTCTCCTGTCTCTACCCATAGTACAAACAATAGGCTGTCAGGAGCAGTGTGCAAGAAATTGTTACATGGATATATTTATTTCAGGCAGAACATCAGGAGTCTGTATCATGTTCTTGGTTATAATTTACATTGTGACTTTGTATTTTTTCTCATGGGTACAAAAATAATAAGGTTTTTCTAGGAATGGATGGTTATATACAAAACAAGCATCGGCTAGTTCGTTCTCTAATGTCAAATTTATAATCATACACTGCTTTGAATGGGATAAGAATAAATGACTCATGAATGGATCAAATGATGGCTCTCATACTTGACGTGCACATAGTCTTACCCTAGGCCACTGAGCCAGACTTTCAGATGGGCCCTTACCTTTTCATTGCTCTCTCTGGGCCATAGCTCTCGTCAAGCGGTGTCCCTGGACAGCTGGCTCTGCCATGAACCATCTGGAGTTCTTACTCCCTAGTGATGCCCATTACAGAAAAGTTTCAAGTCCTCAACTTCACCTTTAGGGAATCTATATATCATTTAATGAGACATCCAGCAGCACATTTGCAAGATGATGTTGACAACCCCCCCCCCACAAAAAAAAGTGTTTGGAAGAATTCTAACAGTTTTATTTTAAGAGAAATTATAACCGTATAAAACTACTGGTATTAGGAGAGATCCACCTTCCTAAGGAGCAAACAGCAAATACAAACTGAGCAATTACTATGTGCCAGGTACTGTGCTCAGTGCTTTGAATGCATTATTTCACTATGCCCAGCAAATAATCATTTATAATTAATAAATTAGAAATAGGAGTTTTTAATGGGTTAAGTAACTTCCTCAATAAATGAAAAGCAGGCTATATGTTCAGAACAGTTTGTGTACATGTGTTCATTCAGTTTTTTTGTTTACTGAGGACCTGCTGAGTTTAAGTTATTGTTTTAGGTACAGGGAATAAGAAGAAATGTAAAACAAACCTTTTCAGTCAGGCAGTTCACACTTTTGTAGGACAGGTAAGTATGCAGATCACCTTCTGGATTATTCCATGGCAAGTTCTAAAATAGAACCCGAAATAGTTCTTTGGGGGTAGATAGGAGAACATATTTTTCCTAATGAAGGAGAGGAAGATTTCACAGAGTCAGAGAATTTTGGATGAGGCTATGAAGTATGACTGGCTTCTTCTACAGAAACTTGGGGTACCCTAGAATGATTCAGCTTGGACATTTTGTTCTCTACAATTTCAGGCAAGGTCTTATTTAAAAAAAAAGTCTGCTGCCTTCTGTTTTTAGAGGGTGTGTGGGGGGGTAGGTGGTAAATAGTAAAAAAAACAAAACAACAACAACAACAACAACAACAAAACAGAGCAAAGGAGGGAAGAGCAAATAAGGAAAGGAAAGAGGGTGGACCAGATAATCAAGAAAGGAGAGAGAAATTCAGGAGTAGTTGTATGTAAAATAGAGATAAAAGAAAAGAAGGATTAATAATGATTTCAGAAGTGACTGTGAAAAGGAAAGACAGAGCCAAGAGGAGAGAGGGGAGCAGGGGAGTCATGATGAAGGAAATAGAACAGAGATTTGGGTAAGAAGACAAAAGCAATTTTAAAAGATATTTTTGTATGGTTATTTTATTTTATTTATTTATTTTTAAGGATTTTATTTATTTATTTGAAAGAGAGAGCACGAGGGTAAGGTTGGGATGTACCGAGGCAAAAAGCCAAAGGGAGACACAGACACCCTGCTGAGAGGGGGCCTGACATAGGTCTATATCCCAGGACCCCTGGATCATGACCTGAGCCAAAGGCAGACGCTCAACCGACTAAGCCACCCAGGTGCCCCTACTGCATGGTTATTTTAGGCTCTTATTATAAAAATATAAGAACATGATACTTTTCATGAAAAATTTTCTCAAAAAATATGAAAATGCTTGTTCAGAGTAGCTCAAATCAAGAATGCCCAGAACATGCTTTTTTTTTTTTTTTTTCCTTCCAAGTCCATAACAGATGACATCTCTAAATACAGGAGATTAAAGTTGAAACTCTTAAGTAGTAGCTTTCAAGAATCCTATTTTCTTGCTATGCGTCTGAACCATAATTTGAAAACAAAAAGCAGTGATGCTGATTTTGGAGCCCATCTTCTGAAAATAAAATTCTAACTTCTCCTGAAGAAGAAATGGCTTTGGTTTAGTATTTTTGAAAGGGTACTCAGTTCATATGTGACTTTCATATATGAGTTTCCAGTGTGTGAGTTTTTATTAAATCCAGTCACCAATTTACAGATTGGTGGATTGATGTGCTTTCAGAAAACAGAAGACATCTTTAAGGAAATGGTGGTGATACCAGGCTTTGGTGCTTTGTGAAAACTACTTTTCTGTTTCTATAGAAATGTTTGTGTTTCAATTCCACTCCCACCCACTGTTTTTTTGTTGTTGTTAGTGCTGTTCTGATGTCTTTAAGGGTGTGTGTGTGTGTGTGTGTGCGCCCGTGTGTGTTTATGGTTCATGTTGTTGTCGTCGTTATTGTTCTAATAGAAAGACTTTGGGGTGTGGTAGACTTTTCTGACTCTAACGCTATAAACTCTTGCAACACATAACAAACAACCGATCAGAGAAATGGCAAACATTGTCTGTATTCTCTGTGCACTTGGCAGGGATTTTTCATATTGTACGTTATTGGCTCTGCTGTGTGATAGCACAACAGAGCCTTTGTAATGCTCTCGGCAGAGCTATTTATATGCTGCGACTCTACTAAGTATCCTTCCCTCTGCTGGTGTTCTTCCACAGACTCAAAGAGAGAGTGATTCGCCCAAATAAAAGAAGTATAGATTGACATTGCTCAGAGCACAGGAGGCTGTAAAGGCAAAATAAGTCTTTATATAGCTCACATTAAGTATTATTATAGTCAATTGAATGGCAAAATGGAAGTTAGCCCAAAATGAAGTAAAAAGAGATTTCTTTGTGGCAGCCCAGGATAATTAGAATCTGGTTGGCATGCACCTGTGTTTGATGCTCCATATATGTTGTGTCAAAGGGCTCTGGACCCCAGGGTCATCTGGCTTTTAGTGATTTCCTTCAACAACTGTGAGCATCAAAACTTCAAGAGATGAATGCCAAAAGGCCCCCTGTTACCTGTGGTCACTTTCTGAAACAGATTACTGAAAATTTAAGTGACTTGGCTATACACACTACCCCATAAGTAGAGTAAATGTAAAATCCAACCAAAAAAAAAAGGAGGGGGTGCGGCAAATGTTATTTTGTCTTCATTTCATCACATCCAAACTTCTCACGAACAATTCAAAGCTGATAGTTCAATGACCTAGGAAAATATAGTTACAATTTTCCTTCATATATTTAGGTTGACACTGAATCATATATTTGAGGCTTTATTTCCTTCTCAAAATTAACCTGAATCATTTATATTTTTCTGAACTCGTTTAAAATTTGTCAGTGCCATTATGCTTGTACTTTTATAAGGACACGGGGCTGAGATGATATTCTAGCATTAGCCGGACATGGGTTGTGTTCTCTGTTATCTAATTCAACCAACAAGGGCTTGCCTGCAATCTGACATTTGTATTCATATTAAAAGGTCTGATATTTGGATTCAGTCATATTCAGTCATGACATGTTCAGCAGCATGACTTTAAAAATAGCATAAAATGCATAAAAATAATAAGGGAAAGAGATACTAGCAGAATGTGATGCACCAGTTAATGTCACACTAACCCGAGGATATAGGAAATGTCAATTCTTGGTGGTTAAGGCAGACCAGAGATATGTGTGCAGTCCCAGGAAAAAATGATTATGTAAAAGACTGATGGTCTTTTACTTGCTATTTGTTCACTTCTTGGTTAACGGTGTAAAAAAGATCAGGGAGACACAGAAAGAATAACTTTCCGGTCCTTACTAGCACAGTAAGGTGAATCCTAGGAAGAAAAAAGAGAAAGGGAGAGAGAGAGAAAAAAAAAAAACAAAATAAAACAGCTTTCAGTTTTTAAAGATAAAGCCTTGTCATGTGCTTACTTAATGAATCCCATTATTTTGATGATAAAAGAGCAGGTACTTTGTTCTTCTGCCAATATAATCCTATATATTCCTTGCTTGGGGATTTTTAAAAGATCTCCAACAACTATATCTACAGTTGTTATCTGACTTGTTTTGTCTGTACAGGACAGGAACACAACATATTTACTTAGATTTATTATTTAGCAAATAGTTAAATAGATTGTATTATATGAAAACTTGCTGTGCTAGCAAAAGGAATGAAGATGTGAAATGGTTTGTACTCCAACTTTCACAAATTTAATGGGTGTGACAAATACTTATAGTAACAAAATTATGTGGAGTAAGAGGAAGTGGACTGACTTAAAATATAGAGGATTTAGCTAGGTTTAAGACAACTAATCTTGGGACACCTGGGTGGCTTAGTAGATTAAGCATCTGCCTTGGGCTCAGGTCATAATCTCAGGGTCCTTGGATAGAACCTCACATTGGGCTCCGTGTTCAGTGGGGAATCTGCTTCTGCTTCTCCCTCTCCTTCTGCCCCGGTCTCCTCTTGTATGTTCTCTCTCTCAAATAAATAAATAATCTTTTTAAAAAAGACAATTATTCTTTTTTAAAAAATTTTATTAACACATAATGTATTATTTGTTTCAACAGTACAGGTCTATGATTCATCAGTCTTACACAATTCAAAATACTCCCCATAGCATATACCTTCCCCAATGTCCATCACGCAGCCACCCCATCCTTCTGACTCCCCCTCCCCTCCAGCAACCCTCAGTTTGTTTCCTGAGATTAAGAGTCTCTTATGGTTTGTCTCTCTGTCTGGTTTCATCTTGTTTCATTTTCCCCTTCCTTCCCCTATGATCTTCTGTCTTGTTTCTCAGATTCCTCATATCAGTGAGATCATATGATAATTGAAAAAAGACAATTATTCTTAAAGTTATTCCTTAAAAAAAAAATTAGGTTCCTAATTTGGTTCCTCAAGAGGCTATGGAATATTCCCTCTGAAAAAGAACTATGCTTGATCTTTAAAAGTATGGTGTGGCCTTTGAAAACGCCATTGGCTCTGCCAAATAGAGTATATAGAGTTTAGTTATCCTTGAATGACTTCTCAGGGTATAAATGCAGGCACAGAAATGTCTAAAACTGTTTCTCCTAATAGTTTATCTTGCGAAATAGTAGTCCATTTAAATATTTGGAAGAAATGGATTCTCCTGTCAAATATGTTTGGGACACTTTGGGTGTTTTTAACCCTCTTTCAAATTTCTTTTCTTTCTTTCTTTCTTTCTTTTTTTTTAGATTTTATTTCTTTATTTGAGAGAGAGAGAGAGCACACAAGTGAGAGAGAGAGCACAAGCAGGCGGAGCAGCAGAGGAAGAGGGAGAAGCACATTTCCCTCTGAGCAGGGAGCCGGATGCAGGACTCTTGATCCCGGGTCCTGAGATCATGACCTGAGCCGAAGGCAACCACTTAACCGACTGAGCTACCCAGATGACCCAACCCTCTCCCAAATTTCAAAAGCATATGAACATATGGGGAGAAATCAGAGGGGGAGATGAACCATGAGAGACTATGGACTCTGAGAAACAAACTGAGGGTTTCAGAGGGGAGGGGCTTGGGGGGTTAGCCCAGTGGCGGGTATTAAGGAGGGCACGTATTGCAAGGAGAACTGGGTGTTGTGCACAAATGATGAATCATGAAACACTACATCAGGAGCTAATGAAATACTGTATGGTGACTAACAGAATAAAAAAATTTTTTTTTAAACTTTGAGAAGGGCTACAATTAAGAATTACTGTTTACATTTGCTTGACACAGCATTTTAAGATGTACTTGACCACGCTATCCCTTTATTACACAGTGCCCTGGGAAACTAGCATTTCAGATAACACAATTTAGGCATATCAATTGACAGTGGAGAAAAGTAACTACATTTGAAAAATAAACCGACCTACAAGGTATTAAGTAATGTAAAATATTATCTTGTTTGACATTCACTGTAAAGCCACTTGGCAGATAATATTTTCATTTTAAAAGGTGGGAACACTCAGATTCAGACAGGTTTATTTTCCTGCTCTGGTGACAGAAAGTAAAGGAGTGACTGGACCAGAATTCAAACCCAGGTCTCTGTGATTTCAAAGCTCAGGATTTGCCCTCTGCTCTGTTATCTCCTAAAAACGTTTTGCTCCATAGTTAAGCCCATCGCCTAATAGTTGTTACTCTTCGTGGATCAGAAAGAATAAATGGGGGCGCCTGGGTGGTTCAGTGGGTTAAAACCTCTGCCTTTAGCGGCTAAGCAAATCCTCACCTGTTTTTTCAATAACTCTCCATCTACTTCATTCATCCGTACAAGGTGACTGATCTGAAATCACATGCTCTTCCCTTGTGCTCCACCGCTAGATCCTATTTTCTTTCCTCTGCTCAAACTTCTTACCCAGCTCCACATCATCATGCTCGGGTGACGACTTTGCTCCCTGTTTCACAGAGCAAACAGAAGCAGGTAAGAATCGGAAAAGAACTTGCACATGCTCCCACAGCTGTCAGTGAACTTGCATGTGTGTCTGTTCTGCCTTTTCTTGGTTATCATGGAACTGGTATTATTTATCCATATCTCCATCCTTATTTCAATCTCTTTCCTTTACAGTAAAGTTCCTCAAAAGTCTTATTTACTTATTGTCAAGAAATTTCCTCCTAATCTCTCTTGAATATGTTCTCATCAGACTTTTTGGTCCTATCACTCCCCTGAAACAGCTGTTGTCACAGGCACTAGTGACCTCCACATTGTATGCTCGAATGATTGCTTTACAACTTAACTTTTGGCATTTTTGATGTAACTAATCATCCTTTCCTTGAAATGGCTTCTTCAGAATGTTTCAAGATACCATCTTCTTGGTGGTCCTACTTAGCAGCTGCTTCTTGTCTCTTTGACTGGTTCTGGAGAGGCATCAGCATCCCAAACCTCTTCTCATTTTGTCAACATTCACAGCCTAGGTGAGCTTATTTAGACTTCTAGCTTCAAACACTACCCATTTGTTGGTGACTCTCATATAAATACATCCTTCTCAGACCTCTCGCCCGTAAGTCTCCACATTGATATCAAATAGGCCCTTCAAATTAGTAATATATAGAATGTTAGACCAAAATGTTGCACAACTGAAACTAATATAACATTGTATGTTAATTATACTTCAATAAAAATTATTTAAAAATTAACAACTTAAAATAGAAAGTAAAAATTACTAAAGTGATATAGATAGGTAAGGTCTTTTCTTTGATTAAAAAAAAGATCGAAAATGCATTCAATGTATCAAAACAGAAATTCTGAATATCTCTTCTGTACTCTTTCAGCCTTTCCCATCTCAGTAAATAGCAACTCCATTTTTCCGTGTATTGTTTCTGATTCAGAACAAATACTTCATCAGTATGAAGAACAGTAGTTCAATGGCTCAAGGCATTGTGTACCTACAGACACTTCTGTTTTCAATAGGGGTCACCTTCCCGTTCTATAGGTTCATCTATTTCTGGGTAATGTATATGGTAAGAATGTGAGACTTGCAGGCATCAGTTCTTTACTTGCTTCCTTAATTATGAAGCAATCAATTCCTTGATGATGATGAATGAGACATCTGGTAAAAAATGAGATGATTTTGCTGGCAGAAACATGGTAGATAGGGGAAAATCCAAATCCAGAAAAAATATTTTTTTTTTCCTAGTGAGCCAAATCTCTGCTTTCTTCATGATGGAAGTAGTATAACGAACCATCAAGTGAATGATAGATTTTAGCCTTTTATGACAAAATTTGAGGGTTTCAGCTTCAACTGTCATGTTAGAATCTTGATACTTGGCAAGGGTATTGGCCAGATCAATTTGGGTGAAAAAAGAGTCATTTTAATTGGGCTCATGGTTAGCCTCTGTATTTACCGTACTAGTACTTTGTTATGAGCACTATTTATCATATGTTTACTTATGCGAAAGCACTGGCTTAAGGAGGTTACCATGAAAAGAGGCTAAATGGCATTCACAGAGAGGAGTATCTTGCTTGGCAGGGACTGCAGAGGGAAGTATTCAAGAATGCAAACATGGAGACCACATTGAGACTTTTTCAAAATATCTGCCCACATACCTTTGCCTAAACCAGTTTGTTATTAATCCTCAAGTATTTTGAATTTCTAACCATTTGACCAAACCTTAGTCACTATCCATGTATTGTATAAAGCATTACATCAGACTGTTTCTCCTTCCAGGCAAAAAGGGCAATAAGATGTGTCATACAAATTTCTACCTCCCAGATTTTCTTCCTTATCCTTCAGGGCTAGTTCTTAAGCTACATTCAGGTTGGAGTCAGCATATGGTACACCTGTAAGACAAATTCAGTTTTTTCCTCTTCAGTTAACTAACATAGGGAACTCCCCTAGAGTCCATAATTAGGGATTGAGAGATCAGTAACAGCATGGCAGGAATTGTCATGTTCAGAGTATAAGTCAAATTTTCCTGCAACTTACTTGCACATTCAGGCCCTCCTGGTCTTTACAATAGGCAAAACTTGCACTTGGCAATTAATGGATATTGAGTATACTGGAGTTCATGGCTTTGAATAAAACTAACCAGGTCGGAGCGCCTGGGTGGCTCAGTGGGTTAAGCCTCTGCCTTCGGCTCAGGTCATGATGGATCTCAGGGTCCTGGGATCAAGCCCCGCTTTAGGCTCTCTGCTCAGCAGGGAGCCTGTTTCCCCCCACCCCCCTCTCTGCCTGCCTCTCTGGTTACTTGTGATCTCTGTCGGTCAAGTAAATAAACAAAATCTTTAAAAAAACAAAACAAAAACTAATCAGGTCAGGGCACATGGTTATCTGCTGTTTAACACTGAAGGGTAAAAGAAGTGAAGAGTTATTTCTCAAAAAGAGGACAGCTATTTTCAGAAGACACAATTTTACTATAAACCCTGTGAGACATTGATATGATTCTCTCTTGTAACAAGTCTTAGACAGCAAACCTACCTACCTGAGGTATGGAAAGTACCAATGGATCCACACGTTCATAAGGACCTAATGACAGAACGACTTGTTTTGAACCTGAAGCATTTGAAGATCCTGTTCTCGTTCTGAGTTTCACAAAAAGCTGGCAGTGTGTGGGGGCACTCAGTAATTGGGATAGAAAAGCACATCTAAATGTGGCATATGCATGCAGTTCTGATATAACACTTTGAAAACACAAATTCCAATTGATGTATTGGGAGACAATTTGCGCATAATGTCTCTATAATTATGATTGTGAGAAAGACTAGGAGAATGCAGAAAACTGTACTCAGTTGAACTGAGCCACTTAGGCATACACAAAACATACTCACCCAGCCACCATCACACTACAAACTGCGCTCATACACGTCTGGTGTAACGGTGTTCTGTCCCGCTTCAGGTAACTCTCCTTCCCCCACTTCACAATAATTCACACTGAATACCTGCCTAAGGAAAACTCAGATGTTTATTACGGTAAAGTACCGTATTTATTATAGTATTTAGGTATTTCTTAACCAATTCACATAGGTAAAATTCGGTGACTGTAATGTTAAGTTCTTTTTTTTCTTTCTTTCTTTCTTTTTTTTTTTTTTTTTTTTTTTTTTTTTAATGTGTCACTGATGAAGTCGTGGCCCTGGCTATATTTTTCTCATAAGGCCAGTGATTTCATTGTCTAATGTTGCATAACAAGGCAATTTTCAAGAATACATATGTCATGTCACAGCAGAATTAACTGTACAACACAATGTGGGACAGTGATTCCCACAAACAGGAAAATAAGTCAGATATTTGGAGGCCAAGAAATGGCAATATTCTACAGAAAATAGAATAATAAGGACAGAACTGAAGCAAGAAAGAGATTTCAGGACCACTGTATTGAGTATTTACTATATTCTGGACCCTTTGTTAGATATTTTAAACCTCATTATGTTATAGGAGGAGGCTCACGGTAATGTCAGAATGACGGGACAAGCATCACAAGGCTTGTAAAGGATGAAGGATGACTGCCAAGGAGACAGTTTCCATTATAGACTATAGCATGTACTAGAGTCATCTAGTTCTCAGGATAATGGGACTCTGTCAATAGTATGGCTTTAACAAGGACAAATTAATAGGCCAAGAGATGCATAAGTACAAGATCCACAGGCACGTTCCCTTCAAGCAGTTTAAGATTTTTTGTGAGTTAAAACATATACATAAAAGCATACTAGTGGAGGATAAGTTATCACTGTGTGCCATGGAAAGTGGGAACCATGAGAGAAAGCTGTTTGCAAAAGATGTTGATTTTGGGGGCACCTGGGTGGCTCAGGGGGTTAAAGCCTTTGCCTTCAGCTCAGGTCATGATCTCAGGATCCTGGGATTGAGCCCCACATCAGGCTCCTTGCTAAGCAGGGAGCCTGCTTCCCCTCTTTCTCTGCCTGCCTCTCTGCCTACTTGTGATCTCTGTCTGTCAAATAAATAAATAAAATCTTAAAAAAAAAGAAAAGATGTTGATTTTACTATTCCTTGAATAAACAGATTGAGTGTAGGTAGAGAAGAGGAAGAGTTCTTTCTCAGAGGAAGGAAGAATAAGGACAAAGAGAGAGGGGAGAATGCATTTCAGAAAATGATTTCATGATGAAGAAAATCCAGGGGCACCTGGGTGGTCCAGATGGTTAAGCGTCTGCCTTTAGCGCAGGTCATGATCTCCAGGTTCTGGGACTGAGCCCCATGTTGGGCTTCGGGTTCAGCGGGGAGCTGCGTCTTCCTCTCCCTCTGCCTCTCCCTCTTGCTCACGTTCTCTTTCTCTGTCTGTCTCAAAGGAATACATAAAACCTTTAAAAATAAGAAGAAAGACCAAAGAAAAGAGAGGGAAAGCAAGAAATAAACCAAAGATATTCCATGGGAAAAATAACGGTGTACTTAGAAATGTGCTTTCTGTGAGATAGGATGTAGGATTAGCTAAGGAGGTGGAGAATGGTGAGCAGCTAGAAGCAGTGTGGTTCTGGCCATTGATTTTACAACCTTTGATGGATAAAAGGGTTCAGGATGTTGAAGCACTTATTCAAAAGAGGTATGTGTATGCTTGAATACAGACTTGAAAAAGTATGAAAATCTTAAATCAGTATGTATTGTTGACCTATAGATAAACTATACTTATGGGTCAAGAGTATTTTTTACTAGATTATCTCTGAACTATTTTGCGGTCCCTTTTCTGTTTTGTCTTCATTAATGAACTTTTATTTACTTCCTTCATTGTTACATTTATAAACTGAAAGGTGTATTTTTTAATCCCAAATCTAGAACATTTTAATTCTATAATAAATTAAGAATTTTCTTATAGTTTTCTGATTAAAATGTAATAATGAGTAGTCTTCTGTCCAA
This sequence comes from Mustela putorius furo, assembly GCF_011764305.1. Lineage (NCBI taxonomy): Eukaryota > Metazoa > Chordata > Mammalia > Carnivora > Mustelidae > Mustela > Mustela putorius. Next base: position 11,834,449 of record NW_025422471.1, on the reverse strand, counting down.
ACCGTCTTCATTTGGAAGTGTTTGATTTTTTAATTAATTAATTTTAAGGACTTATTTATTTGTTTGTTTACTTTTAGAGAGAGGAGCTGGGGAGAGAGAGGAAAAAGAACAGGGAGAAAATCCATAGCAGACCCCCCCACTGAGTGTGCAGAACCCAATCACAGTTCTGACCCAGGACCCGAAAATCATGACCTGAGCTGAAATCAAGAGTTGAATGCCCAACCAACTGAGCGATGCAGGCACCCCAGTTTGGAAGTGTTTCAATCAATTTTGTCATATTTAGCTTTGTTCTCCAGACCACAAGCCCTTTTCTTCTGACGTAGTAACCTAGAACTTCATTTAGCTAAAAGGAATAACCAATTAATGAAGATGTCACTTAATATAATCATCACGTATAGCCAGTAAAGACTTGTCATTAGCATTCTTGAGGAAAATTTAGTGATACATATAAAGAGTCTTAAAAATAATCCCATCAATTGATCTAGAAACTCCAGTTGAAATAATTTAAGAATGAATTTCCTTAGACTGCTATTTATAATGTTGAAAAATTAGAAAACTCCAAATAGGGGAATGGTTATGTAAGTCATAGTAAGAAAGTCCACTTATGCAATGGAATTTTAATCAGCAATTTGATAATGTTTTCCAATCTGTATGGTGATGTGAATATGCTTAAAATACAGAGTACAGTGTAAGGAGGGAAATTCAAAAATTACACATTTTAATATGAGTTCAGTGGCATAACTGTTATGTACATGTGAAAGTTTTATCAAAAAATTTTCTTTTTTTTTTAAAGATTTTATTTATTTATTTGACAGAGAGAGATCACAAGTAGGCAGAGAGGCAGGCAGAGAGAGAGAGAGGGAAGCAGGCTCCCTGCTGAGCAGAGAGCCGGATGCGGGACTTGATCTCAGGACCCTGAGATCATGACCTGAGCCGAAGGCAGTGGCTTAACCCACTGAGCCACGCAGGCGCCCTATCAAAAAATTTTCTAACTAGTTTTTTTTTACTTTTAAAAAACTATTAACTAGTTTTTTTTTTTTACTTTTTGCTAATTGTGGCTTTAAAGATGATTTGAACTTTCCTCTTTGTACCTGCCTGCATTTTATAGGTTCTCTTTAATAAGCACAAATTCTTCTATAATTGAAGAAAACTTAAAAATACATATTTTTAAAAAATGAACCCACGATAACATCAAAACTACAAATTTAGAAGAGAGCAAGTTAACTCAGACTCTGACAAAGCTTACACATAGATGTGAGAGTGTGACATTTTCCACTGTGCTTTCAACATGTGGATAGTGGCAACAACTAGAAATAAGCCGGTGCTTGAGTTTCCTTGTGAAACCTTGGAAGATGCTGATGACACAGGCAAAGGAGAAATCGAATTCTTTTCTGTGAAGGACATTAGGAGTTTTTTTAAAAACAGGATGGAGGTTTGCTACTGAAGCACTTTGCCACCAGATGCTTCCTTTTAGTTTTTGTAAGGACCGTGGTTGTTACCTCTAAAACATTAACTACTTTTTGGCTAGTGTGCAAATGCTAAATCAAACACCTGTTTTCAAGACATGCACAGTTGATAGTCTGCCGGCTCTACTCCATCTGATGCTATATGTTGCATTTTTCAAGGAGGTATGACCTCAAAGAAGTGTCCATTTCTAAATGATGGGGGAATATGGGGGTTTCTCTTTCTATTCTTTGTTTTATCATTTTTATATTGCAACCTCTTATTTTTTACAGTTTGTAACCCTTCTGTTCAGTATTCATTTCTTGCTTATTGTCTTGTTTTTACTTTGTGTTATTTTCAATGAGAATACATCGTGACCACAGGTACCAAAAAGGAATTTTTCTGGTGACTTCATCCTGAGAAATGTTTTCTTTTCAGATGGAAACCTTTGCCTCTGTTTGGAGAGCTGTGTCTCAGAAAGGTTTAGCTGAGATGTCAGCTTTGCTTTCAGAGGTGATAGATACATAGATAGATAGATAGACAGACAGGAGAAAGAGAGAAAGGACAGAGAAACATATAGACAGAAAAATAGATCTCTGTATGTGTATAAATACAATACATACAGTATATATATACATATATATACATACATATATATGTACACGTAAGTACACACTTCAAATCATAGCTATAATAAGGTTTACTTTTCATCTTGAACTAAGTAAGTCGCATTAATTTCAAGAGCTTGAATGAATGTGGCACACGTTTAGGTATGAAGCAACAAGTGACTTCTCCATTCATCGAAAGTTTGTTGAAAGCGTGGTTAACCAGTAGAACACAAGAACCTGTGGAGCAGACAAAGATTAATTATACCTGTACCCATGCAGCAATGTTTGTGTTCCAAACAAATTATATTTGCTTGTGTTTAAACGATGCATCAATCTGATGCGTGCAGATGAACGTGTGTTCAGGATGGGTGAGCACACTTGTTTGAATGTCATATTTATCCCTGTATTTTGTCAGAAAATTAACTTCTTTGGAGTTTGTGCTTGAGCTGAGCATATGGTTGTTGATCTCTGGAGATGACAGCCTATCTGAGCAATAGCTCCTTATGGCTCCAGCTCTCCTCGGCTGGCAGATGCTTTGGGCTTTTCTACAATTAAGTGGAGATCATCACTGTTTTCTTTGAGCACTGCTGTGCCTTGTACTCTGAAGTGTTTTGTTAATCACTGTCTGCCTTCGACAGAAGCTGCCAAAGCTCTCATTAAGTTTGAATTTTGAGATGTCATGCTCGAATGATGGAATTTCATCCTTTTTCTGCATGAATGGAACTGGCTATGGAAAGGTGCCAGAAAAATATATCATGTCACTAAAGTATACTTGCTTTATATTTGGGGGCTGAAACAAAAGGCAGTTGGGGGAGGGAGCCCCCAATAATTTGTCAACTCTGGAGCACATAGTTTCCTAGGTGATATAATTGTTCAGTGCTCACCCTTATTAACAGGAATGGTTCCTTTACAGCATACATCAACAGTCAGCCATTCCCTTTTTCACAAAGTGAACTTTAAATCTCTTCCCTTCCTTGCCCCAAGACCTTTCCTGGCATTTGATATTGACTCTCAAGTATGTTGAAATGGAAAGTAGTAGGCAGGTTGCACAGAAGTAAAGCAATTTCTTTAATAACCTGTCTAATTGGGAGCAGGAGAAGATATTTGATAGTAAAGGGGGAAAAAAAGCCACTTTTGCCCCTCACAATAATCGCTTGAAGTTGTATAGTCTGAAAACTCAATGCATCTGTTGACTCTTTAATGATTTGCTGCAGGAAACCAAGTGTTATGGGAAATATGGTTTGAAAAGACATTATCCATTTCTCTTGGTGAATCTAATTGTTTCGTTTGAACGACTAAAAGTAGGAAGTAAGCCTTGAAGAAAAAAAAAATGCTTAGAGTAATTAGCTCTAATGCCTAATCACTGGAGTCATAAGCATTTGGACATTTATTAACTGATCCATGAAGTCCTGTACTTGCAAAGACTGACATCGCCTACTTGTCAGCAAACTTCAAAAGCAACATTGTTTTATGAAGGCTTTGTCCCTGGCTCACTTTATTTTACTCAACAACATTTGTGGTGGTTATTTCATTGAAATGTTTTAATGGTCACAGACAAAACAAAATTCAAATCTGTTCCTTCACAGCACGAAGAAGAATGCTTAGTCTGACTACAATAACCTTAGCCTCCTTCTTTATGAATACAACATGGATTTTCCATACAGTCAGCAGTAGACTTCAGAGCATGTGGTACCATGCCCACTCCTTTTAGATTATTTTAGTGACTCTGCATGTTGAAAGTGGCTGAGTAAAATGTTGATTGAGAATTCTGAAGCAAAATATTACTTAAGGCTTTTTTTTTATAACTGTCTAATGACAAGAAAATTATTAATTTCTACTCTCTAGGAACAATTGAGGGACACATTCTAGGCATCTTGCTTTATAATGGTAAGAGAAGTACCATATGATCTGAGATAGGAACTAGAAGGAAACAGTCAGAAATAGGAATAGGAAATAGTCAAGTTTATACGCATATAAATTCATCTTAATCTCCTGTCCCTTGTTTATTTTTTTAATATTTTATATTATTTGACAGAGAGAGAGAGATTGAGCACAAGCAGAGGAAGCAGTAGATGCAGACAGAGAGGGAGAAACAGGCTGACGTGGAACTTGATCCCAGGACTTTGGGATCATGACCTGAGCCCAAGGCAGATACTTAACTGACTGAGCCACCCAGGCATTCCTCTTCTGTCACCTGTCTGACATAATTTGCTTCATGCGATGAGATCTTACTGTCCAGCATCCTTTTTCCACCTGGTTTTTAAGAACTGCCATTAGAAGGAAAAAGGATGTTATATTAAAAACACAGGAATGGAAAATCTGGCCTCTGTTCATAGATTTGGGCCCAGTGGATGATGGGGAAGCCACAAAACTCTTCAAACTTCCTTTACTATTTGGCCTCTATACCTCAAACTGGCTTTGTAAGTATAATAGAAGTTGAATGTAGAAGATCACTGAAAACATAAACACTGTATAAAGGTAAGGCAATATAGTTCTAACATTCAACTTTGAAACCTAGTCCTTTCTTCACAGACTCCTTTCTTGAGACTCAAGGTTCAAGAAGTATCCAGTATTCAAAACCAGCCAAAAAGGTATTCTTCTAGTGGACTTTTCTATAATGGTATAATAGAACACTTAGTAAACCTAGGTCTCAGTACATATATTATTTACGCATTTTTAGATACACTTGTTAAAAAAAGATTTTACTTATTTATGTGACAGAGAGAGATTGAGAGTGTGAGCATAAGCAGGGGAGTAGCAGAGGGAGAGGGAGAAGCAGGCTCCCTGCTGAGCAGGGAGACTGATGCGGCTGGATCCCAGAACCCTGGGATCACGACCTGAGCCGAAGGTAGACACTTCTTAACGCACTGAGGCACTCAGGCGCTCCTAGACACAGTTTAAAAACTGTCTTCTTTGACTTATCATAGCTATTTAAGTGTATTTCAATCACATTTATGCTATTCTAATATCCTATGTAAGTCATTTCCTGTGTGTTAAATAAAGTCAATTATCAAGATTTATTTTTATTAAATGATTTTAAAATTTATTGAAGTATCTAAAATACAAAAATACCATTGACATTATCAAGTGATTTGTGAAAAAATTCTAAAAGATCTAATCACTTTTCAAGTGGTGAATTCTTTTATTTTTATTCAAGAGAGTTATTTTGTCTAGTTTCATAAAGGGTATATGGAACAGCAAGGTAAGGTGGGGTTTTTTTGGTAATTTTAAATGTCATTCTTGAAAACAAAAGTAGTAACTTCTCATTATTGAAAATACAGAAAATAACTAAACAGAAAAACACTAGGGAAAAAACCAAACACAATCTCATTACTTAGAGATAACTCCTCAAAGATGTAGGAAGAGGTTCCTTACCTTATGTTTTTGTTTTATGTAATCATAGCCATCTCAATTTTTATACAATATTAAATCTTGTGCTTTCTACATAAAGTTATTTTATTCCATGTGAATTCCTTAAGGCTCTAAAACATCTTTCTATATGTACAATTTTCATATACATGTTATTATTATGTATACCACATACATATTTACTATATAGTTTTGAACATTCTGCCATTTTGAGCGGTAGTCTTTTTCTAAGCAGTTAGTCTTTTTCTTTTACTTTGCTGCTCTCTATAAAAATATATTAAATAGGGGCAGCTGGGTGGCTCAGTGGGTTAAAGCCTCTGCCTTCAGCTCAGGTCATGATCCCAGGGCCCTGGGATCGAGCCCCACATCAGGCTCTCTGCTCAGTGGGGAGCCTGCTTCCCCCTCTCTCTGCCTGCCTCTCTGCCTACTTGTGATCTCTCTCTGTCAAATAAATAAATAAAATCTTTAAAAATATATATATTAAATACTTTTGCATATAAAATTTTGTCTGAATTGGTATTACTTTCTTATTTTAGATTTTAAAAAATTTAATTACTGTCTGAAAGGGCATGACAATGGCTAAGGTTTTACCATCTATAAGGTCAAATTCCTTATTTGAATTTTTACTTAAAGCAGGATGGACACCTTGTTTTCCCATCAGTGGTAGATTCTGTCTCCTTGAACTTCCTATTAGGAGAGTGGAAATATTATAAAGTCTTTTTCTTTCTTATCACACACATGTTACAAAATAGAGAAAACAATATTTTCTATAACAATATCTAGTGACTTTCTGGAAAGAACTCTAGATAACAATGCTGAAACACATATCTGTGAGCAATACCACTGGTTCTTGAGCAGTATCAGAGGAGGCAGAAAATCTTCCCCACGAAGGCCACATTCCTTTCTAGATACTCTCTAACACTACCATTCTCATCCTTTTCGTGCCTTTCCTCTTTCTTCCCTCCTGACACTTCCCTCCTTCACTACTGTCACACTGGCTTTTAAACATCACCAAAGCATTTGTAAAGAACATTGTTCAAGTGGTGTAATAGTTGATTGGATTTGCTGTAACATAATCGATCTCTCTCCTTTTTTTAGTGTCCTATTTCATAAGCTCTTTTTAACGATTAAAGTAGGTAAGCCATGTTAAGCATTTGACGGAGTATATAGCATATAATACGTGCTCAATAAAGCAGGGTTTTTTTTTTTTTTTCTGTTATTAGTGAATTGGGAGAGCAGCGATATAGCCCTAGGAAAAACCATAAGGCGTCTAGGATGAATTTCCAATATATATCAAGAGTTCACTAGTTGGAGGAGAGAGAAAAAATCCTAGAATTTAGGAAACTTTTCCCCAGGAAGGACAAATCTATTATTAAAGACGTCGCTTTCTAGAGACTTGCGTTCATTTTTTTTCCTGCTATGATTCTGAAAAATTTTTCTGGAGCATACACCACTCAAATAGATATCAGAGGTTATGGTAACATTTTAATTATTGGGGAAAAAAGCAACAAAATTAAAAGATTTTTAAGATAGATTGCTGTCTTTGTACATATGTTTTTGTCTTTTTTTTTTTACAGAACATTTTTTATCTATAATTAAATGTCACCAGTATGAACTAAGTGCCAAAAAAACTTTGAAGTATTAAAAATAACTTTTGAAAAATACTTGGATTCATTTAAAATATAAAACAAATTTAAATTATACTCATATTTTAATGTCACATGTATTTTTGAGTATTTCAAAATAATTCATTTTAAAAACAAAATGTGTTACTTATTTGAGGGAAGATCTTTTGCCAGCAAGCATATCACAGGTATGATGGGATGGCCAGTGGTCTGTCAAAAATAGTGTGGCCTCCTTGATTCTAAAAAGAGAGCACTGGATAGCAAGTATAAGGATTTAATTCTATGTTGTGAATTCAGTAATATTTATACCTAATTTACAGTACTTCCTTCTGCATTGATCATTATATCAAAAGATACTTAATCATAAATAGGCATTGGCAAATTGTTACTGACATCACATTATACACAGTATACATTGTAAACCTTAGCCTTCAAGTGAAATAGACATGAAAGTAGATTGAGTTACAATACCAATATTCTGAGTGAAGTTAAGTACTGCCAATTAAAAGGTAACAAAATGAAATATTTTGGATATTCCAGCAGGTGTATTTGAAAAGTATTCTCCCATTGGGGGGCCCTAGGTGGCTCAGTCAGTGAAGTGTCTGACTTGATTTTGGCTCAGGTCATGAGCTCAGTGTCCTGAGATCAAGCTCTGACTTGCATTGGGCTCCACGCTTAGTGTGGGGTCTGCTTCTTTCCCTCTCTTTTTCTCTCTGCCCCTCCTTCCACTCATGTGTGCTCTCCCTCATTCTCTCTAAAATAAGTAAGTAAGTGAATAAAATCAATCTTAAAAAAAAAAAAAACCCAAAAAAACAATATTCTTCCCCTAACAGCATTACCTTGGACTTGACTCAGGCATATTGTATAAACCAGATCAGACTTTTCTCTTCTGCTGATGGTTCCCAGAATAATGCTTTTTATAACCAAGAATTTGGATGTATAAGATCTCTTCGTAACCATCTCCTTTAAAAACAATGCTAAATTTTTTAATGTTGAAGAATGTAAAACACACCTTATCATTTACAGATTCTTGGACTGATGGGTCAGGCTGACATTTTATTTATTTATTTATTAACTTCTCTCTAAGACTTTATTTTGTAAAAGAGAGTGATACATTTGGTACAATTCCAGAACCACATTGATAATATCATTAGCACCTCAAAGCCATACTTTATTTAGTGTTCTTTCTTGGTGGTGTACATTCTGTGGGTCTGGACAAATGTCTAATGATATGTATTCAACATTGTAGCATCAAATAGAGTATTTCCATTACTCTATCTCTTTTTAAATATATGTAGTGCATTGTAGTGTAGATCAAGGGTTTTTTTTCAGTTTTTAAAATACGTCTTCTCTGAGTACAGTGGTTATATTCTTCCCTACTTATTGCCTTAGCTGGTCTTCTAGAATCATTTCTTTCTGCTCTTTTTCCTTATTCCTCTTGCACACCTCATTATAGCATGAGGGTGAAAGTGTTATTACAAACAATATTTCCTTACCAGGAATCAACTCTAGGCAACAATTTTTTTTTGTCTTACTTGTATTATTTAATGGTTTTCACTCTAATTGTTATTATAATTATTTGCAAGGAGAAAACCTGTATGCAATATATCCTACCCTCAAGAAGTTGACAATTAAAAATTAAAATAAAAAATTTAAATTGAAAAAAATTGAAAAATTAATAAAAATCTCTACATAAATATATGTCAATACAAACCATTAATGTGCTTTTGAATCTTTTGTTTTTTTTAGAAAACATAACGTTCACTCTAGCTATCAAATGTCTAGATAATTATGTGTTACAAGGAAATGTAATGGGAAAAACTTAGTAGGTATTTAGCTTCTAATATTTAAAAATAGGATTACAGATTTAGTAAGTAGCTTTGCAATTAGGGCAGTTGTTTTGAGGGTAAGTTTTCGAAATTCTCGTATTTTTTTAAATGTAGTATTGATCCTGGAGGATCTGGGTCATGGAGTTCTTCTGATACAAGAAGAAAAGATCCTCTTCACCATTTAGTGTTTCCCAGGAATTTGGAGTAGCAAAGAAAAGAGGATATGATATAGTGGAAGTTTCTTCTTTTATAGTTGAATGTGACATTATTAGAAACTGTGAACAACAACAACAACAAAAAAAACAGGAAGAAGAACTAATGCGTCTCTTGTTTCAGATTTAGAGAGGGAGAAAGTAGTGTTCGGTAGGCATGTGGAGAGGTGAGGGCAGGGGCTTAGTTACATCAGCATAGCAGTGGCCAGGTAACAGGTAACACAGAGGTAAGACCAAGAGCCAGATGAAAATCAGTCGAGAGGGTTTTCCAGAGGAGGTCTGGTGAATTAAATTGCTGTTCCTGGTATCTCACTAGCTTCTGCCATAGAAGTATGTATTTGTACTCTCTAATGTAATTGTCAGTGCTCCTGACAGCGGTATATGGGTCAGACACATTTCCTCTCCAGTGGTTTTGGCTTGACCACATGAATTTTTAGCCAGTGGGCTCTGGGGAGAAGTGACAATGTGCTATTTCTGAGCCAAAATATATATTTTTTAAAGATTTGTTGATTTATTTATTTTAGAGAAAGGCAGAGAGAGAGCATGCATGAGTTGGGAGAGGGGCAAAAGGAGAGGGAGAGAGAGAATCCTCAAGGAGACTCATCACCCATCTATATGGGGCTCCATCCCACAACCAGGATCGTGACCTGAGCCAAAACTGAGTGGGATGCTCAGCCAGCTGAGCCACCCAGGCGCCCCTCTCTTAATTAAGAAGCATTGTATGTTTCTGTTGGCCCCTCTTGCTCTTCTGCTGTCCATCATGGAAAGGTCCTACTCTGGATAGCAACCAATTATCAAACAAACAAACAAAACCAAAACCAAAAAACAAAAACAAAAACAAAAAACCACCCAAAACAGAAAACATGCATAAAAAAAGTCTGAACCAGATCTATAATTTAAAGCAGAGCCAGCCACACCAAACCATGAAGCTTTGAGCAAGAAGAATAAATGTTTGTTTTTGTAGGACACTGAGATGTGGGAGAGGAGTTTTCACAGGTTTCACAGGGGAAAACTGACCAACCTGACAGGGGCTCACTAGAAGACTTTGCTGCAGGAGGGCTACAGATTAGATTGTCCAAGATGAGTGAAAAAATTCTTGTACCACTAGCCTGAGTGTAGATGAAGCCTAATAGTACATGAATGTTACCCCTTCCACAGAGATGTCAGATTAGATCATGTCATTGGAACCCTCCCCTTCCACGTCTTTTGGGCAAACAACACCCATATAACCTTAGGGCCTGGAGGTGACAGGGGACTTTTCTCCTGAGTGCCCGACTCTCCCCTGCTTGCATAAGGTCCCAGACTCTACTGCTACACTTAGACTTAATCTCACAAAGAAAAACATGGAGTGGAAGGCTGAGAAGTAGCACTGTTATTCAAGGCAATAAATACCTCTTAAACTATGTCATTACTTAGTTTAGGGTTTAAAAATCAACCTTTTTATTTTTTAAAAAACATCACCTTTTTTTAAAAACTATTTTTTGTTTGTTTGTTTGTTTGAGTAGAGTTGACACACAATGTTACATTAGTTTCCAGTGTACAAGTAGTGATTTGACAAGTTTACACCTTGTGCTGGGCTCCCCACAGGTGTAGCTATATCTGTCACTATAGGTTCCTATTATAATATCATTGACTCTATTCCCTATCTGGTGCTTTTTATTCCTGTGACTTGTTCATTCCATAACTGGAAGCCTATATCTCCCACTCTCCTTCACCCATTTGCTCATCTCCCCAGCCCTGTCACTCTGGCAAACATCAAGTCTTTGTTTTTACACAGCCTTTTAATTTCTTGGTTGCTTGCTTATTTTTTCCTGATAACCACAATCTTGGGGTTAAGAGGAAGACTAGTTGGTTCTAGGCTAAGGAAAGAATTTTTTCTCTATACATGATTGAGTTGTAAATTGAATGAAGCCTAGTTAAGATGCCTTGTGAAGGTTTCAAGAGGAAGTAAAAGCAAAATTATGAAGAAAAAATAGGGACAGAAAAATGTTCGGTGAAAGATCATTGGGGCAAATCTCAATTTTATTCCCCTTTATCCATATTTGTCCTTACATTTGCCTTGTGGTTGTGAAGAAGGAAAATCACTCAAGCTCAGCTCAGTTTTCAAATTCAAGGGAAAATAATATAGTAACTTAAATTCCTTTGTTTGCATTTGAGAATTTTTTACTTTTGTCCTTACTGGATAAGAGTGAAGGGCTAAGTAAAAACATGCAAGTGAGTGTAATTTGTCTTTAACTTAAGGTTCCTGTACATTTTTAATAACACTTTTCTAGAAAAACTATTTCTATAAAGGTTAAAAGGCAAAGAAAAAACAACCATTGTAACATTATTAATTTTCTAAGAAATCACTACCGATGGAACCTTTTGTACTTCGCGTGTACTGTTCTTGCTAAGTAAATCTCTAATAATTCAACTGTCACCATGCCAATTATTTCTGTTTACTTTACCTGAATCACAGAGGATATTGATATGCCTGTGAAATTTATGAAACATGCACACTGATAAAAAGATGCAGTTGTTTTTTAAAATATATCTTTTGGCATTTAAAAAATCAATAATACCTATATATGGAGTGAGTAGGGTTGTGGATATATTTTATAATTTCGGCACTTACAATATTATTGACCTTTAGTCTGTCACATTTTATATTCAAATATCATATGATCTTAATTTATTACAAACATCTAGGATGTACAATGCAGTTTTCCTGTTCCTGTAGATAATAAAACGAAAGCATAGGGGCTGATTTCATTTATTTCAAGACTATTGATTTCCAGTCCTTCTCTGCTAACTTTAAAAAAGTTACAATAGAGATTCATTTATTTTTATTAAAAATGATAAATCTTCAAGTATATTCTGTCTTTAGGGCTTTTAGATTTTAGCTCTTTACATGCTTTTCATAGTTCAGTGAAATATTTCTGTGGAAATAATAGTGACAATGGCAGTTTGAACCAGATTAGAAATACAAGTGGTTCCTCTATAAGAGGATGCCTCAGAGGTTTGAAGATTGTAGATTCTGTGCATAGATTTTTAGCAAAACATTTTTACTACCTCTGTGTTTGAAAAACATAATAGATAAATATCCTTGACATTACATATATTCATTGATTTTATGGCACTTCTGCATAGGATGTGGCAGTGCCTTACAAAATTATCCCTGCAGATAAAACTTGAAAGGTAGAGTTCCTTATTCTTCGCTCCTCAATAAACATTTTCAATCACGAGTCTTGAAAATATCAGCACAGTTTCTAGCCCTGGTCACAATACTAAGGCTCTTATCAAGACACCATTGTATTATTTAGAATTACATTTTATAAGTAACTATTGAATAACTTATTGGAAGAGATAAACAGACTTTCTGTCTTTTGATTTTTGTGAGAAAATATTTTATTCAGGTTTTTTCCCATGAAAGTAATGTATCTAATATACATCTTTAAAAATACAAAATCACCACTCTTTAAAGTAAGACCAATAATGTAACCTTTAGGTAGTTCTTTCTGAATTTAGTTCTCCTTGCAAATACATGTGTACTGTAATTCTCAGGCATCCATTTCAATATTTATTGTAGTAGCATGGTATTGTAAAACTCTCAATTCCTCTTAAAAGAATTGCTCCCCAGACTCTTTTATTTTTAAAATGGATTTATTTGTTTTTGTCCAACAGAGACAGTATGGTAGTTTTATGTTTTGGACCTTGGTTTCCCCATGAAGAAAGACCATACTCCTTCCTTGTCAAAGCCCAGGTAAATGCTCCTCCAAGGGAACACTGCTACCGGTGCTAAGTGTAAGCAATATTTATGTTACTACATTAATTTTTTTCAGGGGCATTTTTAAGTTATTTTCAAAATGTTTTCCATATAATGGCATCTTTAATTTGATACCAAGTCAAAGTAAGTAATGGGGAATTTTCAAAAATCACTTTCAAGGGGCACCTGGGTGGCTCAGTGGGCTAAGCCTCTGCCTTTGGCTCATGTTGTGATCTCGGGGTCCTGGGATCGAGCTCCGCATCGGGCTCTCTGGTTGGCAGGAACTCTGCTTCCCCCTCTCTCTCTGCCTGCCTCTCTGCCTACTTGTGATCTCTCTTTCTGTCAAATACATAAATAAAATCATTTAAAAAATTACTTTCAAATATGCTAATTTTTTACAAAGTTGGATACAATTCCTTTTTGTTAACCTATAAAAGGTTTAAACAAGGTAACTGCTGTTAAAAAACGTTGTCACTTATGGCCACTACTAGCCAAACATTCAAAACAAATTCATGTGATACTATGATTTCGGTGCTCTTGGGTGAAGTGAAAAATACTGTTTGAAAGATGAAATATTAAGTAAAATAACAATAAAATGCACCACGTAACTTTAAAATAAATCAATATAACTAATAAAATTAACTAATAAATAAAAAATTCAACATGTCTTTTATAGTGTTCTTTAGGTCCATTTCTATGATATCATGGTTCATTCTTTGGAGTTTCCTGAACGTAAAGACCTTGCAATTCCTTGAGAAATACCATGCGAAGGCAGGTTAATGCATATAATCACAGCCGGGCATACACACACACACACACACACACTCACAGATAGTGAAAAAGAACTTCTGAAATTTTGACAAATGTTGTACATTTGTTCATGGAGGACTATATGGGAGTCCCTGAGAGTGTCTTGATGTCGAGATACCATTTACCATTCTTTGGTCTATTCCCATCATCATTATTTCACATGTTTCCTTTACATGTAACATGGGATATCTTAAAGGTCTTTTGTACAGTTTTTCTTTCATGTGTCGTAAAAGCATTTCAAATGCTGTGTGATCAATGTCAGCAGCTCTGCAACTTTCCTCTATTACGCATTCTGATAGATGTATTCTCATTATTACACATATCAAAGTGAACTTAGGAATTTTAATGGCCTTAGATTTAGTATTTGTGTATTGGTGTGTGTGTGTGTGTGTGTGTGTGTGTGTACATGTATAAATAGACAGACCTTCCCATGAAATATAGTATTTAGAGGGTAGATATGTTTAGAAATCTCATACATAGATTACTGGTCAGATTGTAGAGATATTTGATGCAGAAAAGACGTTAGCTCAGCATAATGAATATGTCTGCCAGCCATTTTTATAATGACTTGCTGCAGTTTTTATTGTCTGACAAACCGTATGCTGTGCTGTACTGTGAGCTTTCTTGTTCGACATAATAAAAAATGATGCAATGTATCCCTAGAAGTCTAGCTGGATGAAAAGAAGGCAGTGGAGTGCTGCTTCTGCCAATAGTTTGGTTGCCTATTCTCTGGGAATTATTCTGCAGGTGATAAATACACAATTACCATCGTTTATAATGCATTCTTCATGATCTCTAGTAAAGACATTATTCAGAGATAGAGCTTTTAAATCTATTCATACACCTAAAATTTCTTTACACATATTTAATAAACCACCAGGTGTATCTGAACATTTTGAGATGAAAATATTTACCTATATTTAGAGAGCCATGAAATACCTTACTTTTGGTTTGTTAATTTATTACTCCTGTGTCTCATGTGACATTTTAAAAAACTTGCTCATCAGGGAAATAGTATGTGGAGAGCTAAAATGTTCCAGTTACTTAACAGTTAAGTACATCAATAGGACATTAAAGATTTAGACTTAATATGAGTGATCATTTTCAATTTAGCATTTCCATATATATGAAAAGATCTATGCTTAGTTTTAATAAGAATGTATTAATATAAGGTCTATAAAGTACACTGGGCAGGAGTCTGGTACAATAGAACGGCATGGTATGTACATTCACTTTGGTGATAAATGCTTCATTCCTCCTTTAGAGGATTATTAAAAGCGTTCTCTGGAGGAATAAAATGGTGGAAGTCACACATTTAATAGCTCAGGTACAAAGAGTCAGATTGTGCCAGTTGGCAAAAGTTAGCAGGAAGCTGTCACAATAAATGGCAGCAGCTGCTCATAGTTCTAAAGAGTGTGTCCCAGTCAGAACTGAAAACTGATGGCATCTACATTAATACTACCTTAATGGCCCATCTGCTACTCCATAGGGTCCCTAGCTGCTGTATGGAGTCGTAGGCATTTGACAGGCAGTCTCTGTATGCCAGACGCACATTGTGCCAAATGTTTTAGGCTGCTTCATCTCGTTCTGATCTGTCAAATTCTCCCTACTCATTTATCAGGCAAGGAGTTATGAGGGTTTTTCTTTTCTACACATCATTGGCTTTCAGCATTGGGGCAGCTAGGAATTTGGAAGGCAAACTACTTTGGTTGTTATTATTATTTTTTTTTCTAATCGACAACGCAAGGCAAAGTTGTCTGATATACTGTACTGTGGTGGGTACGTTAACATAGCGCTGTGACAGGCAAGCCCTGTGGAGAAATCAATCGTGGGCGTTTTAAAACGGGATGCTGCATAAATATGTTTTTGTGATTATATTGGGGGAAATGGTATCTATTTCTACGGAGCCTTATTAACTGGACAGATATGAGAGCTTGCTTTTAGGTGGGTGAGTTATAAAAATACTAGTATTGCAACACCGTTCAAATACTTTGAGGGAAGATGGAAAGTGAACATTTAAAAACATCTCTTAAACTTCTCTTTTTAAAGTGGGCTCTATTTTGCACAGTGTGGTCAAACAGGTATAAATAAGGCTATGTTTTGTAACAGTTGATTAAATTCTGCAGCAATAATATTGTTCAATATTGAGGATAAAGTATTTATTCCAGTGCAATTCACGTATCATTGAATAAATAATGGCAAATGTATAATCAGATTTATAATACTTCTTACACCCAAATTTGGAAGTCTTTTGTTTTAAGAAAAATCTCTAGACAGTGAGATTGAGTGTTACTCTTGAGTTAAAAGATATGTACTTTTCAATTTTGAAGATCAGTTGCAAAACGGTTGCCAAATACATACGTTTTAGTAGACCTAACCCCATTTTCATAAAGGCAGTTGACAGGTAAATCCTGTTTCCACTGGGATCTCCTTAGCTTGCCTGACTTTATATGTTTCCAGAACATAATTGTTCCATGTTTTCCAGAGTTCTTCCTATGTTCATAAATATGATGGACTACCTGTTTTTCTTGGTGATTACTCTCCCTCTTTCTCCCTATCTCTTTTTGTTGCCAGTTTCATGAGTTATCAGCTTTTAAGTCTTATCTGATTGCTTTAAGAATTTATAATAAATAAAAAAATACACAAAAATAACCCTATGAATTGGGGGTAAGTAAACTAGATGTCTCATGTATTAAGGTGCTCAAGCAAGAACGTTAGGTGGAACTATTGGTTACTTCACTCCAGGGTCTAGCACGTTTCCCAATCATAATCAACAACAACAATATTAATGATAATTTAAAAAGCAACTATTTAAATATTGTTGGTGTGTTTTCTTAGAAACCTAATTAACTTGCATTGAAGAATAATAGATCATGTGTAAATGATGATGTTTAATGTAAGTGTGTATGTGTGAGTGTGTATGAATGGACATGAGACATAAAGGAATGAGGAATGGTTTTGGTGGGTTCACACATTTCATTATTGTTCATTTTTTTAAATTTCTGTGAATAGCTGTTACTTCAGTGTACATGTTTAAATATATACAATAGTCAAGAAAGTTTAATATACTGCTATTAGACATCCTTAAAATTTCTTAAATATATTTCTACTTTCAAATAGACCTAATATTATAGTGACTATTAACCAATCTGCCAGTAGAACTAAAATCTCAATTAAGTACTGAAACCAATCTGTAATTCATGCTATCTAACTGTTGTGAGAGCACATTTTAGGCATATTTTCTGGGCAGGTACATAGCACAGAAACTTTTGGTAAAAAGGATTAGATACAGCCCTATTTTCTTTTTACATGCTCTTGCATCACTGAATTTCATTGGCATTTGAGAAGCTTCTAGAATGAAAAACGTAAAATTCAGTATTTAGGATATCCTAGAGACTCTGTTAGAAACAGTATGCATTGTGTTCGATCTGTTCAACTCTGTGAAAACATATTACTTCACAAAATCATACATGGAAGCTGAGGCTTTGCAACAGTGAGTGGTTTACCCAGGGTCACAGTGAGATTGAGTTGAATTTGAGCTGTGTCTGTGAGAAGCTAAGGTTAGACTATGTCTTTATTTACAGTTATGTTTTGGAAAGGTAGACTATCAGGTGTACCAGAGATGTTCTAAATTTGAAAGCAGGACTGAAAGTTGTAGTGTGCACCTTGAGAACCGGCTTGCCATAGAAAGAGTCTGACAGACAAAGTGAGACCCAGGATAAGGCCTATATGTCAGAGGGGAGTGCTAGTTCTCACACAGCGTCTTGCCGACAGCAGGGCTCATCATGACCCACCATCCCTTTGACATTTGTACATTCTTGAGAAATGGCTTTGTTCGTGGATCAGAAGGGCTACAAACCTTTGGGATCTAGGCAACTTTGCAGTGGGGTAGCCCTTGATGAAATGTCATACAGACAGAAAGTGGTGCTTCTCACTCTGAGGGAGGTGGCACTGCTGATAAATTTTCAGTACAAAGAGCATCCAGTTGACTTCAGCAATTGCTTGTGAATTTCCACTGAAGTATCTGGCCCAGAGAACTACCCCTCAGTTCTATCTTCTCCTACTGGGCACAAGAGTATCCAAAAAACAGCTTGATTTGTGGCGGCAGGTAAGCAGACAAGGAAATTTGAAAAATTAGAGAGCAAAAACACAGAAGAGAGGCGTCCATTTGTGAATCAAATAAATGAGAACACCACAGAGAAAGGCATGGGAAGGTTGAGGTGATAGAATTCATATTTTTGGTCCTTGTTGTCAGAGTTCCTTCTTCTACAGATACTGGAGCATAATTTCAGTAGGCTGGAGATGCGGAAGGTGCATGTCGTGTGTCTGCAGAGCAATGACTAGCATGTAGGAAGCAATCCACAATAATAGGTATTCTTAAACATTACATTTATTGAAGAAGAAGGTTTTTTTGTTTGGGGTTTTTTTTTAAAAAGATTTTGTTTTTTTGAGACACAACAAGAGAGAGCAAGCACAGGAAGAAGCTAGACTTGAGGCTTTATCCCAGGACTATAAGATTGTGGCCTGAGCTGAAGGCAGTTGCTTAACGGACTGAGCCGCCCAGGCACCCCTGTATTTTCCCCCAGAATTTTATCTAAGGCTTTGGGTACATGCATTATTTTTGTAGAAAAATAAGTAAAAAGAGCAAAGAAACAAAAACTACAGGAATTCTGGAGACAGAAAAAAAGAAATTAAAAAATCATTCTCTTAGTTGTTTATAGCTCTAATTTAATTTATTTATTTTTAAAGATTTTATTCATTTATTTGACAGAGACACAGCAAGAGAGGGAACACAAGCAGGTGGGGTGGGAGAGGGAAAAACAGGGAAAAACAGGCTTCCTGTTGAGCAGGGAGCCCTATGCAGGGCTCTACCCTAGGACCCTGGGGTCCTGACCTGAACAACCCAAGCGCCACTATAGCTCTAATTTTAAAGAGGTTTCCATGCAACATTTTCCACTTAGGGGCTTTCTCGGTCTGTCTCTCTCTCTCCTTTTTTCTTTTTTTTTTTTTTTTTTTTTTTTACTTTTAATTCCTGGAAAAACTATATTCACATAAGGCCTTTTTACAGATCTTATCTAAGATCTTTCTCTCTGTAATGCCCATGAGCTCATATTACTTCTATGTTACAAAACATTCTCATCTAGAATAATAAAGAAGGTGATAGCAAAATAATGGTTCACTAATCCCAGCTAGACAAGTTGACAAGATCCCATGCTGACAGGTTTTACTGTTAAAGAATTTTCTGGGGAGTACTGAATTTTTTTTTTTTTAAAACACAATCCTGAAAATAAAAGAATACATGTGTAAGAGAAGTAACAGAGTTGGCCTTAACAGGAAAAAAAATATATATATATATCTTGGAAGAAAGTGCCTTCAGATTTATTTTTGAAGCAAGCAGTTATGTTGCAAATAGAATTATAAGGGTGGCTAAGTTGTTCTCATGTGCCCTTCTAGCACTTGTACTGGGATCCCGCCTGCCATTTGCTCCTATAAATTCAGTTTCCTCATTCAGACTGAACTCATCTAGGGCCCTAACGTGGCATAGTATGTCTTGTGAATGTGGCTAGATTTTGTAAAATCTCTGTGGATTGGTTTTTTCTTTAGTTGTGTGTATATTTCTTCATTTCATTGGCAATAGGTAATAAGAATTTTAACCAGATAAACTCATCCTTATTGTGCAGCTATAGCCAATACATTTTCTCTCTAGGTAGTCTACTGCTGTAATAGCTAAAACCAACTTAACTTTTAAAAATATTAACCAGTTAATATGTAGTGGGTGCCGGGATTTCCGGGGGAGGTAGACTCTGTGGCAAATTGATCTCAGCCTTTCTAAAAAGGCATTTTTCTATACATTCTTGATAACTGAGCCCTGATTTGTCTTTCTAGTGTCTTTGTCTTTCAAAAAATCCAGGGAACTCACCAACCATAATGGGTGAATCTTGACTTATCTAAACTCTTACAGGTCATCTCCTTATACTTACCAAGTGAATGATTTAGAGATTGGAGCTTGACACAATTTAATCTGTGGAGGTTTTGGTTAATATACCAAACATGATTTAACAGGAAGTTAGAAAAAATTTGTGTTCGTGGTATCACTGAGCTATTAAAACACCAAAACTGGAAAACAAACAAACAAACAAACACACCCACTTGAACAATTTTTATTAGGTGAAGAAATAAGCCACCTCCTATTTCAGCAATTTTGAATTCAATACTCAGTTGCTAGCTGCTGAAATTATCCTAGATGATGTGGTCCTTCTACAAAAGCATTTATGGCAAAACATATTGTAGTAAGTTGGTTTAAGTGTCTGAGTCTAGTCAGAGAATTTCCGTAAGAGTTGAGCTGAGGAAGGCAGGTTAGAATTGGACCATAAGGGTTTTGAATTCCAATTTTAGGTATTTGACTGGCATCATGTAGACAAAGGGGAAGTAGTATCTTGGCGACATTGGTCTTGATCTTGTGGCAATGCCTGTAATCTGTTGGAGGAGAAAGAGACAGAAACTAGAACAATGAAATAGGAGTCCGGGTGTGAAGCAGTGAGAGCTAGAAAGGGGGTCATGATGAAAAGGAAGGGTTCGGCTGAGCGGTCTGAAAGAGAATCAGTGGACACAGTTACTGATTAAATGCAGGGGATGAAAATATGGATAAGCCTATGGCTGTTCTGAGCTTCTGAGCCCGAGTAAATCAAAGACTGGACCCTTGAGTTGAAAACAGGTCAATCAAAAAATGAAGTTAATTTTCAAAGATAGAAATCAAATTTAATTTAATGGTGGGGAATTCACTAGAACATATCTATTAGACTGCTAGAAATTCAGAACTGTTCTTTAAGATAGAGATTTCAGACCGAGTTGAACTATATTTTTGTATACGGAAACCACTTTTTTATGTGAAAACCACACCTTTTCTTTCACATGGTGTGGGAGTCTCAGTAGGAACTCACATTTGGTTAGCAGCAGGAATAGACATTTGAAATTCCTACATCTTAAATTTCAGATACCATCTATTATATAGTAGCTAATTTGTTCTTAAGTAGGTGATAACAGAGATTGAATTCTTAAAATAGAGACTGATTATTATGTCAGTATACTGTCCTTAAAAATAAAAACTCCTATAGACTGTAGGAATGAAGAAAAATATACTGAGACAAAAGTTTTGGGTTGCATGTGTATGTGTAATTGTTGTAACCCAGCCACATGAGAAAAAAAAAAGAAACATAATGCTTCTTTAAAAATTAACTCTGATAAATCGAGTAACTCTTTCTGACAAGAAAAAAAATTTTTTTTTTTTTTAACCCCTGCTCTAGTTGGTAATACAAATTATAATAAGGGAGGGTAGAGGGAAAACATTTTTCTGTAAGGAGAAGCCATAGCGGACAAATCTGAGAAAAGGGCCTGAAAATGAGATGCTAAAATTTCTGGTTACAGTATTTGTTTTTTAGAAAGGAATTTAAACAAAGGTGAACTAAGAGCACTATCAGTGTAGCTGTATGGGAATACAGGAAGGATCCTTGAAGAGAAATCAGTCTGTGGCTTGGTTCACTTGCTAGTACCTTGTAAAGCTGAACCAAAGGCAGATACTTAACCAGCTGAGCCACCCAGGTGCCCTGGGATTGAGTATTTTAATCATATTTGTAATAGGGATTTTGCGTTTTCTTCTGCTTCCTGTTTCTGCTTTTTGTTTTGTTTTGTTTTTGCAGGAGGATGGTTTTTAATCACTTGGTCAATGTGACATTGTGTTTCCTAATTTTTTTCAATAACTACACGGACTTACGGGGAGCTTCCTTTTCACTTTTATGGTACCAGGGTGTTTAACAAGATTACTAGTTTAATGTCAGCCTCATCTATTAGTAGAGCACAGTCTGAGTACTTTGTCCTTTTGTTTCTTTCTTTTTACAATCTTATTTATTTATGCCTTTGGTGGGGCAGAGTTTGAAGCAAGCAAAAGCAGATCTAGAACAACTTTCCTAGAAGGCTGGCTTCTTCCCCCTTTGGTTGTATGATAGTTCAATTGGCTGAATTAACTTTTATGTGGGAACTAGGGAAAATTATTTTACTCTAAGCTAGCTTTATAAATTTATAGATATATGCTATTTACATTTTTAATGAAATTAGTTAATTTATTCACTGTTCCCCTTTACCACCAAATTGCTAAGGAGTGATTTCCCCTTTCTTGTTGGTTCTTTTTTACCCCCCCAGAAGCTATATGTTTTGAAGTCTCCCCTTTAAACTGAGCCTGTCTTTTTAAAATCACATGTTCTTTGAAATTTCTTTCCTGTGCACATGATCTTCCTTTCCATGTTGTGATCTGTCTCAACGCTTTTTAAATATTTTTATGTTTATTTACTTATTTAATTCATTTTTTAAAAATGTTTTGGGACGCCTGGGTGGCTCAGTTGGTTAAGCAGCTGCCTTCGGCTCAGGTCATGATCCCAGCGTCCTGGGATGGAGTCCCACATCGGGCTCCTTGCTGAGCAGGGAGCCTGCTTCTCTTTCTGCCTCTGCCTGCCATTCTGCCTGCCATTCTGTCTGCCTGTGCTCGCTCTCTCCCCCCCTCTCTCTCTGATAAAAAAATAAAATGTTTAAAAAAAATGTTTTAATTCATTCATTCATTCATTTGAGAGATAGAGAAAAAGCATTAGACTGGGGTGGGGGTTGCAGAGGGAGAGGGAGAGAGAGTCTTAAGCAGATTCCACACTGATCATGGAGCCTGATACTGGGCCCAATCTCATGACCCTGAGATTACAACCTGAAACCAAGAGTCAGTCATTTAACCAACGGCGCCTCCCAGGTGTCCCATTTTTAAATATTTTTCGGCTTAAAGTAAATGTAACCTTCCTGACCGTTGTTTTGATCTCCCTCAGGTCCCTTCACTAGGTCCCTGTTATTTCCTCCCTGAAGTTTTTTCAGTCTGTCATTGCTTGCCTTAAAGCCCTCCAGCAGGGCAACAGAGGCAAGGGCAGAGTGAGAGCAGAAGAGATGGTATGCAGGAATTTGGTGATTTCTCTATTATTTATGTGTATTTATTTTGACAGTTCAGTATTGTCTGTCTTCATTTGGTATTGAGGACATAGTTCTGTGTGGAATTTAATTTTCTCCTCTTTTTCGTTATTGTTTAGGGCAATATTAGGAGGTAGGAAACTGTGTAGCTGCCATGGCTGTCCAGAACTACCAGGCTTTTATATATGACTGTTATGCGCACTTAAGCACAAGTTTTTTTGTTCGTTGTATATTTTCCCTGTCTTGAATAATTATTTAGAGGTGGAATTGCTGGGCCATAAAATAGACGTACATGTAATTGTAAAAGAAATTGTCTAAGACGTCTCTAAACTTTTTGTACTAGTTGACTCTCTCACTTGCAATATATAGGGAAAACTGCATATTCTTTCGATATAGACATTAGGTCAGATTGAAAATACTCCATGTTTTTTCTATGGATGTTGTTGAAAAGTCAGCTGTTCATTTTATTGCTTTCCTTCATAGTGGATTTTTTATTTTGTCTCTGGTTCCATTTACTATCTCTTTTTTGTCTTTGATGTTCTGTAATTCCACCGTGATGCAGATGTGATTATTATAATTTATAATACTTGAGGTTCATTAGACTTTCTGGATCTCAGGTTAATGCTTTCCCAAAGCCTGAAAAATTCTATGCCATTGTCTTGACAGTTGCCTTCTCTCCTTATTCTCATATTTTTCTTCAAAATCTCTAAGTTCTAGTATGTCAGACCATCTTTAATTATCTCCCCAATTTTCCATTTATTGGTCTGTTTGAATGTTTCTTTTAAATCATTCTTTTGATATATGTTTCAATTAAGTAATTCTCATTTCACTAATGTATAGTTTGCTCTTTGACATGTCCAATTAATTTATGTTTTAATTATATTTTACATTTTGTGTTATATTTCATTCATTTTCTGTATGTTAGTATCCCTTTATAGGTTCATTCCTTGGTTGTGTTTTCGAGCTTATCTTTTATTTCCTCTTACACATGACCGTGCTTATTTTATATTTGCTTGCCAATAATCTGAATATCTAAAGTCTTTAGGGATATAAATTACCATTAGTTAATCCCTTTAGATAACATTCATGGTGACTTTTTCTTGTGTGTGTTTTGTAATTTTTTTTTTTTATAAATTAAGCTGTTTATTTACCTTAGAAATTTTTGTGTGAAAATTCATTCTTGCTGGCTTAAAATTATATTCTTCCAGAGGATTCATGCTTGCTTCTGTTGATTTCCTTAAAACCAAACCAGAGCCACTGAAAATTAAATTTTCCTCATGAAGTTTTTCACACAACAGTTACTACATGATAATATGATTAGAACAAATACTTAAGGGAAATTTCGTTTGTTATCTTCACTCAGTGCCAAGTTTGAAACAGACCGCAGTTTTTGTTCTTCTCTTCTCTGTGGGAACTTTGTTTTTTGCTTCATCATTACACTGATGGTATGTCCATTAAGGCCTCATCTTGTGATGAGAAGGGTATCTTATTATCTTATTATATTCCCTAATTTAGCAGGTTCTAGGCCTAATATGCCATTACCCACCGTGCGCAGCCATCAGTGGGAAATAGAGGAAATCTGGGTTTGGCAACATATATCATGGAAAGAGAAGCTCACTAAATCCTCTTTTCACTAATTTTTGCCCATTTGGTGGGTTTTACTTGTTCAGAGTATGTTATCTGCCTTTCTGTTAGCTCCGGAAATCTGAATGCTGTTTTAAGTGACTGTTGAGACAGTAGTGGAGAAGTCTAGGTAGAGCAATGAACTAGATACTTCTATAAATAGAGGAGGAAGAGAAAGTTTCATTCTTTCCAAAGCCTTAGAGAAAAAAAGTTAAATACTTATGCTTCAAAATTAAGGAATATTCCATTTAGCACTGTGTTTATATTGACAATCTATATGCATTTGAAAAGATAAAGAAATTGTTACACCAGGATCTCCATGATACTCTTAGCTATTTCTACCAAAAAAACCCCCCAAAACAACAACAAAAAAAACCAAACAAATCAGAGACACAAAGAAATTAGTCCCAATTTAAATTAAAATGTTAACCATGTGATCTCAAAGTTACACAATGCCAGTATTTTTCAGTCTTACTATTAATACCTGTAGAGAGAAAACACAAGCAGAACAATTGCTAAGTAGGAGATTAAAATATCACTTTTAAAAATTGTAAGCTGGAATTAATCGGTATAGAGATTATTTATCTATTTATTTATTAAAGATTTTATTTATTTGATAGAGAGAGATCACAAGTAGGCAGAGAGGCAGGCAGAGAGAGAGGGGGGAAGCAGGCTCCCTGCTGAGCAGAGAGCCCAATGTGGGGCTCGATCCCAGGACCCTGAGATCATGACCTGAGCCAAAGGCAGAGCCAAAGGCAGAGGTTTAACCCACTGAGCCACCGAGGTGCCCTCAAAATTATTAAAAAAAAAAAATAGTAAAACAAAACAAACAAACAAAAAAAACGACAAAAAGGGCACCTGGGTGGCTCAGTGGGTAAACCCTCTGCCTTCGTCTCAGGTCATGATCTTGGGGTCCTGAGATCAAGTCCTGCATCGGGCTCTCTGCTCAGCGGGGAGCTTGTTTCCCCCTCTCTCTCTGCCTGCCTCTCTGCCTACTTGTGATTTCTCTCTCTGTCAAATAAATAAATAAAATCTTTAAAAAAAAATTAAAAATTAAAAAAAAAGTTTCCTACAGTCTATAGGAGTTGTGTTTTTTTACTTTTCTTTTTTTAAGGACAGTATACTGATGTAATAATCAGTCTCTATTTTAAGAGATCAATCTCTGTTATCACCTACTTAAGAACAAATTGGCTACTATATGATAGATGGGAACTGAAATTTAAGATGTAGGAATTTCAAACATCTATTCCTGCTGCTAACCAAATGTGAGTTCCTACTGAGACTCCCAACCATGTGAAAGAAAAGGTGTGGTTTTCACATAAAAAAGTGGTTTCTGTATACAAAAATATAGCTCAACTCAGTCTGAAATCTTTATCTTAAAGACTTTGAATTCTGATTCCAGATGTCAATAAAACTTATATATCTTAGTATAATGGAGAAATTAGCAAGGTAAGGAATGACCAACTTTGTTAAAATAGAATCATTTTGTATATGAAATTTAACTTTGTTTTTAGCAGGTTTAATTCTTTTTATTAACATATATTATTTGTTTCAGGGGTACAGTGAAGGACCCCTGATTGTGTCATCAGTCTTACACAATTCACAGCATTCACCATAGCACATACCCTCCCCAATGACCATCACCCAGCCACGCCATCCCTCCTAACCCCCCCACCACTCCAGCAACCCTCAATTTGTTTCCTGACATTAAGAGTCTTTTATGGTTTGTCTCTCAATCTGGTGTCATCCTTTTTCATTTTTCCCTCCCTTCCCCTATGATACTCTGTCTTGTTTCTTAAACTCCTCATATCAGTGAGATCATTTGATAATTGTCTTTCTCTGATTTACTTATTTAGCTTAGCATAATACCCTCTAATTCCATCTACGTCATTGCAAATGGCAAGATACCATCTTTGATGGCTGCATAGTATTCCATTGTATATATATAGCACATCTTCTTTATCCATTCATCTTTTGATGGACATCTAGGCTCTTTCCATTGTTTGGCTGTAGTGGACATTGCTGCTATAAACATTTGGGTGCATGTGCCCCTTCAGACCACTACATTTGTATCTTTAGAGTAAATACCCAGTAGTGTGATTGCTGGGTCATAGGGCAACTCTATTTTCAACATTTCGAGGAACTTCCATACTGTTTTCCATAGTGGCAGCACCAGCTTGCTTTCCCACCAACAATGTAGGAGGGTTCCTCTTTTTCTACATCCTTGCCAACATTAACAGGTTTAATTTTTATTTACAGTTATATTTTAAATTTATTTGTATGGTTCTAGTTCTAGAATTTAAATAGAATCAAATTCAACTGGTTTATACATGTTATAAAATCTGACAAAAATTTGTGAATGTATTAAAAACTATATGGTATTAAGTTAAGGGTTTGGACAGACAATGCCAACAGTCTCAGTTCATTGACAATGGAACATATTACCTTCTCTCTGAATATTGAAAGTAACTCTTAAATCTTTATTTTCCTGTAAATTAAAAAGCAGCTTAAAACATTTTAATTATTTGAAAGTGCTAAATCTTAATGTTCTTGTCCTAAGTGATGAGAACCATAGACTGGAACCTATTTCATATATAATTCATAAATTGTGTACGTATTTTTGTATTTTGTTTATTTAAATATCCCCTCCCACTGACATCCCAGAACCTTGGTTGTTTATTTTGGTATATTTAGATTCAACCTCAGTGTTTTGCAACTTAAGGTGCTCAACAATTGTTCTAAATGAATAGCTTAAGAGACTGGAATTTTTGTATCTCTGAATATTATAATGTACATACTTACAAAGTTTTCACATGTATGCATGCCTCCATGATTTATACATATGTACATCTTTTTAATTCTAAATGTCTCTGTGAAAATAGTATATATATAAAACTTCACTCTTGCGTGAGAAATGAAAACTTGAGAAATTAAGAAAAAACGTTGTTCCAAATCACTGTACTCTAACTCTAGATTTCCTGTGTCAGTTAAATGTAGATTTATTTATGCGATGAGGAGATAAACTCTCCTTGTAAGAAAAAATAATCATAGGCTTCAAACATGCATTCTCCCACATTTTCTTGTTTAAAAATACTGTGGATCTTTGACCAGTATCCAGAATACATGATGGGCATTTAAGGATATCTATTTCATATTGCTGTTCTTAGAGGAAAACCTAGTTCTTCTTGAATTTATTTCACTTATCTTTATTTATCTAACACTACTGAGAGTTGAAAGTATTGCAGTGAGATTTAGCTATTCTGCCTTTGTGAGCTTGTTCTGATTTTCCTTTTGTCCGGATACATCTATATAATATGCTACATTTATATAAGCTTTATATTTGAAAGCACTTCTATAGCTATCATCTCATTTTATCTTTATAACAACCATCTGTGCTTCATAGGGAGTTACTACTATACCACTTAGAACTGGAGAAAATGACGCTGAGGAAGGTCAAGTGGTTTGTTTAATATTATGAAATTATTAGATGAGCCACAGGACTAAAGCCTAGGTGTTTTCAATCTTTGTCTAAGATTTTTCTCTTTAGATCATATTGCATGTCCTCTCATCTCCATAGTGCTATTTATTATATCAGCAAAAATATACAAAATATACAAATATTGTGTATATATATATATACACAAAATATTGTATATATATACAAAAATATACAAAGTATTTAATATTTGATTCACTATTTTTTAAGTGGACATAGTAATTATTTGATTTTAGCATGTCCTTGTTCATAAAACTAAACACTTCACTTTGCTTTAAGTGGTATTTATTCAACAAAATCTTGAGTTACTACTATATTATGTGTTCTCCTGAGCCATGTTTTTACCATGATAGTGAAAATCAGTTAATATTTTTTCCTTTTTTAGAAAATTACTGCATCTTTGCTCAGCTAAAAGGCTATGCACAAATTCAAGGTTAAAAATAAATAATTTGGAGCCTCCAGTTTGTACTGTATTCTTGTTTATTATAGTTTAGAGATATATGGGAGTTGAAAAGTCCAAATCATTTTGAAATGTACCCAAAATTATATTCTATGGTCATAGAGCTGTGTGTATACAAATTAATCTTATAATAAAGCAATAAAATAATAAATCGATGCTTTATTTGTCTTTTACCTCAGGAATAAGGCATTCATATGAGTGAAACTTCCAGACTACTGAGTATTTTTTCAAATACCAAGTACTAATAATTTAGATGGAAATATTTTTAAATGTACACAATTTCATTCCCTTCTTAACATTAAACTAATTTAAACATTTTTGATGATTCAATACTATGTATATGTTCATATGTGTTTCAGTACACTATAGTGAGTCTTTCTTTGTACTATAGTGAGTAGATCTAAGCCACTGTGTCCTTGGTTGTTCTCTTGGCTTCACCTTCTCCTCTATTTAAAAGGTTTTTCTTTTTCTGCCAGAATAATCTTGCTGTTTGTTTTTAATTTATTTGCTACATACTATAATTTAGAAAGAAATAGTCCTTGAAAGGTAAACACATATGCAGCTTTAGCTTAAAAACAGCTTGCTTTTCAATGGAGGCAAAATTATACAATAAAATAGCTGAACATAAATGTATATGAAATGCTTAATCTCAATAATAAAAATACCTATTAAAACATTTTTAAATGCCTATTAAATTTCTGGCTTTCTCCCATCAAATTGGTAATTTCTTATATTAATATTCACATTTTTTAATTGTGGAAAAATGAACATTATTGTATACTGTTGCAGTTTAGTGATATGTATCAATAGCCATAAAATGGTACATTACTTTAAAATAGAAATTGTATTCCTATATGTTTGTACTAAAAAATTTTAATTGCACAAAAACTTGGGTAGGTATATATATTATGTTGTATGTTATTCCTTTGTGTTTCTTTCTTTTTTTTCTTTATGTCCTCTTTTAGAGGCAGAGATAGAGATAGAGAAGTAGATGTATGTGTATTTATATAGAGGAGGCACAATGTTATTAAATGAAAAAAGCTAGTTTTAAGTATTCTGCTTTCCTAAAACATTTATGAATTTATGAATATATAGAAATAGAAATTAGTCTGGAATAATGAACATCAAATGGTCAATGATAGTTATCTCTGAGTGGTGAGAATGTGGAGGAGTTTCCTTAATTTTTACAAATCTGTATAATAGAGAAGGGTACATGCATGGGTGTTTTCTAGGCATTCCAGTCCTAGGGGATCATACACGTAATGCCCAAGTTATGAGAAGTGTTGAACACGTTTTTTGGAACTGGAAGTGGTTGTGTAACTTTGGCATAGAAGGATTGCGAGAATTGTAAAGGCTGTAGAAACATACTAGGCTGGTAAAGAAAGTGATGGTCATATCCTAAAGAGCCTTGGTGCCAGGAGAATAGATTAGAATTTTATTTTATTATCAGCAGGGAGTCACTGAAGTATTTCTATTGTGTGATGATCTGATCAGAGTTGTACTTTAGGAAGATTAGGTCAACAGTTGCCCATTTTGTGGATTATTAGGGAAGAATCTAGAGTTAAGAAAGTAAGCTAGAATCTTGAATGGTTTCTTGTGTAAAACTATACCTTGGCCTTTACAGTATCCATAGAACTGATTATATAAAACATTGACATAAGAGAGGAATGTACCATGAAAGAGATCAAATAATTTGCTTTGAGAACATTTTATGTGGAAAAACTATGAATTAATGAAGAGCCAACAAAGAGTTATACCTGCCATGTCTGGTGTTTGTCCTTCTTTAAATACAAGATGTCCTCTTTACTTTGGCTTTTAGTATAATTGGGTTTTTAATATGCAAAGTTGGATATAAAAGCAAAAGTCATTATAATCTGAAAATTATTCACAAATAAACCAATCAATTATGAAATTAGTGTCCACTGAAGCATCTCCCCCAACAATTAACCCTAATGTCTACCTTGTATTTGTATAGTTCATCATCTTTCTAATTGGTCAGATGTTATATGTTTGTAATGGGACTATTGTTGTCTTCATTTTGATTGAGACATGATAATAGAAATTTAAAGTAGATGATCAAAAATAATTAGATTAATTACACAAATCAAGACTATAAATGGGTCAAGTTTTAGGAAACTATAAAGAATTTGAGGGGAATGACTTCTTTGGAAAGAGCATGGTTGGATTCTGATTATCCCAAACAAAGGGATATAGGTGGATCTGCTGCTCCTGATCTTGAATTTTCAGCTGGACTGCTAGGACAGCTTGAAATGTGTTCCTTGTAATACAGGAAAACAATGGATGAGGTCTGACCCACGTTGTAAAGGGAACTAAGAGACAAGAGTCTGGCAATAGCAGCCTGGGTCAGAAGAGGGGGCCACATGAGGACTTCTGCCACACCATGAGAACACTGCAGAAATTGATGGGAAATATTAAGACATGAGCCAAAATGATTAGAATGATTGTGTCATGAGTGTTAAAATTGGAGAAATCCCACAAAAGAATTCTCTAAAACATAGGGGGGAAAAAGTTAGATTTCGGCATTTCCCTGGAACAAAGAGCTTGAAACCATTCCATAAGAACAATCATTTGAGAAATTTTTGCTTTCCCCAGCCCCCACATATCTCTTAACCTAACTTTCTTTAACCTTGGCTGGAAATGGCAGAAAATCTTGATAGTAATAGAAATGATATAAACATGTCATATAGATACCATAGAAGGAAAGAGGGGAAGAAAGCTTAGGCCATGCACATTCAAGAGACTACAGAATTTTTCTGCTAACATATCTAGAAGTTGGAAAGATTAACTTTAAGTTGAAGGTTTCAATTATTATCTGGTTCTTGGCATTCTAAATTGCGAGTTGAAACTTAATACCTAGGGTTACCAATGAAGTCCTGGAGCCTGCCTGATCCTCTACGTGGAAATAGGGACTGGGGGGAAAAGGTATACATATCAATGGCACTTAAAAGAAAAGTGAGAACATGGTAAAGTTGCTTTAATAATTTTACTACAGGAGTACTGCTTATTTAACTTAATGATATGATGTTGCCAAAAAAGAGAGAAAGAGAGAGAAATGTAAATTATACAAATGATGATTTAAATGAAGTCAATGGAAATGATATTGGGATCTGATTAACAAATGAAAGTAGATCATATACATAGTTCTAAAGGAAAAATAACATTAAACCCACTCTGTAACTGCTATAATCTCATCCTTTAAACAGAATTCTGTCAAAACTTTTGGTTAAATATATATCCACAACTTATGGTATTTTCCCATGTAATTATTTTCACAGCTAAATCATAAAGTCCATCATCATTGTATTTCCTTTCTTATAAGATCCTTTATAAACTTTTTTTTTCTTGGAGCTAACCAATTTTCAAAAATGTTAGATTCTTTTTTAAAAATATATTTATTATCAATACCATTCAACGTTACCAATAGAACTGTAAAATTTTTATTAGTATGGTTAAGCTTGTTAGATGTTTCTATCAGTATTTTTAAAAATGGGTAAATACCTCACAGAATGCTTCATCTTTCTGTGCTAAACCTAGCTTTTTGCCTTTAAGCCTGCTTCAAATCTGTCATTCTAAATTCTTACCTACACCCTATCTTGACAAAACTCTAGCCTTTATAATGTATTGGGTCCCCAGTTTTCCATAGCCTATCTTATATTTTCTTCTTTCTAAGTTTACTTTCTATTTTTTGTAGAGTTATCTTCTCCAATAGTGTTCTGAAAAGTATAAAGGGAAAATAAAAAATTTGAGGAAAAAAATCAAGACTTGCATAGCAGAACATTCCTTTAACTTATTTTCAGAGCTAGTTGAACTTTATCCTGTATAGCGAATTCTAGGTTGGAAATGATTTTCTCCATGCTGAAGGCATTTCTCATTTTCTTCCTGTTTTCAGTTTTAGATGTCTTGAGACATCTAAAGGTAGTCTAGTTTTCATTAGTGTTGATATACATTTTTTCTTTCTGGAAAATTTTAATAATCTTATCCCTAATACTCTGAAAACTAATCAAAATATTTCTTATGTTGGTCTTTTTAATTAATTTGTTTGTTCTAGGAGATTTGTCTCCTCATTCTGGAAACTTACATGTGGATTAGTGTGGAGTTAGTGCGGATTTTCTTTCAAATATTATTTCTATGATAATTTTCTCTGTCCATTTTCCTATAATCTTTGTTTCTTTTCTTGTTGACTCGTATGAGTTAAGTGTTGAACCTCATTTTTTAAAATGATTTATTTATTTGAGAGAGAGCAAGCACAAGTTGGGGGAGGTACAGAGGAAGAGGGGGAAACTCCAGCAGACTCCCCACTGAGTGCAGAGCCTGAGGCAGAGCTCGATCTCATGATCTGAGCCAAAATCAAAAGTTTGGTGCTTACCCAACTGAGCCAACCAGGTGCCCCCCATCTTCTCATCTTTAATTTTGTTTTTTTACCTCTTTTCTTCCTTGTGAGCTTCTGTTAAAATATTATTTCTATATTACTTTTAATTCCAAGTGCTCTGAACATTTCTTTCTATAGATTATTATTCTGAGTTCATGGGTACAACGATTCCCCCTAGCTCTTTAAGAAGATTTATTATACCGTTTTAAATTTTTATTTGTACTATCCATTTTCTTTGAGTTCCATTTTTTTTTCTGTTTGTGAGCATGATGCTTACCTGTCAAATTAGAAACTTCTCAAGTATTTTGAGAAGAGACTTTCTTTACAGCTGTATGATAGTGAAGCTCTTAGAGAAGTTTTGCGCATGACACAGAATAGAACTTCTGATTCTGGCCTTCACCATTGAGTGATTGGACTGGAATCAAGATGTTTGGCAAGATTCTCTCCCACTGAAATGACCTTTCCATTTGTTTCCATTGCTAATTTTTTTCCCTTACCCTTCAGGACGGTGGAGAAGTGGGAAGTGAAAAACTCTGCTGTCAGAGATGTGGGTGCCCTGGACCATAGTGAGGGAAGAGATGAATCTGAGGCTCTGATGTTCCAGCGTGTAGAGCTTCCTTAATCCGTTGGTTTCCAAATAACAGTATTTCACACTCTTGTTCTTTGCTATCCCTTGGCATCTTCAAATCCTCTGCTCTTTGGTTTAGACTTTCCAAAGTGTATACTCTGGCTTTCTTCGTCTTTTTTAAGTCTAGCTTTCAAAAATAGCTAGTATCTCCAAATTCTGAGCCTCTCTCAGTGTATAATCGGTTCATTTCTTCTATACCCTTGCTCAGATTTAGCTTTTTCCACTTGGCTGGGTAAACCATATGCTTTCCATCTGCCAAAGTTTAATATCCTTTATATCTTCTGCCACTTCCTTCACTGTTTTCTTAGCCTATGGTTTATATTATTTTGTTCCTTTATTGTCATGGACAAGAAACAAACTCTTGCATGGTAAATTCAGTGGTTTCTTCTTAAATGGTCTCTTTCTGTGTGGAGATCATTTTATTTCCCCAAATAATAGTGATAATAAAGGAAGCCAACATTTACTGTCTACTCTGTAACAGACATTGTACTAGGCATTACACAAATGACCCCATTTAATTCTTTTGACACCCTATAACATAGTACTATTATTATCCAGGATTTACAGTGAGGAAACTGAAGTTTACAGAGCTTAAGTGATTTGCCTCATGGTAGATAAGCAGCAAATAGGAGATGTGGGATTTGTATGAGAGCCATCTGATTTTATCGACTTTGCTTTTAGCTCTTATTCGGCTGTGTATAATAATTGTCCATTAGTCAAGGTTTGACAAAGTCTGTATAGACCATTGCAGGAATAGTTGGCCAGGTGTTGGTAAAAAAAGATTTTACTGTGTTTTGTTTGTTTTTTAGTGGCAGTAGTTTTTTCTATAAGCCAGAGGAGACTATGAGTATCACTATCAGTATTTTAACATTATTTATTAATCCATACTTTATGTAACAAAATCCACCCATTTTAAGAATACAGCCATGAATTCTAGAAACTTTACAATGTAAAACAATCATCACCACATATCCCTTTCAGAATATCTTTATTCCTTCAGTAAGATACCTTACAGTCTCATATATGGTGAATCCCTATTGTCACTCCAGCCTCTAGGCAATTTAATTGAAGTCTCTACAAATTTGTCATTTCTGAAAATTTCACATAAATGAGATCATGATATGTGGTCTCTTATGTCTGAATTCTTTTACCATTAATTTTTGAGAAAGTTTTTGAGGTTCGTTCATGATATTGCATATGTCAGTAGTTATTTTTTTTTATCACTGAATAACATTCAATTGTATGAATGTATCAGTTAGTCTACTTATTCACAACTTAATGGACATTTAATTTGTCTCCAGCTTGGGATTATTATGAATAATGCTGCCTTAGTTCATAAATTTTTGCTAGGTCATATAATAGTTTTATATCTAACCTTTTGAGAAACTGCTAAACTGTTTTCCAAAGTAGCCGCAGCTTTTAATACTATCAAGTATTTTTTTTTAAAGATTTTATTTATTTATTTGGCAGAGAGAAATCACAAGTAGATGGAGAGGCAGGCAGAGAGAGAGATAGGGAAGCAGGCTCCCCGCTGAGCAGAGAGCCCGATGCGGGACTCGATCCCAGGACTCTGAGATCATGACCTGAGCCGAAGGCGCGGCTTAACCCACTGAGCCACCCAGGCACCCACTATCAAGTATTTTTTAATGCCTTGAAAACTTAACATTTTTTCTTCCTTCCATTGTATTTCCTGGCTATGGCTTAAATGACCCACAAAAGAGATACTCTCTCTAAAGAGTGACCTACAGGTTCTCTTCAGACTTCCTCTCTCCATTTTCTCACCTTCAATTTTTCCAAAGTTCTTGCAGACCTTTTTTAACTTTTAATTTTAAGTAAACTATTTTTTTTATATGCATGTATGTATGTATGTATTTTTTGGAGAGAGAGAGAGAGTAACATGCATGAGCGGGGAAGGGGAGAGAAAGGGACAGGGAGAGGGAGAGCGAGAATCTCAAGAAGGCTCTATGCCCAGTGCAAAGCCCAATGCAGTGCTTGATCTCATGACCGTGAGATCATGACCTGAGCTGAGGTTGAGTCGATGTTTAACCAACTGAGCTACTCAGGCACCACAAAGTAAACTATTTTAAGTCAAACACACACACACACACACACACACATCCTAAATGAACAGCTTCATGGTGTTTTACAAATATCACATACCCATGTAAGCACAACACATCTCATATATGGGATAAGACCAGCACACAGGCACCTTGCTCATTATTCCATCCTATCCCCATGAAAGAACCACTATTCTGCCTTTGATGATAATAGATTTTTTTTTAATTGCTGATTCTTATATAAAATGAATTGCTTTTATTCTATCTTTATAATAGCTGTATTGAGCTATTAGTTGAATACTATAAAGTATACCCTGCAAAAATATTTATTGGTTTTTATTACAGTTATATTGTTGGGCGACCATCAGCACTATCTAATTTTAGAACATTTTTATTACCCTCAAAACCTATTTGCATTAACCTGTATCACTCCTTATGCCCTTCCCATCTCAGTCCCTGGCAACCATTCATCTCTTTCTGTGTTTATGAATAAACATATTCTGGACATTTTGTATAAATGGAACCATACATTATATGTATTTTGTGACTGGCTTCGTTAACATAGCAAAATGCTTACAATGTTTATCCATGTTTTCGTCTGTATCAGTATTCATTCTTTCTTTAATGCTGAGTAAGATTCCATCACATGGATATATCACATTAGGCTATATACTTATCAGTTCATGGACATTTATTAGTTTCCACTTTTTGGCTGTTATGACTGCTGCTTCTAGGAACACTTGTGTACATTTTTTCTGTGGGTGTATGTTTTTAATTCTCTTGGGCAGATAGCTATGAGTGAAATTTTTGCCTTATGTAGGAGCTCCATGTTTAATATTTTGTGAAATTACCAGACCATTTTCCAGAGTGACTGTACCATTTTACAGCCTCATCACCAATTCATAAGGGTTCCAATCTCTTCAATTCTCCTCCAGTACTTATTACTCTTTGTCTTTTTAATTTTTTAAATTTAATTTTATTTTTTCAGTGTTCAAAGATTCATTGTTCATACATACACCCAGTGCTCCATGTAATATTTTAATGAGCCTGACATGAATTTGATTGTGGGTTTGCTTTCCATTTCCTTAATTACTAATATGGTTAAGCATCTTTTTATGTATTTATTAACTATACATTTATATTAATTTGATAAATGTATTGTGAAATCTTTTTCTGATTTTAATTTGATTATCGTTTTATTGATGAGTTGAAAGATTTTCTTATATATTCTTGATAAAAGTCCCTTATCTGATATATTATTTGCAAATATTCTTCTTGTCTTCTTGTCTTTTCACTTCTTAAATATATTCTCTGAAGCATAAGATTTTTCAATTTAGTGAATTCCTATTCATCTAATATTTGTGTGTGTGTGTGTACATTTGTATGTGTGTGTATGGTAGCCTATCTAAGAAATCATTGTTAACCCAAGATCACAAAGATTTACTCTTCTGCTTCCTTCTAGGATTTTAATAATTTTTGCCCTTATATAGGTCTGTGATCAGTTGGAGTTAATTTTTGTGTATGCTGTGAGATAGGAATCTAAATTTATTTTTGGCATATAAGTATTTGTCCTAGCAGTTCTTATTAAAGCACCGTTCTTTCCCCCATTTAACTGTCTTGGCACCGGTGTTGAAAATCAATTGACTATACTTATAAGGGTTTATTTCTGGACTCGCAATTGTATTCCATTGATCTATATGTCTATCTTCATGCCAATACCATACTGTCTTGAATATCCTAACAATGTAGTAGGTTTTGAAATCAGAATGCTTGTGTCCTTAAACTTTGTTTCTCTTTTTCAAGATTATTTTGCCTATTCTGAGTCCCGTAAATTTCTCTATGAATTTTAGGGTCAGTTTGTCAGTTGTGCCACAATAGCATCCAAGATTTTGATAAGAATTTCTCTGAATCTGCTGATCAATTTAGGACGTATCACCACCTTAATAATTTAAATCCTCCATTCTATGAATGTGAATATGTGATGCCTTTCCATTTACTTAAATCTCCTCTAAAATTTTTCAAAAATATTTTATAGTTTTCAATAAAAAGTACATTACTTTTATTAAATTTATCATGTATTTTATTATCATGCCATTGTAAATTATTTTTAATTATTCCCTTAATTTTATTTTTATATTGTTCATTGCTAGTTTATAGAAATACAATTGATTTTTGTATGTTAATTTTGCATCCTGCAACTTTGTTGAACTCATTCATTAATTCTAATAGTATATTGTGTGAAATCCTTAGGGTTTTCTAGAAATAAGATTTTGTCATTCAAGAATAGAAATGGTTTTACTTCTTTCTTTGCAACTGGGTGCATTTACTTTTCCTGCCTGATTGCCCTAGAAAGAACCTCCAGTAAAGAATTAAATAGAAATGGTAAGAGAGAGGACAGCTTTGCTTTGCTCTTGATGTTAAGGGTGAGGTATTCAGTCAGTCTTTCGTTATTAAGTAGGGTGGGAGCTGTGAGTTTCTCATACATTATCATTATTAGGTTAAGGATATTCTCTTGCACTTGTAGTTTGTTGAATCTGCTTTGTTATTACAGTGCATTGGATTATGTTAAATACCTTTTCTTCCTCTCTTTGTATTATGCTGTGGTTTTGCCTTTTTTTTTAATTTTTAATTTTTAAATTTTTATAAACATATATTTTTATCCCCTAATAAGGTATGTTGTAGTAATTGATATTAGATATTAAAGCAAACCTTGTATTCTTGGATAGATTTCACTTGGTCATGGTATGTATAATCCTTTGTATATGTAACTGGATTTTGTGTGCTACTATTTTGTTGAGGATTTTTACATATATATTTATAATGGATATTGGTCTGTGGTTGTTCTTTTTGTGATGCATTTTTCTGGTTTTGGTATCACAATAATACTAGTCTCAGTGTTCTACCCTATTCTATTTCTTGGAAGATATTGGGAAGGATTGGAATTAATTCTTAAAGTATTTTGTAAAATTCACTTGTAAAGCCATCTGGGCCTGGGCTTTTCATTGCGATAAGTTGGTTTTTAAGTAGCAACTCAATGTTTTTTCTTTTTATAAGTCCATACAAATTTCCTTTTTCTTCATGAGTCATTTGGTTTCTGGAATTTGTCAATTTCATCCAGCTAATTTTGTTGCATAAAGTTGTTAATAATATTCTCTTATAATCATTTTTATTTCAGTAAGAAAGTAATGGTGCCTTCTATTTTATTCCTGATTTTAATAATTTGAATCATGTCTTTTTTTCTTGGTCAGCCTAACTAAAAGTTTGTCAGTTTTGCTGGTCTTTTCAAAGACCCAACTTTTGATTTTGCTATTATTTTTCGATTATTTAGCTATTCCCTATTTCAATTTTTCCACAAATCCTATCTGTTTCTTTATGCTTGTTTTGACTTAACTTTGATTTTTTTTTCCTAGTTTTGTAAGATGGAATTTTAGGTTATTGATTTAAAATCTTTCTTATTTTTTAATATAAGCATTTTCTGGAATACGTTTCCCTCTGAACACTATTTTTACTGCACCAAATAAATTCACTTGTACTGTGTTTTTATTTCTATTCTTCTCAAAGTATTGTCTAATTTTTCTTGTAATTTATTGACAAGGAAGAATAATTGTCTTTAAATGGCTGTTCATGAGTATATTGCTTAATTTCCACAAATTTGTGAAGTTTCCCAAACTTCATTCTATTAACTGATCTCTAACTTAATTCTGTTTGGGTTAGAGAACATAGTTTGTATTAATTCAATAATTTTAAGCTTAGTTAGACTTTCTTTTTTTCTTTCTTTTTTCTATTTGGCTTCATTCACTCAACTTTGTTTTTGTGAGATTTTTCTCTGTAGTTTGTTTGTTTAACCTTATAATGCACCATTGTATGAATATTATATAATTAATTACCTATTAAATTGATGGGTAGTGGTGGGTAAACTTTTTAGATTGTCTGCATTATTTTTGCATTTTAAATGCATATTTTGGTGTGCATATGTATGCATTTTTGTTGTGTATATAACTTGGAATTGAATTACTGTTACAGGAATGTATATATTGTGGGTATGTGTGCATATATGTATGTCTGTATGTATTCAAGTTTAGCAGATACCTTAGCAGATAATTTGTTTTCCCACAAACAACATATGAGAATTTTACTTGTTTACATCCTCACCAGCATTGTACTCTCATGATTTTTAATTTTAGAAGCTTTGGTGGTTATATAGGGCAATCTCAACATGACTTTAATGTGCATTCTCTGGTGGCTAATGAGGTTGAGTGCCTTTTCATATTTATTGGATGTTAGGATGCACTCTTTTGCTAATGGTCTACTCAAGAAATTTTTTGCCTATTTTCTATACCATATTGCCTATAATTTTTAGGAGTATATATATTCTGATTATGTGTATTTTGTGTATGTGTGTGTGTATACTGAAAATATCTTCTACATTAAGGAATTCTCATATTTTTAGTTTGCTGATTTTATATTGATTAGGTGAAAATTTTTAACAAATTTTGTGTTGATGGAAATGTTATATAAATTTTTTCATTTATTCCTTAACTCATATATTTATTTTTTAGTATGAAACTAATCTTGCATTCTTGATATAAAATTAATGTTGCCTAGATGTATAATACTTTTAAATTTTTACTAGATTTAATTTTCTATTATTTTGTTTAAAATTTGGGGTTCATTTTCACAAAAGAAATTGACCTGTAATTTTCTTTCTTATGGTATTTTTTCCAGATTTGGTTCCACAGTCACCCTGCTTTCATAGAATGACCTTGAAAGTATTTCTTATTTTTCTGTTCTTTGGAAGAGTTTGTTTAAATTTCCATTTTTCTTTTTACATATTTGAAAAATTTTTACCAGTGAAGCAATCTTATCCTAAGTTTCTCTCTCTCTCTCTTTTTTTAAAGAGGATTTTATTTATTAATTTGAGAGAGAGTGAGAGAGAGCATTTTCAGGGGAGTAGGGGCAGAGGAAGAAGGAGAAGCAGACTCCCCACTGAGCAGGGAACACAGTGTGGGGCTCCATCCCAGGACCCTGGGATCACGACCTGAGCTGAAAATGGACGCTTAACTGATTGAGCCACCCAGTTACTCCTTAAGATTTGTGGGTAGGTTTTTTCTTTATGAATTCAGTTTATTAATAGCTATAAAACTCTTCAGATTACTCATTTTTCTGGCAGTTTTGATAAAGTTATGTTTTCAAATTTACTGGCATATAATTGTTCATAAACTCCATTTTTTTTTTTAAGATTTTATTTATTTGACAGACAGAGATCACAAGTAGGCAGAGAAGCAGGCAGAGAGAGAGAGAGAGAAGATGCAGGCTTCCTGCTGAGCAAAGAGCCCCAATGCAGATCCCTCTGCCAAAGGCAGAGGCTTTAACCCACTGAGCCACCCAGGTGCCCAACCCTATTTTTTATCTTAGTAACGTTTCTCTATTTGTGGTGATATTCTCTTTCTGATTCTTGATATTGGTTATTTGTGATTCTTTCTTTTTTTCCCCCTCAATCAATATTTCTGGGTTTTCTTAGTCTTTCCAAATAACCAACTGTTGGCTGTTCAAGTTTTTTTCTAATGTTGACATGTTTCCTACTTCATTAGCTTTTCATCTTATTTTTGTTATTTCTTTTCTGGTACATTCTGTGGGTTTAGTTTGCTTCTTTTTTTTCTAACTTCTTGAAATTGTTATCACAATAAATGATTCTTTTTTGCACTTAAACTTGCAAATTTGTCTCTAAGCTTATCTCTGGCTTCATAACAAAAGTTTGATATGCAATATTTGTAATTCAGTTCAAAATATTTTATAACTTCAACTGTGATTTCTGGTTAGTTTTGTGTGTTCTTTGGAAGTGTGTTCTTTGGTATCTAAACATATGTTAATTTTTATGCTAAGTTAAAAAAACGATTTCTAACATTATCATTTTGTTCTAAATAAGTATATATGCATGTATGATTTAAATACTTTGATACTTTTTGAGACTACTTTTATGGTTCAGCATGTATTAAATTTTTATATATACCCCATGTGTATTTGAAAATAAAGTACAATTAGAAACAGATTTGTAGATTTACATATGGTCATTTGCTATTCCTTTTGTTCTAATTTGATATATCTCTACTGATTCTATATCCTTCTGTTTTAATAGTTACAAAGATAAAATTAAAAAATTCTCAACTCTGGTTTTGGATTGGTCTGCTTCTCCTTGTTCTGAAGTCAGTTTTTTGTGTGTGAATTTTGAGACCATTCATTAACTGGAAAAAGCTTAAATTTCTTATATATTTTGGTTGGATTGCTTCTTCCTTATCATTAAAATAAACCCCTGTACTGTGTACCTGTGAATTGTTGAGAGAAAATATTTGAGAAAATATTTGCAAATCACATGTCTGATAAACATATTAGAACATATATTCAGAACATATAATGAACTTTCAAAACACAAAAATACACAAGCAGAATATATAAGTGAGATTGGGAGTTTTAAAAAAAAAAGACATAAATATAGTTTTTTTTCCTCCATATAATTTTTAAATAATGTAAAAAATCCAATTTTTATGATCATAAAAATATAAATGTGCTTCCTTATTTAAAGGGTATTCCCACTTATTTTAAAATAAAAGAAACTAGAAGTTGATTGCTACATTTCACCTATCACTCACTGTCTTCTTAAGCCATTAGCATGGGTCAAAGTTGACTTGAACTCTTTATAAGATTTTTTTTTTAGGAGTCAGAAATGGAAAAAAAAAGGATTGGTAAATTATAAAAGACAAGAAGATTTCTGTAAAGTTAAAATGTGGTACAATTAGATGGAAAGAAAATAACAATGTGTATTGTAAGGTTTTGAATAAAGTAATCTGCAAATTACCTAGAAAGTTCAGAAAGAAGATTGAGATAATTTTAGTGACATTTTATTGCATAGCCATTTCCTGAAGTATTCTTAGTAATATATCACATATTCTATAGATATATGACTGGCAAAAGATAATGTCA
Organism: Mustela putorius furo; assembly: GCF_011764305.1. Classification (NCBI taxonomy): domain Eukaryota; kingdom Metazoa; phylum Chordata; class Mammalia; order Carnivora; family Mustelidae; genus Mustela; species Mustela putorius. The sequence continues at coordinate 11,792,176 of NW_025422471.1, read as the reverse complement.
AAATGTCCATAATATGTAATGAATTCTGTTTTAATTTTATTTAAGGCTTTTAGTAAAATCACATTGAAAAATTCACCTATTCTTGTTTGAAGTCTGAGACATCTGGCATTGGGCCTGAGATTTTTTGTACAAAGGAATTTTTTTCAGGAAACATCATATGTCTCTAGTACTGAAAATTTCTTTCATTCACTGACACATATTTATTACCTATTGTGTGTCACACCTGTGTTAGGAACTGAGAATCTACAAGGATAGGAATGGCCAAATCACCCAGCATACAATTTGTTGTGACTGCTATAAATACTCTTATTAATAATAATAGCAGCCAATAGTAAAAAACATTTGCTCTATTCCAGACTCTGTTTTAAGCATTTTCTGTGTATTAACTCAGCTAATAATAGAACACAGGCTGCTCCTGTAATTGAATGAGTGGACAGCTACTTAATCCCTATGATACGATAGAAGGCATCCTGCAGAAGGTAGTGATTGAGCTGAATCTTAAAGCATGAATAAGGCCAAGAAAAGAAAGAATCAGAGAAGCACTAGGGACATAGGCTAAACAGAATAGTATTTACAAATATATGGATGCATAAATTAGTCAGTACATTGAACTACAAGTAATTTAATATATTTGGAGGTTTGGGTATCTAGAAGAATGGTGAAAGGAAAGATTAGAAACATTCAACAATCAGATCAATGAGGAACTTATGTATCATGCTAGTGATGTTGGACTCTCCAGGAAGTGAAGGGGAGATAGTTAATAATTTTAAAAATAGAATTAGCATAATGAAAATAATCATTCCACTTAGTGTGGAGAACGGATTAGGAGAGAAATGTTGGAGTCCGAGAGTTAAGCGAATTTTGCAATAGTCAAGGCAGGGGATAATAGCCTGGGTTATTGGGTAAAGGGATGAAGAGACTGAACATAGATATAAATATGTAAGATAGGTAGGAAATGGTAATCAATTTTTTCATGAGGGAGTGTGATGGGTAATTTTATGTGTCAGCCTGGTTGGGCCACAGTACTCAGATATTTGACTAAGCATTATTTTAGATGTTTCTGTGAAGGCATTGTTTAGAGGAGATTAAGATTTAAATCAATAGACTTTGAGTGAAGCAGATTATCCTCCATAATGTGGGTGAGCCTCATTCACTCACTTGGCCTTCCTAGAAAAAAGACTGATCTCCCCAGAAGAAGAGGGAATTCTGCCAGCCAACTTGGGTGTGAACTGCAGCTCTTCCCTGGATCTCCAGTCTGCCAGCCTACCCTGCAGATTTTGGACTTGCCAAGACTCCACAATTATGTGAGCCAATTCCTTAAAATAAAATCTCTCTATTATATTATATATCTTGTTGGTTTTGTTTCTTTCGGGAACCCTAACTAATGTAGAGGGAAGGTAAAAAGGAAGAGTCTTGGATTATTCCTACATTGAATGGTTGGTAGAGCCATTAAGACATTGGAAACACAGGAGAGATGACTTAGGAGGATATGAAGAATTTAGTTCTGATGTATTTAATATGAGGTATCTGGGGGTGCATACAAATGGAGAGGATCAGTAGATACTTTTATGCAGTTGAAAGTCACACAAGATATCTGGGTTACGTACTTCATTCTAGGAAGTAGACCTCTGTAATTGAAAAAAAAAAAAAAAGAAACCACATTCAGAAAAACAACAGCAGCAGCAACATTGAGACATAGAGACACGAAGTAAGAATACAAATCTGGGATACGAGGATAAGAAGACTGACAAGAATCTTTTAGAGTTGAAAATAAAAACTAAAGCAGGATGGTATCACAGAAGTAAAGAGAAAAGAGAATTTTAAGTAAGGATGAGTCAAATGCTATTGAATGATCTAATTTTAAAATTAGGAGGAAGTCTGTGATCTCAGGAAGAAGAGTTTTCTCGAGTTATAAACTAAAAGCCAAATAGCCCTTACTACAATATTTTGAGAAAAGCAAATCACTTTGTAGCCAACATATAACCATATTTGTAATGAAATTAGGAGAGAAAAGTTCATTTAGCATACATATATTGGTCTGCAGAATAACTCTGAGGCTTAGAGAGTCATGAAACCAGCCAGTTTTCCCTTGGGAGAGGCCTAGATCCAGAATTTGAACTTGGATGTCCAGTGTTCCTTAGGGAGTTCATAATACACCTGCTCCCAGAGCTGCAAAAGTGAGGCAGGAACTCACATACAGCAACAGCTGTACACAGGGTAGAGAAAAAAGACGAAGGAAAAGAGATGGAGGAAAATCACAGACAAAAACTTGCACTTGTTTATAGGAAAAGAAAAAATATGGAGGATATCAGACTGGAGGATAAGGAGATTTATAGTTGGCACATCTAAAGAATAGGGCAGTATTCCCTAATTGTCAGTATTAAGAAGACTGTCCAAGTAGATTTCAAAACATAGCAATGTAGAAAAACACCAATCAATTGCCCTTTTAAAATATGTAAATTATGTATTTGGATGAATGCTCTTTTGCTTGTTAATATTTAGAACACAGAGTGATAAATTAAAAGTAAGATCTTAAGTAAAAAAAATTAAAATAAATTAAAAAGTAGGATCTTTACAATGTATAAATTTTGACATAAAATAACTGTATAGGATAAAATACTTATGTCTAAAACCACTTCCAATTGTATTTTTTAATTAAAAAAATACTGTTTGTGTGTTACTTATAATGGGAAAAATATATTTGCAGTATTTGAGATATCATTCTAAAATTAGCACCTAATGCTTATTTTAATACCATCTATTCTGAAATGTCATCACATTTTCTTTGAATAGCTGGATCAATGAAAATTTCAGGAAAATACATCAACAATAATCGCCCCACCATCCAACACACAGTTCTTGATAATCTCTCTGTCCTTATTTTCTTCTGTTCCTATAAGTGGACATACATTTTAATTTTCAGATAAGGTATTTCATCTTGGCTGACTGGTAAAATGTATTGTCTCATTCAGATAAAATGATTGCTTTAGTAATTTCACCCCATAGATCTTATTATGTAGTTTCAAGAATTATTTTGGAGGAGTATAGAATATCTTGAAGGTAGTATTTAAGTCATTATTTCTTAAGAAATCTTTAGAATGTTCAAGGGATGAGTACACAGCTTTTTCTTCTGTATTTTCCCACTCCCTTCTCGGTGTCACACACCCTCAAATTGTTTGTATGTAGCAACACAGTAATGCCTGTCCACCAACCACACTCCATTTTGTCAACATAATCACCTAGTAGTTGCGTGCATCATTTCATTATACTTGTAGAGAATTAGCATACATTCTCCAGTTTTTAAAAGACGTGATTAGCCTATGTTAGATATTATCCTACTTATATGTAAATATAATTGAATTTGCCAACCCTCTTTTGCTAGTCAGGTTATTTTTAATTATTTGTAATTTTCTTTATTTTACTTTACTAAATAAATGATATGTTATAGTTATGTTTACGCCTGACTTCCATTAGTAATTATAGTTTTATATCTCTTGCAACATTCTTAGACCTTTCCATACTGGTTGAATGATTATTTAAGGCAATCCAGACAAGAGGGAGATAAAGCATGAACGTATGAACTTTAATTAAACTTGTGAAATAAATATTTTTTATTACCTTGATGTTGTCCTCTAAAATTAAAATAGTTTAACTAAAATCCAGAATATTTCTTCATGCATTTCTTTTTTTCTGAAATTCTCATAAAGTCATTCCAATAATTTAGTAATTATTCCTTTCAAAGAAACAAGTTATTTATTTCCTTTTTTTGAAAGTCATTTAAACTGTATGTAATTTAAATTATATGTTATATAGATTTTATAACCTCTATATGAATAAGAATATATTTGCAAATGTAGATAAATTTCCCTCTGCATATACCCTTATTTAGCACAAATAGCTTAAAGTTGACAAAATTTAACTCTGAATACTTATTTTTCTAATTATATTTCACTCTGTGTACAATATTTACTGATATGCAAAAATTGTAAGTTTCCAGGTATGGGAATAGATTACTGATTTCTAGCAACAAGATGGAAAAATGAGTGTAAGTAACTTATTTTACAGATAATTGTCAAGTAATCTTTTTTCAACAAGTACTTTCTTTGAAATTGCTATACAATGTGGTAGATTTAGTAATATATTACTTTGTACTATAATAAGCAACATTTCCAATATAAGCACTTCAGAAATTGGTTTTTATTGGAGAAAACAGAACTGAATTTTATTTCCAAAAAGCTTTTTCCGTGCCAACAAGAAAGACAACAGGCATTACACACCATTTCCTATCACTAAAAGTTATAAAGTAAAATTTTTTCTTCCAGGCCTACGTGGAAAACATGGAAATTTTCTTTTAAAATAAGAACTCTATGACCTGTTTTTTTGTTCTCAAACCACCAGATGTTTTATGATGAAATCTTCAAAGTATCTTAGTTTTCCAACTTCTATTGATTTCTTAGTATCTAAAATTAATGCTACTTGGATTTTTTTCTCTCACAGAAATCCCTAATATCTGAGTATCCTCTTCTCTTTTAATATATTTTCTAATTTTTTTATGGTAAATCCAAATTAACTTTGCTTAAACTATTTATCTGCCCATCTAAGTCTCCCAAAGATGCAGTTCTAAAAGCAATCTTATTTTTCTTCTTCACAGACTCCTTTTAGCAAACTGCCTATTACTCATGTCTTGAGGAAAATGCTCTTAGTTTGTTGCTTTACTTTCTTCTTAGAGGGAAGGAAATGGTTATCATTTTCAAGTTCTTAATTTTAATTAAGGTATTCTTGGGCAGGGGGGTGGTTTGTTTATACTGACTTTCCTTTCCATGTGCTTCAGGGTTCATGGAAAAGCCATAGCAACTGGGGCTCTCCAATGTATACATTGCTACCTGGCCAACAATTTGATACTTGCAAATTAAATATGAAATGGATGTACTCTTAGAAAATTGTTACGTTAATTTGTCCCTTGTGAGTTTTCAAAAAGTAGTGCTTTAAAATTTAGGGAAATAAATTTAATAAAACCACACCAGAAGGAGCAAATTTAATGCTATTATAATGCCTCTAGAGGGCAGTATTAAATTATTTGAGGCTATAACTTAGAATTTTCTGGAGCAAGTCACTCACCGTTTGAAGAGGTGACAATGCAAATGTAAGAGAGGAGTATTCTCTCTGTAATCTTATTCATGGATGCAAATGGCTGTGAAATCCGAGACCTCACACTTGAATCAACAAGTGTTGTGAGAAGGGGATTTTTTTTTTTTTTTAAGATTTTATTTATTTATTTGACAGAGAGAAATCACAAGTAGATGGAGAGGCAGGCAGAGAGAGAGGAGGAAGCAGGCTCCCTGCTGAGCAGAGAGTCCGATGCGGGACTCGATCCCAGGACTCTGAGATCATGACCTGAGCGGAAGGCAGCAGCTTAACCCACTGAGCCACCCAGACGCCCCGAGAAGGGGATTTTTTAACTAAGCTTCTTATCTGCTCTTCAGAGAATGATCTTCTTTTCCCCTATTAGGATTTATGGACCATTATTTGCATAATCAAAATACATGAAGCTTAGAATGTGAAGAAAATAAGGGCATTTGTCCTCCAGTAGGCATCTTTCCTAGCAAGCCACTATAAAAACCACATTGTGGTCAGATCACATGATATTCACATAAGTGACTTGAATTATGGATTTAAGGAAAAAATATATAAAGAAATTGTTTTAACAATCTTTTCAAAATTTATCAGATGCAAGGACAATTTTTATCCTATGAGGAATCTCTATTTGTAGAATCTCTGTAGATCTCTATAGATAGAGAAATACAGATATAGATATACACACATGTGGATAATATTTTAAGTTATTTCTATTGTTCCTATTAATGAAAAAACAAGCAAATATGAGGAATTATGAAACCCTTACTAGGTGCGGTCATTGAACTTCAGCATTTTTCTCACAGAAACATTTCTCCATCCCTGAAGCATAGGAGATATTCCTAAGACCGGGATGAATTATTTGGCCTTTTCAAGTAGGGAACTATAATTTACAGTTTTTCATTTCGTTCTTTTCTTTGTAGATGTACCTTTCCGAAGTTATAAAGTCAATTTGATTTTTCCTGAATAATCATGTCACAACCTGAGGTGATGAAAGAGGATTCTAGGCCCCGCTGCTTTCCTGTATTCAAAACTGGTTGAAAGCATGAAGGTTTATTCTTCTTGTTGTTGATATAAAAGGTAGGATCAGCATGACTGCTTTACTTGTCTTTTGGCATTCTCTTTGGGAGTGTAGAATGTATTTTCTTTTATAGAATATGGTTCCAAACCGAATACAGAATCTGAGGGATGATTTTACATTTCTTCCAATTTTTTTTTCTGTGAAGGAAATATTAAGCATGCCCTTTAAATTTGTACCAGTCATGCTTAATTTAAAATTAAGCACATAAGGAAATGTAGATTTCAGTAAAAAATGTATTTAAGATAATTTATTTAACTCATATTTCTTAGTAATCTATTTGGACAGTACTGTGACTATTTTATGAAAACTTACATATCTCTGTGAGAGATACATAGTATTCTTGCTTAAAAAAATGAGAATGTGGAATTTTAGGGTCAAAAGTGATTTCTATAAGGTTACACATAGATCGACATTGACATAAGCAAGAAAAAAAGTTTTTCTGATTCCTTTCTAAAATTTCTTGTTACAAAGAAATCCTTTCTACTTCAGAAAACAGACATTCTCTGAAAGTAAAGAGGAACCAAACTCCATTTGCTTCCAACCTTCTCTAAGTAACAGGGGCTTCCTAAGAAAGCCAACTTCTAGTCTCTCCTCCAGTACCATACACCCCTTCCATGGTCCTCTTGTCAGCCAGCAGTACACACACGTTGAAGGACATGTGTTCCTGCTCTTAAATCCAAAACAACAATGACCTGATAGTTTTGTCTTCGAATAGTCTGTGCATGCACTGGCGACCCATGAGACTGACCGATTCATGAACTGATGGCTCTTTGGATACTTCTAATAATAAACGTGAGCATTTCCAGGAAAGTCTCTGATTTGGAACTCATAATTGAAATCTCTCTCCAGGGAGGAGTCAAGATGGCGGAGAAGTAGCAAGCTGAGACTGCTTCAGCTAGCCGGAGATCAGCTAGATAGCTTATCTAAAGATTGCAAACACCTGAAAATCCATCGGCAGATCGAAGAGAAGAAGAACAGCAATTCTGGAAACAGAAAATCAGCCACTTTCTGAAAGGTAGGACCAGCGGAGAAGTGAATCCAAAGCGACGGGAAGATAGACCCCGGGGGGAGGGGCCGGCTCCCGGCAAGCGGCGGAGCAACCGCGCACAAAATCAGGACTTTTAAAAGTCTGTTCCGCTGAGGGACATCGCTCCAGAGGCTAAACCGGGGCGAAGCCCACGCGGGGTCAGCGTGGCCTCAGGTCCCGCAGGGTCACAGAAGGATCGGGGGTGTCTGAGTGTCGCAGAGCTTGCGGGTATTGGAACGGGAAAGCCGGCTGCAGAGACAGAGCCGACAGTAATCTCGCAGCTCCGTGTTACCTTGAACCGGTCGCAGGCTCGGTGAGCTCGGAGCGCGGCCGGAGGTCAGGCAGACGGGAGTAACTGGGCGCTGTTCTCTGAGCGCGCACTGAGGAGTGGGGCCCTGGGCTCTCGGCTCCTCCGGGCCGGAGACCAGGAGGCCGCCATTTGTATTCCCGTCCTCTGGAACTCTACGGAAAGCGCTCAGGGAACAAAAGCTCCTGAAAGCAAACCCGAGCGGATTACTCACCCCGGCCCCCGGTAAGGGCGGTGTAATTCCGCCTGGGGCAAAGACACTTGAGAATCACTACAACAGGCCCCTCCCCCAGAAGAACAACAAGAAATCCAGCCGAGACCAAGTTCACCTACCAAGGAGTGCGGTTTCAATACCAAGGAGAGCAGCAGAATTCCAGAGGAGGAGAAAGCCAAGCACGGAACTCATGGCTTTTTTCCTGTGATTTTTTTTAGTCTTGCAGTTAATTTAATTTTTTCTTTTTCATTTTTTTTTTTTTTTTTCTCGCCTTCGGGTAAAATTTTATTTTTTTTAACTGTTACCTTTTTCTTTTTTAACGATTTTTTACTAGTTTATCTAATATATATATATATATATATTTTTTACATTTTTCTTAGGTGTTTTCTTTTTTTAAAATTCTTTTCTTTTCTTTTTTTTTTTTTTCTTTTCTTTTTTCTCTCTTCCTTTTTGAACCTCTTTTTATCCCCTTTCTCCCCACTCACGATTTTGGATCTCTTCTAATTTGGTTAAAGCATATTTTCCTGGGGTTGTTGCCACCCTTTTAGTATTTTACTTGCCCCTTCATTTACTCTTATCTGGACAAAATGACAAGACGGAAAAATTCAACACAAAAAAAAGAACAAGAGGCAGTACCGAAGGCTAGGGACCTAATCAATACAGACATCGGTAATATGTCAGATCTAGAGTTCAGAATGACAATTCTCAAGGTTCTAGCCGGGCTCGAAAAAGGCATGGAAGATATTAGAGAAACCCTCTCGAGAGATATAAAAGCCCTTTCTGGAGAAATAAAAGAACTAAAATCTAACCAAGGTGAAATCAAAAAAGCTATTAATGAGGTGCAATCAAAAATGGAGGCTCTCACTGCTAGGATAAATGAGGCAGAAGACAGAATTAGTGATATAGAAGACCAAATGACAGAGAATAAAGAAGCTGATCAAAAGAGGGACAAACAGCTACTGGACCACGAGGGGAGAATTCGAGAGATAAGTGACACCATAAGACGAAACAACATTAGAATAATTGGGATTCCAGAAGAAGAAGAAAGTGAGAGGGGAGCAGAAGGTATACTGGAGAGAATTATTGGGGAGAATTTCCCCAATATGGCAAAGGGAACGAGCATCAAAATTCAGGAGGTTCAGAGAATGCCCCTCAAAATCAATAAGAATAGGCCCACACCTCGTCACCTAATAGTAAAATTTTACAAGTCTCAATGACAAAGAGAAAATCCTGAAAGCAGCCCGGGAAAAGAAGTCTGTAACATACAATGGTAAAAATATTAGATTGGCAGCTGACTTATCCACAGAGACCTGGCAGGCCAGAAAGAGCTGGCATGATATTTTCAGAGCACTAAACGAGAAAAACATGGAGCCAAGAATACTATATCCAGCTAGGCTATCATTGAAAATAGAAGGAGAGATTAAAAGCTTCCAGGACAAACAACAACTGAAAGAATTTGCAAATACCAAACCAGCTCTACAGGAAATCTTGAAAGGGGTCCTCTAAGCAAAGAGAGAGCCTACAAGTGGTAGATCAGAAAGGAACAGAGACCATATACAGTAACAGTCACCTTACAGGCAATACAATGGCACTAAATTCATATCTCTCAATAGTTACCCTGAATGTGAATGGGCTAAATGCCCCTGTCAAAAGACACAGGGTATCAGAATGGATAAAAAAAACAAAAACCCATCTATATGTTGCCTCCAAGAAACACATTTTAAGCCCGAAGACACCTCCAGATTTAAAGTGAGGGGGTGGAAAAGAATTTACCATGCTAATGGACATCAGAAGAAAGCAGGAGTGGCAATCCTTATATCAGATCAATTAGATTTTAAGCCAAAGACTATAATAAGAGATGAGGAAGGACACTATATCATACTCAAAGGGTCTGTCCAACAAGAAGATTTAACAATTTTAAATATCTATGCCCCCAATGTGGGAGCAGCCAACTATATTAAACCAATTAATAACAAAAATCAAAGAAACACATCAACAATAATACAATGATAGTAGGGGACTTTAACACTCCCCTCACTGAAATGGACAGGTCATCCAAGCAAAAGATCAGCAAGGATATAAAGGCCTTAAATGACACACTGGACCAGATGGACATCACAGATATATTCAGAATATTTCATCCCAAAGCAACAGAATACACATTCTTCTCTAGTGCACATGGAACATTCTCCAGAATAGATCACATCCTCGGTCCTAAATCAGGACTCAACCGGTATCAAAAGATTGGGATCATTCCCTGCATATTTTCAGACCACAATGCTCTAAAGCTAGAACTCAACCACAAAAGGAAGTTTTGGAAAGAACCCAAATACATGGAGACTAAACAGTATCCTTCTAAAGAATGAATGGGTCAACCGGGAAATTAAAGAAGAATTGAAAAAAATCATGGAAACAAATGATAATGAAAACACAACGGTTCAAAATCTGTGGGACACAACAAAGGCAGTCCTGAGAGGAAAATATATAGCGGTACAAGCCTTTCTCAAGAAACAAGAAAGGTCTCAGGTACACAACCTAACCCTACACCTAAAGGAGCTGGAGAAAGAACAAGAAAGAAACCCTAAGCCCAGCAGGAGAAGAGAAATCATAAAGATCAGAGCAGAAATCAATGAAATAGAAACCAAAAAAACAATAGAACAAATCAACGAAACTAGGAGCTGGTTCTTTGAAAGAATTAATAAAATTGATAAACCCCTGGCCCGACTTATCAAAAAGAAAAGAGAAAGGACCCAAATAAATAAAATCATGAATGAAAGAGGAGAGATCACAACTAACACCAAAGAAATACAAACTATTATAAGAACATACTATGAGCAACTCTACGGCAATAAATTTGACAATCTGGAAGAAATGGATGCATTCCTAGAAACATATAAACTACCACAACTGAACCAGGAAGAAATAGAAAGCCTGAACAGACCCATAACCAGTAAGGAGATTGAAACAGTCATTAAAAATCTCCAAACAAACAAAAAAGCCCAGGGCCAGACGGCTTTCCGGGGGAATTCTACCAAACATTTAAAGAAGAACTAATTCCTATTCTCCTGAAACTGTTCCAAAAAATAGAAATGGAAGGAAAACTTCCAAACTCATTTTATGAGGCCAGCATCACCTTGATCCCCAAACCAGACAAGGATCCCACCAAAAAAGAGAGCTATAGACCGATATCCTTGATGAACACAGATGCGAAAATACTCAACAAAATACTAGCCAATAGGATTCAACAGTACATTAAAAAGATTATTCACCACGACCAAGTGGGATTTATTCCAGGGCTGCAAGGTTGGTTCAACATCCGCAAATCAGTCAATGTGATACAACACATCAATAAAAGAAAGAACAAGAACCATATGATACTCTCAATAGATGCTGAAAAAGCATTTGACAAAGTACAACATCCCTTCCTGATCAAAACTCTTCAAAGTGTAGGGATAGAGGGCACATACCTCAATATCATCAAAGCCATCTATGAAAAACCCACCGCAAATATCATTCTCAATGGAGAAAAACTGAAAGCTTTTCCGCTAAGGTCAGGAACACGGCAGGGATGTCCATTATCACCACTGCTATTCAACATTGTACTAGAGGTCCTAGCCTCAGCAATCAGACAACAAAAGGAAATTAAAGGCATCCAAATCGGCAAAGAAGAAGTCAAATTATCACTCTTCGCAGATGATATGATACTATATGTGGAAAACCCAAAAGAATGCACTCCAAAACTGCTAGAACTTATACAGGAATTCAGTAAAGTGTCAGGATATAAAATCAATGCACAGAAATCAGTTGCATTTCTCTACACCAACAGCAAGACAGAAGAAAGAGATATTAAGGAGTCAATCCCATTTACAATTGCATCCAAAACCATAAGATACCTAGGAATAAACCTAACCAAAGAGACACAGAATCTATACTCAGAAAACTATAAAGTACTCATGAAAGAAATTGAGGAAGACACAAAGAAATGGAAAAATGTTCCATGCTCCTGGATTGGAAGAATAAATATTGTGAAAATGTCTATGCTACCTAAAGCAATCTACGCATTTAATGCAATTCCTATCAAAGTACCATCCATCTTTTTCAAAGAAATGGAACAAATAATTCTAAAATTTATATGGAACCAGAAAAGACCTCGAATAGCCAAAGGGATATTGAAAAAGAAAGCCAACGTTGGTGGCATCACAATTCCGGACTTCAAGCTCTATTACAAAGCTGTCATCATCAAGACAGCATGGTACTGGCACAAAAACAGACACATAGATCAATGGAACAGAATAGAGAGCCCAGAAATAGACCCTCAAATCTATGGTCAACTAATCTTCGACAAAGCAGGAAAGAATGTCCAATGGAAAAAAGACAGCCTTTTCAATAAATGGTGCTGGGAAAATTGGACAGCCACATGCAGAAAAATGAAATTGGACCATTTCCTTACACCACACACAAAAATAGACTCAAAATGGATGAAGGACCTCAATGTACGAAAGGAATCCATCAAAATCCTTGAGAACACGGGCAGCAACCTCTTCGACCTCTGCCGCAGCAACATCCTCCTAGGAACAACGCAAAAGGCAAGGGAAGCAAGGGAAAAAATGAACTACTGGGATTTCATCAAGATCAAAAGCTTTTGCACAGCAAAGGAAACAGTTAACAAAATCAAAAGACAACTGACAGAATGGGAGAAGATATTTGCAAACGACATATCAGATAAAGGACTAGTGTCCAGAATCTATAAAGAACTTAGCAAACTCAACACCCAAAGAACAAATAATCCAATCAAGAAATGGGCAGAAGACATGAACAGACATTTCTGCAAAGAAGACATCCAGATGGCCAACAGACACATGAAAAAGTGCTCCATATCACTCGGCATCAGGGAAATACAAATCAAAACCACAATGAGATATCACCTCACACCAGTCAGAATGGCTAAAATCAACAAGTCAGGAAATGACAGATGCTGGCGAGGATGCGGAGAAAGGGGAACCCTCCTCCACTGTTGGTGGGAATGCAAGCTGGTCCAGCCACTCTGGAAAACAGCATGGAGGTTCCTCAAAATGTTGAAAATAGAACTGCCCTATGACCCAGCAATTGCACTATTGGGTATTTACCCTAAAGATACAAATGTAGTGATCCAAAGGGACACATGCACCCGAATGTTTTATAGCAGCAATGTCCACAATAGCCAAACTATGGAAAGAACCTAGATGTCCATCAACAGATGAATGGATCAAGAAGATGTGGTATATATACACAATGGAATACTATGCAGCCATCAAAAGAAATGAAATCTTGCCATTTGCAACAACATGGATGGAACTAGAGCGTATCATGCTTAGCGAAATAAGTCAAGCAGAGAAAGACAACTATCATATGATCTCCCTGATATGAGGAAGTGGTGATGCAACATGGAGGCTTAAGTGGGTAGAAGAAGAATAATGAAACAAGATGGGATTGGGAGGGAGACAAACCATAAGTGACTCTTAATCTCACAAAACAAACTGAGGGTTGCCGGGGGGAGGGGGTTTGGGAGAAGGGGGTGGGATTATGGACATTGGGGAGGGTATGTGATTTGGTGAGTGCTGTGAAGTGTGTAAACCTGGTGATTCACAGACCTGTACCCCTGGGGATAAAAATATATGTTTATAAAAATAAAAAAATTAAAAAAAAAAAAAAAAAAAAAAAAAAAAAAAAAAAAAAGAAATCTCTCTCCAGCTTCCATGGCAGGAAAGATAATATGGTCCTCCATTATGACTCTGGCCTCACAAATGGTTCTGCTCATAACACATCCTAATGCTCACTCTAGTTTTTTAAACTCACAGAGGTGGCGTGGATTGTGGAATGCACTGAGTTCCAGCAATAACTTCATTCTTTGAGCAGTAAGCCAAAATCTTTGTACCCATTTCCTGAACCATCTCCTACACCTGTTGTCCCAACTCCCAAGTTTTCTCTTTTTACTCTAATACATTCCACTTTCTGCCATTGCTGCTTGTCAAATTGTGTCCAGACTAAAATCCAAACTCCTCTAGAAACTTGCCCCACTTTGCTTGCTTATTCAAGCAAATTTTCTTTTCCCCTGCAGGATCTACATTGCTTGAGCTTCTTTGAATTCTCTGTCACTTGCATATTAAAGCAGCTTAATTGTTAAATGATATTTAAACTATTATTTCATGCATGCTGATCTTAAATCTTTACTCAAAATTAAAATCCTGATAATGGAGGACCCATAATTCAGAATCATTTTATGTTTCCCAGCATCAGCTAGTGTTTTGCACATAATAAATATTCAATAAATACCTGCTTATTAATTATATTCATCTTAATTTTATTAGATTTATTAATCTTTGCTTTAAATTTAAAAGGCAAATATTCTATGTACTTCCATTATCATTAAAGAAATACTGAGACACAAGATTATCAAACCATACCATATCAAACCATACTAAATGTACTTGTTGAATGGTTTTAATGCAAATTTTATTTTCTTTTTCCTTTATTATAAGATCATAGAATATTAGAATTTAAAAAGACCATATAGATGATGTAGCCCAACTCCCTTTTGTAGACTGAGGTTCCATGACTCAGAGTATAAGATGAATTATATGTCTACTCAACTTTCACCAATCTATAATTTGTTCTATATACATTAGGCTGAACTCTTTGCAAAACATGCAGGCTTTGCTACATTGTACTCTTCTGAAATATCCTTTGAATCAAATGCAAAATATTTTCTGAAAAATATCTAAATCTATTGACCATTCTGACTCAACTTTTTTTAAAGTAGCTTCCACCACTATGTACCATTTTCTATATTGTAAAGCATTATCTAACAAAGTCTCCTACCTTTCCCCACACACAGTCATGTTTCTCCCAAGATACAGTCTATTGTTTATAAGATGCAAGAGGCAAATTTTGGTAGCTTTTAGGAGACTGGGGTCTGGAGCCACATTGCCTTAGAAAACCCACCTCTCTACTTGCTGGCTGTGGGAACTTGGGGGAATTTTAATTAATTTCTTAGGGCCCCTGTATTCTCATATTCAGGACAGGAAAAGAGTAGTACTGATTTTCTAAGATGGTTGTAAGGATTAAATTATTTAATATACGAAGCTCAAGGGACCTCATAAACACTCAATGAGTTTATATATTATTTATATTATAATGATTGGTACCTATTGTCAATTTACAAACAAGAAAACAAAACAAAAGGATATTCTTAAAATACTATGTCTAAGGAAAGTTGATACATATCCAAATCCTGAATGGTGAGTTGATTTTGAGGTACAAAAACAAAGACAATGGCAAAATTGTCTTTTAAATGTTTAATGACCATCATGATAATGTACTAAATAGAATTCTATTAAACACACACGCACACACACACAGAGACAGAAACAGATACAGATACAGAGAGAATATACAATCATTGGTAGGAGAAGAGATGCATCTAATTTTTACTGATTTTCTTTCAAAGATATTTAGTTTCACAACTGGTTCAAATGTGCAGCTACTTGTTAAAGATTATTTCAGGTATCCCTCAGGTTAGAGATAGATAACTAAGAGTAGTTGATATGGAATGAATAACTAAGTAAAATACTGGTCATGAAATCAAAGTGAAAATAAGGAATAAGACTTTAGCTTTGATGGAATTAAAAGATGAGATACTGACAAAGTCATTAATAATGTTTTGTGATTTTCGAAGTGCTTCACGTGCAATATTACTGTTGATACGTTACAGAGAAGAATTTCCTAATCACTCAATTCCTACCCTGGATTTGTACCCTTTCAAACTATTGAAAAGTCTTACTTGTTTATTTTCTGATATTCATTTTTGCTTCTCCTTACTTCAAATTACACTTATGCACACTTATGCATCAAGTTAAAAATAATTTTATATTACATTTTATATGATCCAATTCTGAATTGCTGCAAAAAAATTTATCTGATTCTACTTAATTTTTTCTATAAAGAAATTCTCTATCTTTTGTATGAGACACTGGAGTATATGAGGAATGGTTGCTGAGTGGTCTGTAGCTAGGAACTGCTGGGAAACATCTTGATCCACAGTGAGCTGGTTTGGTGAGTTAAGAGGTAGGGTCATAGGAATAGGGGAAAGGAACGAGAGGCAGAACGTACATTTCTTGCTCACAGTTTCCTCCAATTGGCAACTCAATCCTTTTGTTTTAACAAGCTCTTCTGGGATTATAAATAACCACAAGGAAGGCCAGAACTGTAGATCATCCATTTTTTATCCTTTGTCTAAATCATATCAGCACCAAGCAGAGACTAGAGATTATGTTACTATATAAGAAGAAGGGAAAGAAACTCTGGAATGTAGGCAAAAAAGAAGAAAAACAAAGGGTGAATGTTGCCAGGGCTGACGAGGCACCTCTAATCAGAAGCGTCATTTATTTATAGACTCCCTGCTAACTTCTTCTTCACCTTTCCTTCGCTGTTGTTAGCAGAGGGTTTCCTTTATTCTTGGGCTTCCTAAAAGACGTCCTAGTAAATGTGGAGATTCTCCTTTATCTGTTTAACGTCATGCTTTCACCGGGATGCAGTTTGGGGGGAAGGGGTGCTACCCAAAGTGGCCAGGAAGTGGCTACCATCTGTTTCCCAACGATCTCTTCAAACTGAATTCAGTTTGACCTCGATAGATGTATATGGCAGGAAGACAAAAAATGAGAGGCCAGGTTTTCTCTTACCACCTAATTCATTCTCCTGTAACAAAGAGAGTTGGGGGATGTTCCGTAAGTGTTAGGCTTTCCCTCCAGATCTTTATCCCTGTTCCTCAAATCTCCATGCCCGTCTAATCCTGCCTGCATATGCATAAGCATGGGCTCACACACTTCATTCTACTGGAAGAACCTCTCTAACCTCTAAGGTTTGGTTTTGTCAGTACCTCCTTGCATCAAAAATATGCCTGTCTAACTTGTGATGATCACTGTCATAGGCTCAGTCTCCATTCTGTCCTCTTTTTTTATGAACACTTCTTCTGTCAAGGGTAAGATAACAGGGGCGAGTGAACAGACTAGTAACAGCTGTGGTAAGTTTCTGTAAAAATTACTTCAAAACAAGTTTGCTTACAACAGTTGTCAACATAGTCTGATCCCATGAAAAAGGCACATCCCTTCTGATAATGAGACTGACTCTGCTTAAAATAACAACTCAACATTATTCTACTGATTTCTAAGCCAGCTTATTAACAATAGGCTTCCATGTAAAATGAGACAAACTTTGAGCCTTCAGAATAGGTGGTACCAGCAGCTTCCCATAAAATCTGACTCCCCACTTTATGTCCTAAGAAAAACAGATTGCTTTAAGTTCATTCCATTATACATGGTGGGTAGGGAACACTCTAGCTTTCTTATACAGTGGTCTGAAGGCTGATTTAACCTCCTTAAGTTAATCTTCCTGATAATTTGAAAAAAAAAAAAAAAGTGTAAGAATGACAGGAACTTAGTAGATGTTCAAAAACTTATTTATTGAATTTATTATAAATAAAATTGGCAAGTTTTGCTTCTATTAATTTTCTTCGATATTTGTCAAATGAGGCTATTCCTCCGTTGAAAAATGACTATTGAAGACTTACCATGTACCTAAATGCTGTTCTAGAATACTATTTCTCTTTTTTCTTTTAGTATCTTTTATTATTTTTAAAATTTTTATTTATTTGTTTATTTTTATTATGTTCAATTAGCTAACATATAGTACATCATGTACTATATAGAGATCACAAGTAGGCAGAGAGGCAGGCAGAGGGAGAGAGGGGGAAGCAGGCTCCCTGCTGAGCAGAGCCCGATGTGGGGTTCGATCCCAGGACCCTGGGATCATGACCTGAGCCGAAGGCAGAGGCTTTAACCCACTGAGCCACCCAGGCACCCACATCATTAGTTTTTGATACAGTGTTCAATGATTCATTAGTTGCATGTAACACCCAGTGCTCATCACCACACATGCCCTCCTTAATACCCATCAACCTGTTTCCCCATCTTCCCACCCCTGCTCCCTTCTCTAACCCTCAGTTTAAAATACTATTTCTCTTTCCCCCCCACCTTTTCAAAATTTATGTGCAGAATACAACCTCAGTAATATCTCTCATCATCTATAGTGATTTCCAAAGGCACTTGTGGGAGAAATGTTCTCTTAGCAAAGGTGCATTGTAATTGCTGGTAACAGAGAGCCCTGGGTAGTTTGAGAAGCTTGACCTCATTCTCATATTCAACTCAGATATCCCAGATATTCTTGACCTCCTATTTTCTCCTCTTAAATATCAGTAGCCAAGAGAAGAAGAAAGTCTCCTGAGGAATTTGAATTTGGCTAATGTGTAGTACGATACCTTTTATAAATGACAGTGATTTTCCTTTGAATGCAACCAGGGGTCTGAAGGAGTTTAAAATTTTTTTCTGTGAGGTACCTGTTTTCCTCCAATACTAAAATTGTATTATGCCTAAAAAGAAGTGTTAAAATAGAAAAGAAAAAAATCTCTTCTATTTTTTATATAATGTTTATTAAAAGATTTTCCTGTCAGTTCATCTTATGATAATATACTCAAAATTAAATTATTTCTCAAAGCACACTAGTAGGGGCACCTGGGTGGCTCAGTCAGTTAAGTATCTGCCTTTGGCTCAGGTCCTGATCCCAGGGTCCTGGGATCAAGCCCCATGTTGGGCTCCCTGCTCAATGGGGAACCTGCTTCTCCCTCTCTCTGCTCCCCCTGCTTCTGCTGTCTCTCTCTCTCTCTCTCTTAAATAAATAAATAAAATCTTAAAAAATAAATAAGCACACTTGTAGAACTTTTAAGAAGCAGATACTACAATTTAAAAAAATTAGACTTCTGGGGCCCCTGCATGGTTCAGCCCCTAGGGATTTGCCTTTGGCTCCCTGCTCTGTAGAAGTTCTGTTCTTCCTCTCCCTCTGCTGCTCTTCCTTCTTGTGCTCTCTCACTCTCTCAAATAAGTAAAATCTTTTAAAAAAGTTAGACTCCTCTTAATTTTTCTAAGTGTTTAGGGACCAGGGCTTATTGGTTTGCTTTTTAATAATTCATTGGTACAAAACCCAAGTGAAAAGTGATTATACCAAGTGGGTGTTTCTCTAATCAGGCACTTTCTCCCCCGCAAAAGTGCTGGAGTTTTAAGTTTCATATGACCTCGCTGATTTAGATGAGGGGCAAGTACTGTGGAATATGAAAATAATTTGTGAAAAAACAAGTCAATGGGCTTCATATGATCTGAGAGCTGTGGTTTCTTTCTTTCTTTCTTTTTTTTTTTTTAATTCAGGGCATAGTTGCTGCTTTAGGACCTGAAGAAATAAATTCTTAATTGCTCTTTGGTATTATACTTATTCCAACTAAATAAATGTCAAAGGTGTGTTAGTTGGTAAAAAAAAAAAAAAAGTGATTATACCATTAAAATTGTCTCAGGATTGTAGATCTGTGGATGGTAGGAACAGATGCAGACATTAAAGATCTGTAATCTGAGATGATTGTGTTTTCACATAAAATTTTAAAAATATTTTATATATTCACATATTAATGCAAGGATCAATTAATATGGGTTGAACAACAGAAGGTAAGAGAAATGCATATCAAACTACCATTTAAACATGAAATGTTTTCGTAGTAAAACCAAGATGGGTTTAATCTTCCCCTCAGTTTAACTAACTTCAGATAGGTTTCCTCTTTATTCCAGGCCTCTGACTTCCCTTTTCTTAGACCATTTACTTTAGAAAATGTATAATTATAAATTCTTTCTCTGCCCCTCTGAGAGGTAAATCTTTTTAAAAGCTTCTTGCTAATTTTACAACCCAGAAATGTCTTTCTTAAGGACCGGGGAATCATCTCTTTGAAATATATCATCAAGGAAGATGGGGCCCCTATTTCCCAATCTCTTTGGAGAATAGGAGCCTAACTTCTTTGGGACACTTTCCTCCAAGTTGTAAAACTACCTCTTGTCATAAAGATATGAGAACGTTTACCTTTCTTTTGAGTAAGGCCAATTAGAAAATGCAGGTGGCCTTGGATTCCTCCCACCTCAGCTCTTAAAAAAGCTTCATCTCTTTGTTTCTGTGAAATTGAGCTCAGGCAGAGCTATTTTCCTTATTGAAAATAGTCTTGAACAAAGTCTTTCTTGCCTGTTTAACTTTGTCTGGTGCAAGTTTGACTTTGACAAGCGTTATATTATATGATAGTTTATGCTACAAATAAGCAAGTGGTTCATAAATATGTAGAATATTCTATTGCATAAAATATTTTGTTTCTTAAATAATCTCAATGAGTCAACTACCAGAAGTGCTTCTGTAAAAATTATATTTTATGTAACAAGTTCAAATGAAAAGAATTCTGTACTTGAATTTATCCTAAATATATTATTTTGTTATATGCAGAAGTATATAGATTTGTGTGCATGCATGAATATATGATGCATCTGTCAATAAAAAAAACGCAGACATCTCCTATTCATTTAGTGCATCAGTCAATAAGCCCAGAGATGCTGTATTTGAACTTTAAATTTCTCATGCAGGGAATCCAATAAATTCTTCCACAGATTCCCTTTGGCATCTGAGCAAATTTCCAGTGCCCTTTAAATTTTTATGGCTGTTTCTCCTCCTCTCTTACCCCAGAGGCAGTGTTTCACCACATTCACAATATCTCCATGCCTTTACTTACTGAACCCCCCAGTGTTGAATTAACACATAGCTTCACATAGCTTCTAGACCCTCCTGGTTTCTCCCTGGACTATGTCTTTCTCATCTGTCTGTCTTTCTTTCTCTCTTTCTCTTTCTTCTCTGTCTCTGTCTCTCTCTTTGTCTCTCTCTCTCTTTCCTCCCTTCCTTCTTCCTTCCTTCCTTCACACTCTATTTTTGTCTTTAATGCCCAAACCACGAGACATAGTATTCTCAAGGATTATCTTAAAAACTTCAATTCTAAGTTGTTTTGCATGCTTTATATATTCATATATATATTTATAGATGCATTAAATTTTGTACAGGGTCATGTAAGAAAACATAGCAAAATGGATCTTTATGTTAGAATGAGTTCTGATTTAGAATAAACCCTGAAATTTATAGAGCTCATTATGTAAGAATTTTATATGTCACTAATTTTTTTTCTCAAATCTGATGAGCAAAAAAAAAATGTCAGATAGTTTTGATTAGTTTTAATTCTTTAGAATGTTATGTGCAGTGAATATTCTTAAAAAATATCAAGGTCAAGGGGTACCTGGGTGGCTCAGTGAGTTAAAGCCTCTGCCTTTGCCTCAGGTCAAGATCTCAGGGTCCTGGGATTGAGCCCTGTATCAGGCTCTCTGCTCAGCAGGGAGCATGCTTCCCTTCCTCTCTCTGGCTGCCTCTCTGCCTACCTGTGATCTCTGTCTGTCAAATAAATAAATAAAATTTTTAAAAAATATATACCAAAGTAAAAATCAACAAAGAATAGGAAAAAATAGTACACAACTTATATATACAGGGAAGATTAATTCAATAGATATGCATTTATATGTACTATAGCAACACATGAAAAAATTGAACCAATTGTAGGAGGAAGTCTTTTAAGAGAGAGAAGCTAGTTCAAATCATATAAATTGATTTAATTGAGTCCACCTATCATTTCTTCAGTTTTAATGATGATTGTAGATTACCGGTCATTGATTTCACCATAGTACTGGGTAGTGATATTAAAAGAAACCAAAGTGAGGGGTGCCTGGGTGGCTCAGTGCGTTAAAGCCTCTGCCTTCAGCTCAGGTCATGATCCCAGGCTCCTGAGATAGAGCCCCACATCAGGCTCTCTGCTCAGTAGGGAGCCTGCTTCCCCTCCTCTCTGCCTGCCTCTCTTCCTACTTGTGAACTCTCTCTGTCAAATAAATAAATAAAATCTTAAAAAAAAAACTAAGTGATTGTGTAGACTTACTGTATTGCCTTCATACGGATATGACACCTACAAAGGATCAATGATTCATGCACAGTATCACTGAATTTTCAGTTTCCGTAAAGTTAATTGTTGTAAAGTGTTGTCCAAAACATTTTTGATTCTGTAAGGTAGCAGCTTCTTTAGTTTCTTGAGTAAATAATCTTCATTATTTATGAATTGATTTTAATTTCAAATGATGAGATTATTAATGATGCATTTCTCTTACCTGTGACAAGACATGTCCTGACAAATATAGATATTCATTGATAGGTAGCACCTCCAGTGTGCAAAATTTTACTGTGAAATTATGTGAATTTGAATTCTACTTCTGTTTATGTTGGATTAAATTCATATTTCTAAATTCAGCAGCCTCTTCCCTCTCTTTCTTGGTTCATTTTCAACTGTCAAAAGTCACAGCTTTCCCAAAAGCATTATAAATAACATAAAACAAATGTAAACGAATGAGAAATAAGGATGACAAATTCCCAAGTTTTTTGGGGGGTGGGAAGGCAGCGTATGAAAATGAACTTTTGATTTCACTCACAATTAAATTCTGTATCATTCTTATAGATTCAGGAAATTATAAAGCAGCAATAACTCTTACCGATTTTCTTCTAGGCTTAGGCCCTCACTGATCTTTCCCACTTAAAAAAAATAAAAAAGCGTCATCTACCCCATTTTTACTCTGCATCACAGAACATATATGGCAAGTAAGAAGAAGGAAGGAAGGAAGTAGTAGTAAGTAGTAAGAAGAAACTATGGCTTATTTTTTTTTCTTTATATACATGTCAAAATAGATTAACTGCATTATAATGAT
This sequence comes from Mustela putorius furo, assembly GCF_011764305.1. Classification (NCBI taxonomy): domain Eukaryota; kingdom Metazoa; phylum Chordata; class Mammalia; order Carnivora; family Mustelidae; genus Mustela; species Mustela putorius. The sequence continues at coordinate 11,769,679 of NW_025422471.1, read as the reverse complement.
TGAGATCAAATTTATCACTTGTAGAAGAATTTGTCTCTAATTTTATAATTTATGCAGTAATGGAAATGTGATCAAACATAAGGTTTCTTTTATTCGATAATCATTCAGGAATATTTGCACTTGAATTATACGTGATGTCACTATAACTTTGACAATATAGGTCACCAAAAACAATTCAGTATCTGTGAAGAGAACTGAATAAATGTGTATCTTATACAAATGTAAAACAGATACTTTGTGTCTAAAACTTTAATTTGATTATTTGAAATACCAGTCATTTTGTCCAAAGAAGAAAACATTCTTAGGGTCCTTTGCTTTAAAATTTAACATTTAACATATTTAAATCTCTCTTGTTTTTTGGAATAAAGGATGTTCTTGACCAGGATAGAACATGCCAGCATTCAAATTATTAAAATGTATTATTTGTCTAAATTTTAAAAACCAAAGCTATGCATAACATTTATGCCAGTTGAAGTAAGCAAGATACATATTTGTATTATTTTTAAACTCAAATGAAACTATGTTTTAGTAAAAATAGTAAGCACAATTAAAATTAAAGAGTCATGGGTAATCAGAGGCCATTTTATAATTTTTTAAAAATATTAAGCCTCTGTAATTATTGATATTTTATTTTATCATCACCTACATTTTGAAACTCACCAAGCACTATAAAAAAATCTGTGGCTTCTTGACAAACTGCTCTAAAACTCAGTGGCTTAAAACAAACAGTATTTTTTTTTGCTCAAAATTGTGTTTTACAATGTTGGGAACTTCAGCAGGGATCAAATGAGAGACAGGGATAGTGGGATGGAGTCAAAGGGACAATACGTGTGGGACCTTGGCTGTGAATGTTGATACTGTTTCTTGCTTGTCCTCTAGCCATTTCATGTTTCCGGCTTGAACTACCCCAGAGAATGGTGGTTTCTGGGTTCCAAAGAAGTATGTTCCAAGTAGCAGACCTCTAAGAAGCCCATGCTTGGTTCATGTTCCTAATGTTCCATTGGCTAAAGCAAATCACATGATGAGACCAATTCTCAATGTGGGAGGAGACCACACGAAGGTATGAATATCTGGAGGTATGATTCCTCTATGGGCACTCGTCTAACAACAGTGTTGTTCAGAATATGAGAATTCCTACCAATTGGAGATCAAGTTTGAAAGTAACCTTCCTAGTTTCCTTTATCAATTTTATTGTAACTATTTTCCCTTTATGATTTGAAAACCATCCAGAAAATCATGAGAAATTAACTTTTACACTGAAAGATGGCTGTGAATCTTAAGTTAACAAAATTTTCTCAGTAGTGTTCAATTAATTATTGAAATGGAAAATAAAGTTTTAAGAACTGAGGTTTGGAGTTGTAGATACACAACTCCATTTTTGGCAGAAACAAAGTTGGGACATTAGATTAAGATATCAGTATTAAAAATTAATGACAGCTTATACATTTTAGCATAGCAAAAATAGATACTGCACCATTTTCATTTATCATCTTGTACTTGATGATAAAAGAACCTAAGGTTCTTTCCTCTCTGCCCTTTAAAGAAGGTGCGATGTTACTCAGCCATCAGAAAGGATGAATATCCAACATCAGCGTGGATGGGACAGGAGGAGATTATACTGAGTGAGAGAAGTCAAGCATAGAAAGTCAATTATCATATGGTTTCACTTATTTGCGGAGCATAAGGAATAGCCTAGAGGACATTAGGAGAAGGAAGGGTAAAATGAAGGTGGAGATTTGGAGGGGGAGATGAACCATGAGAGACTATGGACTCTGGGAAACAAAGGGCTTTAGAAGGAAGGGGGTTGGGGATATGGGTTGGGGCTATCTGGTAAAGCATATTAAGGAGGGCACATATTGCATGGAACACTGGGTGTTATATGCAAACGATGAATCATGGAACACTACATCAAAAACTACTGATGTACTGTATAGTGACTAACATAACATGATAAAAAAATAAGGAAGATGCTATATATTAGTTTTTCAGTTTTCACATAATAAGCACACTGAGTAGCTTTTTAAAAAATCTCTATGATATCTGTGTCTTCCAAGAAATACATGATGGTTTTGTAGTTTTATGACTCCAGTTTGTTAATTCACATCTCCCATGTCTGAAAGTGGACTATAGGAGATAGAGCAACTTGAATGCTTAAGCAGAAAAACTATTGAATCGCTTTATGTGATTTCCTCAATATTACTGACTAGGTATTTCACAAATGGCCTTCCTTGTAGCCTGGGTTATATATTCCTAGAAATCTCACCCAAAATAATTTCCTGCTGAAGCGCTTGTCATCAGCCCTCTCACTTCCATTCCTTTTCTCATCTGATGTGGTTTTCTGATCTGAATCTTTTTTCCTTTTATTTCTTTATCTTTTCAAAGATTCTATTGTAAGCATCTCTATTTCTGGACAACCCACTTTAAATTCCTTTAGAGGTTCCCAACACCCAGTTTTCTTTTTCAAAGTGATCTTCAATAGAAGTGAGTGGAACTGATATTCTAGTAGATGCGGAAAAAATATATAGAAATCAATTTGCATATATTTGAAACTCACATAATAGGAACTAAAATTGGAGAGGGATTACTTTACATGTAAAAGTGCTTTTCAGATTGTAAAGTGCTATACAAATTTAAGGCATTATTATGAATAATAATGGTGATGTTGATGGTGATCCTGAAATCAGTAGCCTTTACTAAAGACTAGTTCAGCCATGAGGAGTTGTTCAGTTAATTTAATATTCCTCATAGAATGCCTTCCAAATCATTGAACTGTCCACATTATAATAGCTATTTCAGGGAGACTTTTTTACATGGGTTCATTTACATATCAGAGTCTTCTTGAATGATCACTTTCAATGCTAATCTGTGTATGATGAAAGTTATTACTTGGAATCCCTTTTGTCGTGTGGAGTAATTAGCAGATAATTTAATAATTGACTAAGTCTTCTATTTTTAATAGAGTCTCCCCAAGTAGGTAAATGTTTAGCTTATTTTAAAACTCATCCTATGACAAAATATGGAGATTATACGTGTTATTTTGCATAAAACGCAAAATCAATGGTAAGCCTTAAGAACTGAAGGGACATCATTATAAACTAGTAATTGATATGCTAAAAGTCATTTACACCTGCCGTGGAAGATAGGCTGTAACACTATTAGTTTAACCAGCAGTGGGTTTACTAACATAGATGCCGTGCAAACTAGCAGTCCACCATCTATAAAATTTTATGCATATTTTGTGCCCACAGCTATACCGTATTTTGACAACTTCAGATCAGCTTTAATCTGTCAATTTCAAAGTTTGTCACAAGAAAGTTCATCTGAAGGAGAATGCCTGTTCAATTCATGTTAAATGCAAAATGATTACAGTATATAACACTTACAAAATGCACCATTTCTTGGAAAAATAAAGTTGTTTAACATGGTTATTATGTACTTTCAAGACATAATACAGTTTTTTAAAAGCGCATCTTAAAACACCAATATACAGTAGTATAATGAAAGATATATTTACTCATAGAAGGCATATGGCAATAGCAGTAAAAGTAAAGATGCTTTTCTCTGCAATAATTCTTCATTCATGTAACAGTATGTAAGGGGATAAAAAAAATGGCGTAGTGCTGAATTTTCATTTCTGGTTCAAATTGAGGGAAGCTTGATACTCTATTCCAAAACGAGCATTTTTTCTACAGTGTCTACACCCTTTCCATTCTTGGCATTTAAAGCTATTTGTCTTTAGTAAAGGATGAGTCCCTTTGTCAGAGAATCGGGGCTGTCTCTAAAGTATCCCTTCACTTAAACTTTCCACTGGCTGCACTGAAGAACAGCTAAGAAATATCAAGGTATAAAAAAGGCTCTCCCTTTTAACCTCAACGAAACTATAGTAAGAAGTGGGAGAAGAAAGATGCCTCAAGATGAAATTCTGGCATATATCTCTCATGATGTTTTTTTGTTTTTAATTATTTAATCTATTATGCTTGGAAGCTATATGTTGCATTAAGTGAACAAGCAAAAGGAAAATAATAATTCATGAAAGATATGTGAAAGAAACTGATAAATAACATAGTTCTTCAAAAATTATAATGGTGTATAATCATAGGAAGTACGTGAATAGTGCCTATGTTTAGCTCAATATTAGAGTCTATGAAAACACATATACTCCAGGTCAAGTACACAAAGAAGCTTAAGCCTTTTTTAACTTATTATGACTTTTAAATGATTTCTACTGTATTACAAGAATTTTGGACCCATTTAAAAAAAAGTTTTCTTTTGTTCAATACCCTTTGCTATAATTGTGTAATAATTAGAGAGCATTTCTATTTAAAAAAGATAGGTCTTTTTTGGTGGAAGGTGAGTAGTCTTATGATTTTGTTACATGCTGACAGCTGACAGATTTTACTTTTCTACCAAAACATGTATGTGTATTAATCTGCACACTCAGAGCACACTAAATAACTGTTTGATTTTTCTTTTTCCCTTGTATTTGGAAACTCTTATAATTACAAATAATGTTCCTATTTATATACCTAACATGATTACAGAGAATTATGTGTACACATTATGCATGGAGTATCTATTTATTTTTCTTTTAAATTCTAAGTGAAATCGGTTTCAGCAACATGAAGGGTTTCAGGAATATATACTTCAAAACAGAAGCTTGACCTCATCTTTTGCTCTATTTTGCAGTTGGCTGTTTGGCAGTTGACTGTTTATTCCTCCATTAATTTTTTTTTTCTTCATACAAGATCACCAGTAACCCCCTAACTGATACATTAAGTACAGATTCTTTTTTTTCTTTTTTTCTTCTCTGCAGTGTTTGAAAATGCTGATCAACTCCTACTGAAGCTTTTGATTCTTTACCCTGATTATTCCCTTTTCTTCCCCTTTATAGTCCTTAACCAGTTACCTGATTCTGGATTTAAAAAAATCTTCGTGATTAAATCATCACCCTTTCCTCTTCTCTTTTCACTATCTCTAACCAAGTGTCACAAAGTTTTATGCAATACACCATTTCAAGTCTCCCCCTAGGCCCCCTTGCCAATGTCACTTCCTTTTCTGAAATATTTCCCATACATTATTCAGTCAACCAATATTTATTCGATGGTAAGTATATATTCCACACCAGGGTTAATTCTGGACCTGTCAATGTGAGAAGAAAACAAGATGGTCATTGCCATCATGGTGCCTTGGTTCTTGCAGGAAAATAAAAATTAAATGGTCACACAAAGCAATGTAAAATTAAATCAGTCATGAAGATTATGAGAACAAATGGTATAAAAGCATGTGATAAAAAGATCTGACCAGGGAAATCTGCTGTTAGAAGTGATAGTTAAATTGAGATGTGAAGACTGATAGTAGACATTAACTCAGTGAAAAGAGGCACAATTGTTCCAAACTACAGACAAAACAGGTGTGTAGGCCTTTTGCAGGAATGTCCTGGATTGTTTGTATCTTGAAAGACCAGTGTGGCTGTGGCACATTTGAGATGAAACTAGTCAGGAAAGGTCAGATCTAACTGACCACAAAGCTATGTCAAATCAAAGAATTTTTATCTTTACCCTATGATTAAATTTTCAAGTCCTCTGAGGGGGAGATGTGATATGACAGGCAGATATTTGTTTAGAAAATACAATACCAGGTGTAGATTGGAGGAAAGAGCTAAGGGAGGCCAAAAGGTAGAGGAGAACCGTGAAGAAACTAGTGAGGTGTTCTAGGTGAAAAATCATGGTGGCTCAACCTGCTGCCTGGCACCAAAGGGAGAATTCATGGACGATTCAAAAGATATTTAGGGATTAAAACCATCAGGACTTGGTGCTAGATTAATGTGGAAAAAACATTGAGAGAATGTGAAAGAAGATGTGTTCATAAAATCTTGACTTCTAAATAAGATTGTGAAATAAAATAGAGGACATCAGTTAAATTTGAACTTCATATATGCAATTTTTTTGTTTGTTTTGTTTTTAGCATAAGGATGTCCCATGCAATATTTGGGACATGCATGTACTAAAAGATTGTCATTTCTATGAAAATCAAATCTATTTGCCGAATCTGGTAACCCTATTTTTAATTTTTATTTTAATTTATTTTTCTTTTTTCTTTTTAAAATTTTATTTAGTTACTTGACAGACAGAGAGAGAGAAAGAGCACAAGCTGGCAGAGTGGCAGGCAGAGGGAAAGGGAGAAGCAGGCTCCCTGCTGAGTAAGGAGCCCAATGTGGGGCTCCATCCCAAGACCTGGGATCATGACCTGAGTTGAAGCAGTTGCTTAACCAACTGAGCCGCCCAGGTGCCCCAGTAACCCTATTTTGACCTGCCATCTCTGAACTAAAATAATGGAGAGAACTAGGAGCAGAACATGAATAAGTGTTGGTCACCCTGAGTCAGCTTTAATTCTAGGACACCTGAGAAGAAGTGTCAGAAAGATACTTGGATCTGAAGCTGAGAAGAAATGTGTGGAATGAAAATATTTTTATGTGCCCATCTCCAGAAATATCTCAGATTTCACATGTTCTAAACAAGATTATCTTTTTCATCATCAAATCATTTTCTTGCCTTAAATTCATTATTTTTGTTAGTGATGTTACCATTATCCCAAGGAAACAGAAACAAAACTTAAGAATTACTATTGGTTTTTCTGTTACTTTGTCTTTGTACTTTGTACAGTCCACTCAGCTACCAAACCTTGCTACCTTGAGTCTAATATCTCTCAATATCAATATTTCTCAGTATCTAATCTTGTAATCTTATTAATTTGAAATATTATTACAAAAAATTCCAGTCAGTTTCTAGTCTATGTTGTTTCTAGGGTGTCCTTCTTCAGTTTCTTCAGTCTTTAAGCTTGTAGTGACTTCATATTTTCTATAAAATGAAATGACAAAAGTAACTTTCTGGAATGCAAGTGCCTAGAAGGTCAAATAGACCTTTAAACAAATGCAAGTATTTACGATAAGTGAATTTTACTTCTACATATAGTAGAAATGAGCAGGTGAAACTTAAGGGGAAGAGTTTATTTATGTATTACCTTAGAAACAATGTCCTAAGATTGAAAGAGTAAAGGGCTTAGGGAAGTGTCAGAAACCCGCCCAACCCATTATCATGTTGACCAGTTCAACGTGAACGTAGGGACACCTGGGTGGCGCAGTGGGTTAAAGCATGAACCTAAAAAACAGAATATGAGTACAGTATTGTCAAGATACAGGTCCTTCAGGGGTAAAAAATACATTGGTGTTCTTCACTTAGATTTTCATAATTGTTTTGAATTGAAACAGTTTCATTGTCTTTCCCAACCCAAACCATACAACTGTTAATACTTACATTGACACTATTATTCAATCTTAAAGCATTGAGAATGCCTCTAGTTTTACTACTATACCATGACTGGAGAACTGGTTTATTGGACACTCACTTTTCTGTTGAGAGTACTTCTGTTTTGTTATTCCAGGTATGAACAGCACATTCTATTGATCTCTCAGGTAAATAAATGTATGCATAGTGAAGAATGAGCATGGTTTAATAGAAAGGAGAAAAGTAAAAGCCAAAGACTTTCTGAGAGTTACTCAATCCTTACTGGTAGGGATTATCCATTTTCTTGTAGCCCAACATACTTCCGAATCACTCTGCAGCTATTGTGTTTTTCTTTTCTCTTTTTGTATTTAGATTCATATATGCATGCTCTAAAGAATAGAAAATAAGAGGACAAGAGTGCTTCCAATAGTATCAAACTTGTGCAGTCATTCTGGAGAACAGTATGGAGTTTCCTCAAAAAATTAAAAATAGAACTACCTTACTATCCAGCAGTTGCACTACTAAGTATTTATCCAAATGATACAAAAATACAGATTTGAAGAGGTATATGCACCTTGATGTTTATGGCAGTGTTATCAACAATAGCCAAACTATGGAAAGAGCCCAAACGTCCATTGACTGATGAGTGGATAAAGATACAATAGGATATTACTTAGCCATCGAAAAGAATGAAATCTTGTCATTTGCAATGATGTGGATAGAGATAGAGAGCATTACACTCAGCAAAATATGTCAATCAGAGAAAGACAAATACCATATGATTTTACTCATATTTGGAATTTTAGAAACTAAGGAGATGAACATATGGGAGGGAGAAAGAGAGAGGGAAACAAGCCATAAGAGATTCTTAACAGTAGAGAACAGACTGAGGGTTGATGGAAGTAGGTGGGGCTGGGGGAGGGGCTAGATGAGGTTTGGGCATTTGAGCACACTTGGGATGAGCACTGGGTGTCGTATGTAAATGATGAACTACTGAATTCTACTCTTGAAACCAGTAGTGCACTGTATATTAACTAACTAGAATTTGAAAGACAAATACTATTTGTTGGAGACCACAGAGACAATAGAATACTAAGACAAATAAAGTCATTATTCATATAGCAAATGAAGTTGTGGTTGGTTCAGTGGGGTTACTGTTGGGAAATAAAGTTTCAAGAAAAATGCAACATCCTGATAGAGACTCACTTGGATCCGTATTGTACCTTGTCAGTGATATATGTCATCCCCAATAGGATGACATGTGTTAGTTGGTTTTGCTGTTATGAGTCAAGACATTCAGCTCCTGGGTATGTTTTTCAAAGCAGGGAAGTGGAAGAATGAGAAAAGGGAAGGGACATAAGCTGACTCTTCACTTGGGATTGTCTTTGTGGGCACTTCTAAAAAACACAAGAAACTTTATTTTAATAGCTTTGTCTTAACCTTTCTTAACATTATTTCAGTTTTCCTTGCATGTAACAAACCTTAATGTCAAACTCACCTTTTAAAAAAAGTCTCTGCTTTACCTAGAGATTTACTCAGTTCCCCCCTCCTCAAATGTCCTATGGTTCTATGTCTAGGTTGTTGTCCTTTCCCATCTTAAGTAGCTGTATTCTTAATTTACCCTTTTCTCTCCTGTAAGCTGTGGTCCTCTAAGGGGTCAGAGTGGCAGGGACTTAGACCATTTCAGTCAGAGGCTCATCAAGACCAAAATATGGACAAGGTCAATATGGCAATCCAATACTGTCTAAATGTAAGTTAGGATCAGAGATGGAAGTTAAACAATAACTTAACTGTCATTACCATTATCTCCAGTCTTCTCCCAATGCTGAGATCCTGAGAATTTGCAAAGAAAAAGGAAGAAGGAGAAGACGGCTGATATGTGCCTTTAAAGTGCCTTTGGCACTTTAAAAATTCATAATACCAAAATAAAGCCAGATACCTCTGTGCCTTATGTAATTTGGGGACTCTGAAAAGGTGTAGATATTGTATACCAGCTGGAAATGCCTTTTCTTTCACTTGGTCACCAGGGGCTCTAAGGAACCGTAAGTGAAATTGCCTCAAGACATATGCAGAGAAAATCTAATGTGATGATATTATATCAAAAGGAATAATAGGAAAATATTACACAGTGTGTGGACACAATATTAGGCTTTGAGAAATTAATAAGTGTTGTGGCTGATTCAGAAGAATATAATTAAAAATGAAGGAGACGGGGTAGGCAGAAGTCAAGCCATGAAAAACCTTGTCAGTGATTTTAAAATTCAGGTTTAGGGGCGCCTGGGTGGCTCAGTGGGTTAAAGCCTCTGCCTTCGGTTCAGGTCATGATCCCAGGGTTCTGGGATCAAGCCCTGCATAGCTCTCTGCTCAGCAGGGAGCCTGCTTCCTCCTCTCTCTCTCTTCCTGCCTCTCTGCCTATTTGTGATCTCTGTCTGTGAAATAAATAAATAAAAATCTTTAAAAAAAAAATCAGGTTTACATCTTAAAGGTAATTTCTGAAATTTGCTTGATAATAAATAGTTCTCATATTTCATGCTTATTACAGACTATCTCTATAATATTCTGACAACAAATACTTGTTTAGTACCTTCGACATGCAAGTCATTGAAATACTTGTTCTTTTAAGAATTCCTTGATCCCTCAACTAAAATTTGAACTCTACCCCCTCCAAATCCTGACAGCTTTTTACTTTAAATTTCAATCTTTTATTGGGTACTATATTTTAAATATAAATGTGACTGTTCTCTTCAAGTCCTCGCAAAAAATTTACAACAGATACAAAAGCAGCTTTTCTCCTTATTGTTACTTCTGCAGAACTCTTGCTTTTGCAGTTAGAATACTTCCAAAACCAATACTGTTTGTATCATTTTCGGGGTAGAGTTGTATTGAAGTTTGTCACAACTGAGAAGCAGTTTTAACGAAGAGGTTGAAATGACCTTTCACCTTTGATGTCTTCTGTGCCTTAGATCATAAAGGGGATCTGACTCAATATTAAGTCCCCAAATTCTGAACTTCTGGAAGCCTCTCCAGAGCCCTGCTAAGACTTAACTTTTCATTTTCTATAGCCTTTTACTGAGAATGGAACAAAATGGGGAGGCCATGAGCAGATTGCATGGGTAGGCACGCTATCAGCTTACCCTTGGTCAGTACTTGGTCACTCTCATGAAATTCGTTTGTCATTGGTGCTGTTGCTATCAACATAGGCAGGGAGTTCAGAGAATCCATGACTTTAACTCTGGAGCTGAAAAGATAGGCAGTAAAGCATTACTATAAAGTGAAGCAAGCTTATACCCTATCCGATTAACTTTACCACTTGCGTATGAGTTAACAACTGAAAGAAAAGTTGTTTCATCTCCAAGGTAGGAAAAGCCTTTATGGGAATAATTGATATGGTACCCAATTACTTTTTAAACCTAAATTAGTAAATCAGAGTTATCTCAATCAACTAGATGTTGCATATCGCCAATGTCTCTAGTGGCAATGAATATTAATTTTCATCATTTTTAAATTAAAGATTACAGATCACTTTTTCCCAGAAGCTTGGTCCATGGAAAGTTTTGCATCAGAATCATATATATATTATCCACCTATTTAATGACTAGTAATTTTTCTCTTATTCACTCATGAGCTCTTTATAAGATATTTATTTATTTATTTATAACATTTATTTATAAGGTATTTATTTATATAAGGTATTTATTTATCACATGCCAAATACTGTTTAATGTTCTGGGTCTGTGGTGGTACCTAAGAAAGTCTCTTCTTTTGCTATTAGAGATGGGTATTATTAGAACATAAATTATCCTGGGCCCTTCTCAGACAACCAAATAAGAATATCTGGTGATATTCAGGTTTCTGAGGTTTTGCCCTTGATCTCAGGGAACATGGCTAACAGTGAGAAAAGCTGTCAGCAGCTAACAAATTCTTGGGTCAGTGCAACTTGAGGTACAACTTTTACAAGTGTATATATATTCACCATCTGTGTCCCACAAACTGCATATTTGAAATAAATATAGCATTCTCTTTATGCATTTACAAGTCCACACACACACACACACACACACACACACACGTGCACACACACACACGTGCACACACACACACACACACACAATTTTCCCACTCACTTGGGAGACTGAAGCTGTAGACTGGCAGTGTATCTAAAACATTTTTATCTGAGCACATTTCTCTTAGCCTTACATAACTCTTCGATTGACTTATTCAGGCCTGTCCAATTTTTCTGTGATTTCCACCTTTGATTGCTTCTTTCGTTCTATTCTTTTCCCTCTATCATCTTTTAAAAATATATATTTCATGATATCCTGGATATGATCTATTGTTTCCTCTCTTTCACCAATGCTATTAACATTTTTCAGATTGTAAATTTAGTCCTAATATCGGTCATGTAGGGATTCTATACTGGTCTTTTGGCCACTTTGAACTGTAATTTAAGCCCTGATTTCTTTCATCTGTTCTAACTGGATTCTTCTTCCCTCTTAGATTCTCTAATTATTCTTTCTATACTATCATTTTTGAGTGGGAAGGAGATCAATATCTTTACTATGCTTTCTTTCTTTCTTTCTTTTTTTTCTAATGTGTCACCTGCTTGTGTTGGAAGGCCTAGGCCCCGCACAGCCAATAAAGTTAGCAAAGTCACTGCCCCAAAGATAAAGTGAGACTAATTTGCTTTGGCAGCCAACACACCCCAAGAGATTTGGGAGCCCAGCCAACCTGAACTTGGAAGCAGTGATGAAGCTGTCGACTGCCTGAGACTCTTTTCGTTCTGATTCAGTGCAAAAAGGGTGGCATAGTGCAAAGTGGTACCCAGCTAGATTCTATAAGACTGAGAGTTCATCCCAGGTATTGTGCCATCAGCCAGGCCACGGTTAAGACAGAAAATAATGTAGAATAAGGCAATGTATCTCTGACAGAAAACATTTTAGTGTATTATAATATATTAATTGTACAGCAACATTTCTGTGACTGCAGGTGAGAGAAAGGTACAAATATTATTCTAAGTATAGTTTCAATGACTTTATTTAGTTACATTTCATACCCCAATACCCTTGTGTTTTGCTGAAATACATTTAAAGAACAGAGTTGACATTTCAGCTCTCAAACAGTTGGATGCTTTCAGTGGAGTTTTTTCCTATGGGTTACCTTGAAATACCTCCCCAAAGAACATATCTAGGATGTTCTTAATTAACTTTGGAGTAGTTATGAGCTGTTAGAAATTTCTCAGCATCAGGATCAAATACAGTGACTTTCATTGCATCATTTAAAACATGGAAATTCCATAGAAAAGTTAATCATGTAGCCATTAAAAGCATCCTGCACCCAAACAGGAAATAGGCAAGTATGACAAAAATAAGATAGTGATTAATGTACAGTTAATAATTAACCAGCAGAGTTTTAATAACTTCTTGATTGAAATCACTGTGAAAACTTGTTTATAGCTCTGGAAAGTGATATGGCCCACCTTCAAGTATTCAATTATTAAATTTGAAGACCTGCTTTGGAATTTTGTTGGGATTAGCAGAATGTACCTACCATGAAGCTGTTTTAAAGATACTTAGAAAATTATTCATATTTTGAATTAATCGGTATAGTATGCAAGATGTTGTAGTTTGACATTCAGGTATTCCTCTGAAGCCAAGCCAAGATAATGAAGTACTTATATTCTTAGTCCTAATTTCTCCCACCATTTATTTCTGTCATCCTGCTGCTTGGCAGCTGCAAACCTAGCTCTTACCTCTAGGCAAAGAGTCAAGCAAGCGTCTCTTTCCCGAACTAATGGCCATGTGGTTCCTTGGATTAATTGGCAAGTCAATGGTGCAGCCTGTATGTTTTTTTCCCCAGGAGACTTGGTACTTCACATCAGCAACTTTTTGATTTCAGTTTGGCCTTAAGTTTGCTCCCAATCTTAACCCTTTCTAGGCCACTTGTATTCCAATGGATGGCCATAGTAACAGTACAACTCTTTTGATAGGGGATACAGCTTTCAAAAAGACTTGAGGAAAGTGATGCAGAACAACTGATTAATTAGAAAATAAGTAACATCTTTGAAAAAGAGATGTTTCTTTTTAAAAATGAACTTTCTATGTGACCATTTATGTGCAGAAAGGACTTTTGGAGAATCTTAAAACAAAGCATTTTTTATGAGTTTTGCTAGATAGTTTTTCTTGAAATTATTATTTTAATTCTTAATTCCCTTATACATATTCACCCTTAGACAGAATACATTGAAGACTGGAACTTTTCCTTCTGATTTGACCACAAACTTTTTAAATGAACTTGGGAATATTAGATGAAACATGCTTTCTTCTCCATAGAATTAATTTTGATAAAGTAAGATCTTTCCCAAATCTAAAATTTTGGGTATATGTTTAAAATTCAACCAGTGATTATAAATTTATTATCTAGAGATAGAAACAGATCTCAAATACTTCTAATTAGTTTGTTTGCTTAACAAAAATAATTTCATCGAGCTTAGGTGTTCACTCACTACCAGAATTGAATGTTTACAAAGGAAACAGTGAGGACTGGTGCTGCTTAGAAATTATTCTCTCAAAAGGACACAGTGCTCCAGAGCAGCGTTGTCCACTGGAAGTAGAGATTGCGCCACATAATTTTATTTTAAGTAACTTGAAATTTTCTAATACTCGTGTTTAAAAACCAAAATGGGACAGATCAAATTAACTTGAGTAATATATTTTAAATTCCATATATCCAAAATATTATCCTTATAATATTTTAAGATTTATTAATGGTATTATTTTACATTTTTTTCTTGTGTATTTTTCCCTTTCAAGAAATGTCAATTTAGGGACTAAATTATTCCCCAGTTTTATTAAGAAATAGTTGGCATACATCACTGTGTATGTGTAAGGCACACGGCGTAATGGTTTGATTTATATATATATATATATATACTGTGAAATGATTACTACAATGAGTTTTGTTAACATCTATCATCTCATATAGATACAAGAAAAAAAAAAACAAACAAATTCTCCTTGTGATTGGAACTCTTGGCAAGTTTCCCATGTGTAATATAGCAATTTCAGCTATAGTCAACTTGTTGTACATTACAACCTTAGTACTTATTCATTTCATAACAGGGAGTTTGTACTTTTGTGCCAATTCCTTCAATTCCCCCTCTCTGCCTCTGATAACCACAAGTCTGATCTCATACAGTATTTGTCTTTCTCTGACTTCTTTCACTTAACCTAATGCCTTTAAGGTCCATCCACTTGCTGCAAATGATTCCCTCTCGTTTTAATGGCTGAGTAACTTTCAACTCCTTGAGCCATGCCTTCATTGATGGACACTTAGGTTGTTTCCATGTCTTGGCTGTTGTAAATGATGCTGCTGTGAACATGTGGGTGCAGGTGTCTGTTTAAGTTAGTGTTCTTATTTCTTTTGGATATATTCCCAGAAAGAAATCGCTGGATCATATGGTGATTCTATTTTTAGTTGTTTGAGGAGACTCCATATTGTTTTCCATAGTGACTGCAGAAATTTATAGTCCTCCCAATATGGCACAAAAGTTCACTTCTCTTCACATCCATATCACTTATTATCTCTTGTGTATTGGTGATGGCCACTCTAAAAGGAATAAAGTGTTTCCGTGATGAATCAAACTAGCTCACTATGACTTACACAATAAAAGGAATAAAGTGTTATTCCATTGTGATTTAATTTGCATTTCCCTAATGACTAATGATCTTGAGAATCTTTTCATATGCCTGTCGGCCTTTTGTATATCTTTTTTGAAAAAATGTCTATTCAGGTCCTTAGTCCATTTGTTAATTGGATTATTTGTTTTACTGCTATTGAGTTGTATGGATTCTTTATATGTTTTGGATATTAACCCTTATTGGGTTTATGGTTTACAAATTTTTTTTTCCCATTCTGTAAGATGATTTCTCACTTTGATGTTTTCTTCTGCTGAGGCACTTAAATTTTTTCATAAATAATTAATCTGCATTTTTATTCATAAAATTTATAATTGGAGAGGTAGAATCACACCTACAAATTATTCCACAAAT
This sequence comes from Mustela putorius furo, assembly GCF_011764305.1. Classification (NCBI taxonomy): domain Eukaryota; kingdom Metazoa; phylum Chordata; class Mammalia; order Carnivora; family Mustelidae; genus Mustela; species Mustela putorius. Next base: position 11,754,348 of record NW_025422471.1, on the reverse strand, counting down.
GTTTAAAAAGTTATTAATTAATTTTGAATTTAAATTTAATTAAACTTAAAAATGAGTTCCTTAGTGGCACAAGCCACATTTCAACTCTTCAGTAATCACAGGTGGCAAGTGGTACCATATTGCATGGTGCATATTAAAGGTAGACCTAATCCTCACTAGGAATAAAAGTTGAAATTTTGAAGACTTCTTAATTAATAATAACAAAAAAATTATAGAGGGTGATAGAGACTTTCATGTTGAATTCATGAAGTTTAATGATATGTTAAAATAAATAGTTTTGCCTGAGCTTTTTTTTTTTAACTTCAGTTCTTTTCTATAAATACCAATTGTCTGCAAGGTAAACAATTATTTTAACTCTAGAGCCCATGCTTTTTAGGCAATCCAAGGTACCCAGCCTCTTCTTATAAATAAAATTCTAAAGCAAGAGGTAATAATTACATAATCGGTTTCTATTTTTGCTGAATCTTGTAACATTGCAGGTTAAAGCATCTCAAGAGTCTAGAGAAGATGTTGCCGCATCTGAGCACTTAGATACACTAGAGCATCAATTTCTTAAGTACATACATGGCAAATGATCTTTTTATTTTTTATTTTTTTTTAAAGATTTTATTTATTTATTTGACAGAGAGAAATCACAAGTAGGCAGAGAGGCAGGCAGAGAGAGAGAGAGAGGAGGAAGCAGGCTCCCCGCCGAGCAGAGCGCCCGACGCGGAACTCGATCCCAGGACCCTGAGATCACGACCCGAGCCGAAGGCAGCGGCTTAACCACTGAGTCACCCAGGCGCCCCGCAAATGATCTTTTTAAAGCTCAAGTTTTCTAAGCTCTGAGTAAAAGTCACTGAAGAAGAGGAAAGATTTCCTTTAACTTTGAATATGATGTTTAAAAAAGAAAATAATCTATTTATTTATTTTGAAAAAGGTAGGTAGGTATCAAATTTTAGAGCTGAGAGAAAATTAACAGTTACATAGTCTAAATTGCACATTTTACAAGTAAGCAACAGAGCCCCAGAGAAGCAAAGTGACTTGTCGAGCTCTTCGGCTATTTAATAGCAGATCCTGCACTGGAACCCAAAGTTTCTTTACTGATTTCCTGCTTTGAACTTCTCCAGAAATTGATGCAATTGCATGTGTATAAATATAAGATCGCAGAATTGTAATACACTTGATTCCAAAAGGCAACTGGGCAAGTACATAGAACAGTAGAAAAATACTTCTGGTTCCTGGATACTAAAAAGCAGCCCTAAATTTTAGCAAAATAATATTGTTGTTCATTATTTATCCTCACAATCCTTAGGGACTCAAAGATAGACATGTTGTGAGGAACACTGGGTGTTACACGCAACTAATGAATCATTGAACATGACATCAAAAACGAATGATGTACTATATGTTGACTAATTGAATTTAAATTAAAAAATAGACTACATAAAAATACACAGAGGTAGACAATTCAAAATAAAAATTTCATAAAATTTGCTATACAATGTTTAAAACCAGAAAAAAATATATTGTAAATAATGTCCTCTTAAAAAAATGTGAAAGGTGAGGATCAAGGTATTTAATAGGGTATAAATAGCTTTCAAGTTTACAGTAGTGTGTTTGAACAATTAGTTAATATAAAGTAAGAAAATGAAATATATCAGCTTATATTACTGGAAACATCATATTTTACCTCCAGACAACAACCTACTTTCAGTGCTGAATCACGTTTTGTTTGATTTTAAATGTATATAACTAACACTAGGATGCTAACAAAGCGAGATGCAGAAATTCATAAAAATTTGGAATTTTTTTAGACTAGCCTACTGATTGATAATAAATTAATCCCCCAAACATTTCAAGTTTGTAAAGAATCAATATTTCAGGATGACACATAGTAATATAATTTTTTAAAAAGATTTTATTTATTTATTTGTCAGAGAGAGAGAGAGATCACAAGTAGGCAGAGTGGCAGGCAGAGGCAGAGAGAGAAGCAGGCTCCCTGCTGAGCAAGGAGCTCGATGTAGGACTTGATTCCAGCACCCTCGGATCATGACCAGAGCCAAAGGCAGCGGCTTAACCGACTGAGTCATCCAGGCATCCCAGTAATATAATTTTTAAAAGTTAACAAAATTATCACCTAAAATATTGACAATGAAGCTGAGTGATGAGTACCTGAAGTTCATTTACTTCTTTTTTTTTCCCTCAAAATGATATTTTGTTTTATTTTATTTTCGTACTATGTTATGTCAGTCACCATACAGTACATAATTAGTTTTTGACATGGTTCTCTACCTCTGTATATATAATAACATTTCCATAATAAAAAGGTAAAATATTAAAGAAAAAGATACATATTTTTCAAGATGGTGAAATTGCAATACTCAAAATCTTTGTGGAGAAAAGCTAAAAAGAACTATCAGTCATAAAAGAAAAAGGTTCTAAGTATTGTTGTGCTCAGTAGAAGTAAAGAATACCATGGAATATTGCTAGACATATGGCTTTAAAAGAAAGCTCACAAATGAAAAGAACCAGGATTGATTTATCTGAGCAGTAGGAGCTCCTGGGCCTTCACTGCTGTGTCCATTCTGACATTAATGTAGTTTAACTTTTTTGGAATCTCAAGTTCATTTTTCACATTCATGCGTCGAGAAAGATAATTGGCTATTCACTTGAGCCAGCCAATGGACTAGCTCATTCTGGGTCAGTTGCCCATTTCTGTTCCAGTCAACTGAGGTCTGAAAACTGAGATTGCCGTATATATCTGGGCCTATCTTCTTCTGAGTCGTACACAGAATATGTTCTCTCTGAAGGTACAGGGATGGGGAGGACTTTATGGATGCTTCAGTGCTTTGCTTTGTCTGTTAGAATTGCACTATCCTCCTTGTTTCTGCTGGCCTTCCTATGTCTGCTTTCCCCCCAAAAGTTATATAGTCCAGAAGCATATGTATTCCAGAATTTTCAAGAAAATTGTTTGATCCTGGTGTTTGATTAAAACTTTCATTTTATCACCATGCATCTATCATCTTCATTTTATTTTTGTACTGTGCTGACGTGTTAGTCTGTTTTTCCAGGCAACTCCATCATAGATTGATAAAAAAGTTTTTAAAAATCTGCAATAAGGTGGCATTTATAGCTTCAGATATTTAGTGGCATGACAATTTCAGAGTACTAGAGAGAATATCTATGATTTTTCTGGGCTTTCTTTCTTTCCTTCTTTTTTTTTTTTTTTAAGATTTTATTTATTTGGGGCGCCTGGGTGGCTCAGTGGGTTAAGCCGCTGCCTTCGGCTCAGGTCATGATCTCAGGGTCCTGGGATCGAGTCCCACGTCGGGCTCTCTGCTCAGCAGGGGGCCTGCTTCCCTTCCTCTCTCTCTGTGATCTCTTCCCTTCCTCTCACCTCCTGTGATCTCTGTCAAATAAATAAATAAAAAAATCTTTAAAAAAAAAAGATTTTATTTATTTATTTGACAGAGAGAGAGAGAGAGAGAGATCTGCCTATCACAAGTAGGCAGAGAGGCAGGCAGAAAGAGAGGGTGAAATAGGTTTCCTGATGAGCAGAGAGCCCAGTGTGGTGCTCAATCCCAGGACCCTGAGATCATGACCTGAGCTGAAGGCAAAGGTTGAACCCACTGAGCCACAATATTCTGAGTCGAAAATATTCTTTTTAATAGTCTCAAGATAGAGAATGTTATTGTAGGCCTCATCCTCACATGATAGAGTTCAAAGATAGAAAACAGGCAGTAGTTTCCCAACAGGGTCTAACATTTCAGTGGCTGGATCTACGTCATAATTTCATGTCTGAAATCAAGGAATCTCTATTCACTATCCAGCTATTATTGAAGTTTAATTAGAAACGAAGGAAGCAGGAGATATCTTTGGTATAGACAAGAAATGGTTTCTATTTCTTTCACCGCCTTCATTGTAATGCAGGCACTACAATTTGGATAGAGTTGACTTTACCCCAGTGACTCTTGATTTGTGGAAGCCAATGCCCCATTCACCTGTTTCCATGGTGATTAGTTCTATAACCGAGGCTTAAGCCAATTGGCACATGGCATTTCTCTGGCCACAGGAACGTTTTCAGGGCTAGTGTGATAAAAACTAAGCTGACAGCTTTTGTTCTTTCTTCCAGAGTACAGAATCTTCTTTCCTGGAAACTGCCTTGTTGAGAGGACTTCTTTAACCATTTTGTCTCAATAAGAAATACCAAACTTAGGATAAGTGACTCTACAGAATGCCAACGACAGAGAAGAAAAAATTAGATTCCATATTGATATTTGGTGAGGTGTTGACTCAAACTAACTGTGAGGACCACTAGTTAGATGAATCAGTCAAGTTCCTTTTATGTTGGAGTTAAGTTTGTTTTAGGGTTTCTGCTAATTACTAGTCCTACTTAATATTGCAGGATTTTGATGCATTGTTGTTATAGTTCTTAGAAACTGTATCAATTATATGAAAAATAAATTTATATTTATGAAGGATGAAGCTCTAGTAAATTTATTTTGAAGATTTTTTTTTTAAACCCATTCCTTTTTTCAGGAGAAAATTTTACAAATTACTGGCAATAAATTATATCTTTTTTAGAGCCAGTTAGCCAGTCTATAGCAACAAAAGACTTTGCTTTATTTATTTATTTATTTATTTATTTTCTTGCAAAGCCTTTGTTTAAAAAAAAAACTTTTTTCAAAGAAACATGTTATTTGTTTTCATTTTAGTAATTTTGGGCTAGTATATCTATAAGATTTTTTTTTTAAACTAAATATGTAGTGTAAGAATGTTGGCTTTACATACAACCCAAACCTTTAAGTTTCTTTCTCTGAAGTTTGTAGGTACGAGGAATGTGATTGGAACATAGTACATACTGAGTATTTAATTTAAACTTGACTCATATAAATGTGAAAACAGTATAAGTGAAATTCAGCCCCTTCATGCTATAAAATTCCTAATAGTTCATTCTGAGAAATGATGCAGGAAGCAAAATATTCTTCTGTGAACTGTACTGTCATTGGAAGCCTGTGGTCTGGTCTCACCTTCATATCAGTGCTTAGCCTGCTCCTGTTACCATCAACCTGCTTTCAGAATATCTAACTTGCTTTGCATGTTTAAACCTAATAGCCAAGGGCAACCTAGGCCCCATAGAAGTATTTCCTTGTTTGGATTGTGCAGAATTTATATAAAGGTATAGTTGCCTGATTATTCATTAATAAATCTATGTAATAGATTGTTCATTAATAAATCTACTTCAGCTGTTCCTAAGTTCGTGTCCACTTGTAAATTCTGACCCCTTGTTTCCAGTGCCCCAGATAACACAGACAGAAACACAATTTTCTGGTTAGTTTCTTTCAACTTAAGGAACAACCTGTAAAATTTATACCTGAATAAATTCACACTCCTGGGTGGAAACATGAAAAAAATGCTGGTTGACCCACTTCCTTAAGGAGCCTTAGAATCCTGGGTAGGTGGTACTTGGGTTAGCAACAACATAATCCCTGACTTTCCAGCTCAGGCCTTTCAGGGACAGTTGATGTCCTTCAGGTGCCATTGGGAATAATTTATGCACTGGATCTTAATATTTTGAGAAATCAAATCATAAGGCTGAGAAATTTTTGTTATATGAACTTTTCATTATTTTATATAAATTCATAAATTATCATTGGAAATGTTTAATTTTCCTGCATTAATTTTTTGTCTCCAAGTAACAACATGAAATTATAAATTATCTCTACCTACGTCATTGTTTTCAAGTAGGTTTTACACACACATCAGAGAAATCATATATGAATGTTTTTGTATGAATGTGTTTAATTGAGTTAGTGTCTTAATTTTTAACATTTTCTTAGAACGTAATGGATAGACATATGTGAAGACTGAGCTTAATGAACTAGTACCACCCTGCTGAGTCCTAACCATCAGTACATGTCTGTGCTAGGCCAGGTTTTATTTTCAGTTTATTTCAATTAAGTGTCTGTAATGTAATTACAGGCACAGGAAGGATCTGTTGATGTTGTGAATTTGATTTTTAATAAGATTACTCTAAACTATACTGTGCCTTTATAACTTTGAAAATTCCTGTTAGATAATTATCTTCCTATTGACTATTGGGAACTGTCTCATTTCTACAATGACTGGGAAGGATTTCCTTTAAGGTGAGTTATAGTTGTGAAAGAACCAGAATCACTTTTAGGTTTATTAACTACAAACTCTTTCTTGATACATTGGGCACTTTTTTGGATAAAGATAATTCCAAGGTATCATACATGGAGTTTTCATTTACAGTAAAAATCCTCTTACTTATATTGTTACATATGTCTTTTCAATTTATTTTTCCTCCTGCTGTTTCTGTTTCTATTTTCCACCCACATTTTCTTTTTCATTTTCTCAGTTTTCCAGGATTTTCATTGGGAAATGCGGTTTGCTGGTAGTTCTTAATATTCAGGTAGCTGAGTCCTTTGGCTTTTTGATTTTGAGACGTTATTTCCCTGCAATAGTTGCAAAGCAGATGTCCATGTGTATGGAGATTAATGAATTTTACTCTTTAACTGACAATTTTTTTTTTTAAGATTTTATTTATTTATTTAAGAGAGAGCTCAGGTGAGTGAAGTGGGGCAGGGAAGGAGGAGCGGCAGAGGAAAGGAAGAATCAGACTCCCCACTCAGCAGGGAGCCTGACTTGGGCTTGATCCCAGCACCCTGAGATCATGACCTGAGCAGAAGGCATTTGCTTAACCGAGTCACCCAGGCATCCCCCAAATGACACTTCTTTGGTTAATATTCTTTTTAACAGTGAGGAGGAGTTGTAAAATTTAGTGGTATATGCTGTCAAAGACAAACACACACCATAATAATTTTATGTTACTTGTAATAGGCGCTATTATTTTAAATATTGAAGAATACATATGATACTTCATACTTGCTAATATTATCATTGACTGATATGTTCTTCCCAGATTTTAAAATCAGAAGTATGTCTGTGAAAAAATTGTTAATTAAGGCCAAGTTAATGACTACTTCCTTATATATAGTCTTAACAACCTAAATAAACCTAGTAAATGGATAACCATGAGTTTGATTTTATCTTACTACAAACTTAGGCTAAAACATTAAAAGAATTTTTTTCAATTTAGAAATTTTTATTGTGTCTAGGAAGAATTGTTTTATTTTTACTTATTTTAGGTAAAAATATTTTTCTATTTTTTGGTAGAAAAACTAACCAATTTGATTTTTTTCTAGTTCCCTTTACCTTAAACTCTGATCTTCTAAATATAAGCAATGCTCAAAAGAGAAAAGGTGGCATCTAGATAGCTATATATGTTAATATCAAATCAAGTATGAATGTTAAACCAAATTATGAAGACAATTATATAAGTTCATTCAATGATGAGCTTACCTCATTTTCATTTTCTTATACTTAAAATAATTTAAAGATATAGTAAAATCTAAAAAGCATTTCTATAGTTATGAGTAGCATATTCAAAAGTAGAATTGGTTTTTTATTGTATTAAAATTTTAGCAATGTGAAACCGGAGGTTCTGAAATAGGGTTCTAAAATAGGGAATATAATTGGAGCAATTTTTAGTTTATTTGTTGGGTTTTTGCCACAACATTAATGTCTAGATGATGGCCTTAAATCCTCTTGTGTTAAAAAAGAATTCTTTATATGTATTTGTCATCATGACTTCTTTCAGTCTGACAATTGATGTTGACCTCAGAGTACTGCCCCCCAAGAAACCCTTGGCTGCAATCTCTAACACTAGAAGTCTCCGCAGTCTTTATCTTGGATGTTTGAGACTTGAAGCTGCCACATTATGTGAACTCTGGTCAAGTTATATACCAAACAGTTTTATTCGCTAGGGATCAAGCTGAGACCAAGTAAGTAGCTTGCTATACTTCAGAAATTAATAGCCATCTTGACAAGAGTTGTTTATCTTTTTCTCTTATTTTAATTGATGAACACTTACTGGATCTCTGGAGAATTATAAGTGACTGAGTCTAGTTGATACAGAGTGCAGGACTGAGCCATTATATTTTAGCCCTTTAGTTTATTTTTTCCTCCATGGCTTCTAAAATAGGAGTTGAACAGTTGGAACTCTCTAGTTCTTTTTCCAATATGTAGTTTCTCATGTATAGCACCATGTTGATTTTGTTCTTTTATGAGCCAATGACTTAATCAATCATTGCTTAAATGTATTTGTTAAACACATCATAAAATTAGAATGATTTAATCTCTTAATCTACACCAGGCTGGGGTAGGTGGAAGGCAGAATTTCTCCTGGCATACCAAGTTGCCTTTGTAACTCTCAATCCTCTAACTTAATTTTGAAGTGACATTTACCAAGTCTTGCAGTTTTGTAATAGCAATGACAAATGTTTTATTTGGAAGAAAAATGCTTTTTTGGAATGTTATTTTTTTATTAGTACTTTTACATGTGTCAAAATGTGCTAGTTATTTGGTGACCTGGTGGCCAGGAACTCATTATTTCATCTTCTTTTTTAGAAGAGAGAGGGCCCCCATCAGCCAAGGGCAATTCTCTGGTGAAGGGGTCAGCTGTGAGCTGTTAGCAGACAATGCATAGAGTGGCTGATAGATGGATGCATCTGCGTGGTAGAGGGAATCTTCTGTAATCAGAAAGGGATATAAAAATATTTCTAGAATGTAAAATGTCATAGAAGGTAAGTCTCAAAAATAAATCTGAATGCACTGGATAAGGAACCACTTCACAAAATTTAAATAACTTTAAGTTAAATCTAAAAGTGCTATTTTATACAGCTAAGTAGTCATTAATTTAGTATATTAAAGCCAATTAACATAAGAATAAAGCTTGGATAAGTGAGCAAGTAAAAAAAATCACAAATGTTTTTTATGGAAATTGTAATTATCTCATCCTTTCAGATTATCTTCTGGAAGGATGACTTTCACTTGGAGGGTCTTCTGGCAATAAAGACTAAACATAACTTGGTGCTATCATTCATTCATTCATATAGTTATTGGGAACATAGTAAATAGTTATGGAGGACATACTATATAACAGGCACTCTGCTAAAGATACAATAAAAAATGTTTAGTCCAGGAGATAATTTGCGATCAAAGGGCCATACAAGTGCAAACTTACAAACTTAAAGTTGGATTCTGGGAAGGAAAATGTGTGAAAGTACAGGTTATATTTCAGGTAAAAAAGAGTTAGTCTTGGAGTGTAAGGGACATTCCCCTGAGGAAAAGATGCTTGAGTCAAGGTCTGAAAGATGATAAGTATCAAAGAAGATGTGGAGACTATCCCAAGAAGACTGAATAGGATATTTGGAAGACATAGCTGGGAGGAAAAATGATGCTGTCAAAGAACTAAACAAAGTCCAGGACAGTTAATTATTCAGGAATATGGGAAAAGCTGTTAAAAATGACAATTAAGAGATTAACATAGACTGACGAATTTTGTAGACCATAGAAAAATTTGGATGTTTATTCTGAAAGCAATGGATAATCATCTATTAATGTTGCCTGTTTCAAGCTCATCAGTGAGGACACCTGACTGGCTCATTCAGTAGAGCACCCAACTCTTGATCTCAGGGTTGTAAGTTCAAGCCCCCTGTTGGATGTAGAGCTTACTTAAAAAAAAATAATTTTTTCAAAAAAAAGTCATCAATAATTTTTGCCACATTCCCAATTTGAAAGCATGTGAAGCAGGGTTAAGTAGACAGCATGAATATGTGTTTCAAGGAAAGCGCAAGGTCTCTTGTCTGATCTTTTAGGCTCTTGACTAATAAGAAAAGAACGATTGAATGGATGGTATAAGTTTGCTTTGGGAATAGCTGAGTTTTGGGTGGAACTTGCCAGTGAAGATATCAAGTAGGCTTCTCTTAATGGTATTCTAAAGTTCAGGTACATGGTTCTGTCTAATGATATAAATTTAAAAATCATTAGCATAGAAAGACTAATGGACCAGGTGATCATATAATTTATTATGTAAACTATGACACTTTGGAAAGTGAAAGAGGTGTTATTAGGAATCATACAAAACAACAAACAATTGAGAATGTCCTAGAAACATCAGGGAGGATAGTCACTTCATAAAAGAAAGGAATCTTGGATCTGAATTAAATTATCACCAGTTTCCTCACAGAGATTTCATCAGGGGAGATTGGCATTGTTTTGATTAACACTGCTATATGTAAGTCACCGTTATCCACAATGCATTTAAATAGGAAAATACCCAACACTATTGCTTGAAACTGAAATTTAGAAACCTTTTTGTCAGGAAGAAAAAAAAATGTCACAGAGTTTTGTTTAGAGAGTTTTTAGCTTTTTTCATTTTGAAAGGCACTGTGTAATTATGACTGTAGAAAGTAAAATTATGTTTAGGTGGTATATGCTATTTTTTGTGGCTGCTCTGGAACCTTTGACCATACTTAGGTATTCTTGCTTTTGATACATGCATTCCCTAGACTCCCTTATGACTAGGTGATGACTTGGGGTCACATAGAAATCTGCTAGAGCCTGTTGGGAAGCCTGTTACTTCTGTGGTAAAAGTGAAAGTTGTGACTGATACTATCCTTCTCTCTTGCCCATCTTCGAACGTAAATATGGTGCCACAACTATAGTGGAAGCTGGCATTCATGAAGGAAAAGCCAAATAAATAAATACAGGAGAACTGAATTGTTAAGCTGGTTACATAGTATTTAGTGTCAACAGCTGTTTTTTTTGTTTTGGTTTTTGGTTTTTATTCCTTCTGCAAGAATAATTGTGTCTTCATATTTAAGACACTATTTATCAGTTTTTCCACACATTTGCAGCAGAAACATCCCAAAATGATTCACCAGGACAGAAGGTGATTATTAAGCAACTCTCAGAAACTTTGTTCCAGAGAAGTTCTTTTGCATGATCCTGGCTACCAGAGCTCATTATCAGTGATTTCAGGTTCATGCATAGTAGAAGCTTACTATACTAGCAAGCCCTGACTTGGGTCCAAAAAATTCCGTTTGGTAAGAACGGATGTAGGATCATGTTTTTGGAAGAGTAGTTTAGCGCTCTTGCAAATTTGGGACAAATTTGTCTGCTTATTGGCCAAGAGGTCCCCGGATGCTTCTGCAGGGTTCACATCTGCCCTGGTCATGGTTCCACACCACCTGGTGGTGTTTGTTTGCTCTGGTTTACATATGAATAGAAGCTGTTAATGATTCCCTAGGAGTGACTGACAAAATGAAACATAATGGTCACTTTGCTGACCCAACCCACACTGAGGATAGAGAGGATATTGTAGAGCTGGGAATCTACTTGCTACCTGTTTACTTCTCAAGAAGCGTCTGCCAGCTCTTCTTGTCTTTCCCCTGACTCCTGTACAGATCCCTCTCCAAAACCAAAAATGGGAAATTGAGTCTTTAGCTGTTTGGGAATGCATGCTTTGCTGGAAGATGAGTTTTAAGATGAAATCCAATTATATCTAAAATCACCTTCCCATGGAGCTTTGTAGAAGGTTTCATTGCACTATTGTATACTTCAAAAACCTGTGTTCTCTGTAGCACTAACAGCTACTCACTGAAGCAGTCTGTCCTCCCTGAAAGATAAGGGATACTTGGCAATCACCCAACTCCCCCTTTGACCCATAGCGGAAGTTCTGAGGTTTGTGAGATGGTTGGTAAGTTTAACAACTAACATTCTCTAGGTTATGTGCCTTTGTGTGGGCTATAGTATGGAATCTTCATCCGTGTCCTAGCCCTAACTGTCTTAGGTTTGTTTCCTAAGAAACCCATTAAGCTAAATCTTGGTTTAATTTCCCACTATAGTGTTTTCTAAATTAGATTCCACAGTCCTGTGCTTAGTTCAATAACTTTGGAAATGGTAAGCATTAAACTTTTTTTTTTTTTTTTAAGCTTTAAGTCTTCTCAAAATTGTTATTCTTGAGCCTTTGAGATTGGTAGTATAGAGAATGTTTTAGACTTATTTTATCACCAAGCTCTTTTCTTCTGGAGAATACTAGGGGATTCATGCCTCATAAAGCACACACAAGATTTTGTCAAATTCATGCGATAAATTTGGAGGCACGCTTTCATTCTGGACAAGAGGGCTTCATTTTGCTTGCATTCTGGGGTATCTCTTTTTCTGTGCTCCCTAAGTATTAGTTTTCTTCTTTTTCCAACAGATTTGTATTTGAGGCTGAATATCAGAGGACTCTCAGGATAGGAGCTGAATTGTGAGAGTCAGAAGTATCCTTCTCAGGATGAAGAGTTTGAGCAGTGCTCTGCCCACCCAAGGGCTGCATGTACAATATGGCACACTATCTGACTGAAAAATGAACATTGCTGTAATGAGCTTTAGGGCTGGAAGATACTTAGATATCTACTTCACTCTTCTTATTTTATAAATGAAAAAATTAGTGCTCATAAAAGTAGAATGTCCTACTCTTTGTTAGCAGCCAGTCAGTGGAAGAACTAGACTTAAATCTCTTAACAAATTATCTTTTTCTCACTGCTCTGTGCTTTCTCACAGTTCTTGGAACATAGTAGTAACTTAATAAATGTTTCTTGAATAAATAAATGGTTAAATTAATATCAGTAACTACAGGATTTCTCTGAAGTTTCCCCTCTACATCTTTCTTCAGAATATACAGACTCTCCCAGAGTCTTTTAAACTTATTCTTATTTTAATCTTATTCTTTTAAACTTTCATTATTTTGATATAAAGCAAATGAATTTTTCATCTGTTTCTTTTGTGACAATCATAAACACCACTAATTTGTTCTGTAATTCTTCCTCAGTTATCCATAAAAGAAATGAGGGAAAAATACTGTGTGGCATGGATTCTTAAAAACAAAGGTAAGACTTAAGTCATTCCTTGAAAAGGACTTTCCATTTATGCTTTCCATTATTTCCTGCCAACCAATGCCGTAAGTGACTTGTGTCACTTACATATGTAATATGTATTATATGAAATAATAGCCAAATCTACTCACAGTAGAAATTTCTCTGTGTTGTTAGTTTGTGAAGTTAGCAGGGGCCTCTGAACCAGTGAAACCTCACTTCCCCATTATGGTCTTTCACTACTGTATTTTCTGGGAAAATCAAACACATTTTTGTATTATATTTAGAACCATGACATGGATTCAATAAGAATCCCCACCCCACATTTTATACCAACCATTCCCCCAAATCTGAATTGAGACACTGGGGTATGAATAGAAAGACACATGTATATGCAAATTGTATATTTGCATATCAGACATACACTTAATGAGGAGATCCTAAACACAAGCAAACAAAACCACATTATGTGGTGACTTTTGTCACCATGTAGTGTTTATGATGCCCTTAGTAATCTAAGACTTTGGGGGGGCTTAACCTTCAAAGTTGACAGAAAGGAGAGAAAGAAGCTTCTCCACACCCTGATGGTCTGCTTCCGAAGGTAGTGGGGAAACATTCCGGAAGAATACATGAAACCCTTCACTCTCCTCTTGTGGAATAGGGAGTGCATCTGGATTTCTTCTTTGCCAATAGTTCCTGCTTCTCCCAGCTGTTTCATATTCATTTGTGTCACATACGTTGCCTCACCCCAGGGTTCTGATTACTGAAATTCATAGGTCAGCTCATTTGTATAAACTGTTTAGTTTCTCTTGATGACTATGTTCATGGGGAGGAGTATACTTTGTCATCTTTTCCCTGGTGCTGCTTTTATATTTATATATTTTTTTCAAAGATTCCATCTATTTACTTGACAGACAGAGATCACAAGTAGGCAGAGAGGCAGGCAGAGGGAGTGGAGGAAGCAGGTTCCCTGCTGAGCAGAGAGCCTGATGTGGGGCTTGATCCCAGGACCCTGGGACCATGACCTGAGCTGAAGGCAGAGGTTTTAACCCACTGAGCCACCCAGGCACCCCTATTTATATTTTTTAAGTTAAATGGGTTGTTCTTTTTGATTGAACAACAACAACAACTACAACAAACTACCCAAATCTTGTTATGAATTACATGAGACAATCTAGTAGTCAGGGCAATCTTAGAAACAGAGAAAATGGTGGCTGAAATGATAACTTTAATGTGGACAGAAAAGCTTCCCATCTTAAAGAAGCTGTTGTTTTCTGTTTATTTTGGTATGTGTGTGTGTGTGTGTGAGTGTGCATGTGCATACACTCAGATTAATCATTGGAAACATTTTCCTTCTTCAGACAATCTTCTTTTAAAATGGAAACCTTTAAGGGAGTGTAAAATATTATGCCCTTGATACCTAGTGTCAGTGAACTTGTTAGACAGTTTACTCGATGAAAACAGAAATACAGAGTTTAGGGACACCAAGAAAAATTTTGTCAACTTCAAAAATTGACAAAAAAACAGAACAATCATGGAATTGGAGAGAATGAAGCTATACTTAATAGTCCGCATTTGTATTTGTGTATCTAGGGACCCATTAACAGTAGGAAATAGTCTGTACACACATGGAGGTAGGTGAAATAGAGTCTTTATGGCTTAATTGTTAGAAGAATATTAATTTAATAGATGCAAAGTCAAAAGCACTCAATCTACCATTTAAGTCAAATCACCCTTTATTCTTATATTCTGCCCTCGATGCACTTGATGTTCAATAGGTTGAATAAAAAATGATTTTCAAAGTGAGTTGACCGTGGTCAGATTTCTTTTATATCAGGTGCCAAGATGATTATGCACACATCACATTTACAGAGGCCTTCTTCTCAAGTAGTAATTTCTATAATACTGGTTTAAAAAAAAAAACAAACTAGACAAGATGTGATTTTTTGAGCACAGGTTCTCAAAAAATGTGCAAAGCTGGAATGTAATTGTAGGCTGTATTATTAACTCAAAGGCTGGCATCATTTCAGCATAAAAAAATAACAGTTATGGGAATGAGGACCCCCTTTTTTTAATCATGAAAGAGCTTGTGTATGGATATTATGAGGGATTTTCCCGAGCCTTATTCTTAAACAGATTACACTATTCAAAGTCTCAAAGAATCAAAATCGTGCTCAGCTGGGGCAGTCAATGTGCAGTCTAAACATGTGACAGATGCAGAGAAAACTTCAAAGATGCCATTACAAATGCCTGTGGAGATATTTAAGGAGCCAGATGCTACTGTTTCATGTCTTCCGCAGCTCTGAATGTGTCCTGTGATCACCTTCCAAAGAGGAGGTGTGGTTCAATCTGGTGAGGAACAGAACCACCTAATCTTTCTGTTGTTGTTGTTTGCATACATTGTGTGGCTGGGGTGTGAGGGGCCGGTATCAGTGACTCTAACTAGGAGGACATGTATATGAATTTGCTATTCCTTAGGAAAACATCAAGGCACAACTGCAAGGAAATGTGTATATATGATATATTCTGTGAAAGCTCTCCTATCTAAAACGCATGATTTATAGGTGTGCATCGCCAGGGAAGCACTTTTTTTCTTTTTTCTTTTTTTAACTTTTGCCATTTATTTCGACACTGAAAGAGGTAATAAATATATTCATTATGGTTAATGTTTATTTCCCATTTTGTTTTGGTGCTGAGAAATAAATTACATGGGACAACATATTATTAAATGCATGTTTCATGTTTCATCACTGCTGCATTCTGGAGAAGAATTTAATATTTCGAGACCAAATGAAG
Organism: Mustela putorius furo; assembly: GCF_011764305.1. Lineage (NCBI taxonomy): Eukaryota > Metazoa > Chordata > Mammalia > Carnivora > Mustelidae > Mustela > Mustela putorius. The sequence goes on along the minus strand of NW_025422471.1, from coordinate 11,738,782 downwards.
CCCCAGGTAGATACATAAGTGGTGAGATTAGCTAAAAAATCTAAAAACACCACCTGCTTTTATTTCATGTGGATTCTTTTACGTTTACAATTTTCTTCTCCATTACAGGCTACGTAAGAGAGTTGGTTTTATCTCAACTTTTAAGAACACGATTTCGTAGACTTATTATTCCAAACTTACTATTTCCAAAGGGAAATAAAGACAACTTCTAAGAAACATGTAACATAGCAAATGAACTAGAGAATTTGAGTCACTGTGTAATGTTTCAGCATTTTTTGGGGGGGGGCACTGAAAAACTGCTTCTGCTCAAATTTATTCTTTTTATTATATGTGTGATGTACTCTGGCTTATCTTCTATTAAAACAAACCTATAGAGAGATTGTTTATTAATTTTTGAATTGAAATTTGTGGCATATTATAAAAACCAAACTCCTATACATAATTATTTACATGAAAAGGGATGGCTATAAGTGGAAAATAAATAGCAAAGGATATTTTTCTTTCTAATGTAAACATCTGGCAGTAATCCTTGCTTACACAATTAATGGGCATTTAATTGGCAATGATCAGTTTATTGCTGCAATATGAAGTGAATGTTTCCCCAGGAAGAAACAGCTGTTGCAAGAATTTCACAGTGATTTAGCAAACACCAGGTGATAGCTGTATCTAGAATGAAGTGTTCTGTCTCTCAGCAAATCACAGTGCATCGGAAAAAAATGAACTAAGTTATAAGTAACGTAGCTGGAGAGATCCAACTGTCACTGGCATTGAAATCTATTTGAAAAGCAAACTTCATAAACAGATTAATTACATTAGATATTATCCATTCCTCAAATATAAAGAAAGAAATAATTTCTCCGAGAAGCAAATAATGAGTTGGCATGACATTAATCTATTTAAAGGTAGTATTTTATGTCTTGTTTTAGAGACCTAATGGTTGATGAAACTTTTTTTGTATTCTAATATTTTATCCTCTTAAAAGTCTTAGAAAATTTGATAGTCATGAGTCTAATTTTTTGATTAAAAAGTTATTGAAGTCATTCAACGGTTACTGACAATTATATTTTTTCTTAATAGATTTTATTCAACTGTCTAAAATTAAAGGTACCACTTTTTAATTTGCATTGCTTGTCAGCTGCTTTCCCATTAAGTTTTAAATAAAAAGTTTTTCATTTTTCATTACGCACTCTTATTACTAATTTAATAAAATGATAATAGCTATGCAAACTTTCTGTTACTACTCAGCTTTTGGCATAGATTAAATTATACATTTTAAATGTAGCACACTGGCAGACACTGTTATTTCATAAAGCTGAGTTTCATTAGTGAAGAACGTAATTTTGCTGCAGCAAAAAAATGCTTTTATTTACTCTAGTATTTGGTATTAGCTCATGCTCAACTCTGGGAACAATGAACTCCAATGAACAAAGCATCAAGGGCCAGTTTATAGAACAATGCTTTTATTTTTTTCATGTATGCATTCTGCAATAATTCATCTCCATGACAAAAGCAGACAATCAATCATCTTCCATTGTGCCTTTCTCAATAAAATTACCGTTCTTGATGTAACAAAAGAAAGCTGCCTAAGTAACAGGAACAGTTTTACATGCTCAAATCAATAAATTGACCATACTTCAAAAAACCTTTACCCATTAATATGACAATGAAGTTTTACATTTAACTTACCCATATTAATTTTAAGTTATTGGTAGGTAGCATTGTTCTTCTTTTTTTCAGTCAAGAAAATAAGAAATGAGAAAGCATGTTAAAAGAATGCTTTCAAATACCTCAGTGGCAAAACTTCGTGGCCCATGTGTAAGTATTGCTATGCCATCCTCTTATAGCCACGTGTAAGTTGAAATACTTCACGTTCTGGAGATAAAAATCTCTGTATTTTCAGTCCCCAAATCATATGTATTATTACAAAATGTATTATACAACCGGGTAAGAATGGTAGGTTTAAGATGATCCTGTAATAAATGACATTGTTCCTAAAGTGAAGTATGAATAGGGTGACATATGTTAAACATATAAACTATGCACACAATCAAAAAAGTGAAATTTCTACCTGTCATGTGAAATGAAAAGAAACTTAAGTTCAAAAGTTAAGCGCAGTCCCCACATGAGGAAAATGCGGAATGATTATTATAGATACAGATATGGCTACTTATGCATTTTAAATAACTAGCTCTTTCATTTCCAACCAAAAAAAGAATAGAGATTTAACATGAAAAAAAGTAGTTTTCTAGGCAATATAGAGTACGATACTGAGATGTGTATTTCATTTTCATACAGCTGATATATATAATACTGAGTTTGGTCACAAATTTCTCTCACAGAGATCAAATGGAAATAACAGCAATTCTTAGATTAAAATAGGAGTAGTTTCTATATAACCTACCATAGTAACAGGATTAATTTAAGCTAATAACACTCATGTCATTAACCATTCCAAAATTCAGATGACTTTAGAACCTCTGAAGGCTTTCTTTAATTGTATTTTCTTTTTTCTGAATTAATGAGGCCAGGCCATAACATGTTTCAAGAAAATGAAGTTCTTTGTTACAGAAATGCAAATGCAGTGGCTTAGCATCTAAGATACTTTACAGTATAGATGACTGTGAGAATAGTTTCAGTTCAGTATACAGGACATCACAATAATTCATAATTTACAATAATTTATATACCAATTATATAATTAATTCTGAATATTTGGTGCTTAAATTAGTTGTTTATGAATTTACTATATGTTCATGAGCTATATCATGTTGCAAGAATGGCATTCTTTTTTTTTTTAAGGTTTTATTTATTTATTTGACAGAGATCACAAGTAGGCAGAGAGACAGGCAGAGAGAGAGAGAGAGAGAGAGGAGGAAGCCGACTCCCCACTGAGCCCAATGTGGGACTCGATCCCAGGACCCTGAGATCATGACCTGAGCCGAAGGCAGAGGCCTTGACCCACTGAGCCACCCAGGCTCCCCAAGAATGGCATTCTAAATTTAATATTAAATATTTTATTGGATTTTTTTAACCTCATCGTAATTAATTTGAAAAATTCCAATCAAAAAATATTCCTACAACTAAACATTAGTGAAAATTTTACTGCATTCTATTATAAATTAAATGTTTTCATGGAAATATTATTAAGTCATAAGTGACTTTAAACAGTTGCTTATCTTGATTCCCTCTCCTGTCCCCATTAATTAGTTAATTCATTTTGATTTAGTTCTTAGTCCTTATGATATAATGAGTTATTTGCTAAAAGAGATTTATCATGGATGATCAGTGCTTGTTAAGGTATTGAGCTTACTTACATGCTACTCTCAGTTCAAAGGAAACAATTTCGGGAAAAACTAGAAAGTTGCTTGATGTTGGATGTTTTATTTTTGTTCTCCCATCCTGAGTTGTGGTTGCTGAAGAAAGAAAAAATAGAAGACATAATTCAACAAGGAATCACAATATTGTTTATCACGTAATGACAACAATATGGCTGAATTTTCCTCAAAGACTACTTATCTTCATAGAGAATCTATGCCTTGGGACCAAGGTTTGGCCCTTCTTCCCATGTTTCAAGAAACTTACTACCAGTGCGAGTCAATTATTTTCTCTTGTAGGCATCATGACCTCTCTTGGCCACATTCCCTTCTCTACTCCCCCGTCTCTCTTCTTTCTCCTTAATACTGCCCAAGCTGTTAAAGTGTAATGAATAGCGTCCTGTTACAGCTTTCTTTTTGGAGGCAGAAATCAGGGCTCAGGAAATTTCCATGCACTGTCTCTTTTTCATTATTCTGGGATTTTGCTGTATTTTGTTAAAATCGTTTAATTACTACTATTTACAAAAGCTTTGGTTTCTTTCCTTTATGGACGGCAATAGGTCTAACAGCCAAATTTGAAGAGACTAAAGTCACCCGTGTCTGCAGGTACATAAACCCAGAGTGTTCTATCAAAATGTGGTTTGTTTTTCAGAGTACTGTGGTGCTGCTGCTTGTTTTTGTTCTTATCTTCATGGCCCACTGAATCCTTTTCATGTCTCATCAATCTGTTTTTCATAGTAAGAAGTTGGCCTGAGACTACGTTGTTTTGAAAGAATGTTAAGTTGAAATCACAGTTATTAAAGAGAAATGCAGGCTGACCTTTTGGGCCAATCAGTTCTCACCAATGAGATTGCTGGATTGCAGGCGTTCTCACACGTTAGTAAGCATCAGAACTATCTGGGGGGCTTGTGAAAAAAACAGATCACTGGGCCTTACCTCCATAGTTTCTGATTCAGTAACAGGATGGGTGGTGAATAATTTATATTTTTGATAAGCCTCCAAGGTTTGCCTATTCTGCTGGTCTGGAGACAAGATTTTGACAACTACTATTTTGTCAAGCTAAGACATTACTTTAAATTTTATGTTTTTGAACCCTATTTGTGGTGGGCATATCATTATCAATTTGGTCTTTTTGGAATAGGATATATTAGTTAGCCAAGAGTACATTATTTCATGTGGTAGGAACTGCATGGTGAATATGTTTTTTTTGTTTGTACACTAGGTTTTATGACTTTTTTTAAGGCATAGAAAAATTGAGAAGATACAGAGATATCCCATGGATTCCTTGCATATTCCATACATATATAGCCTTCCCATTCTCGGAGTTCTCCATCAGTGTGATACATTTGTTTACAATTGACAGACCTATACTACACATCATGATGACCTCAAGTCCAGAGTTTACTTTGGAGCTCACTCTTAGTATTGTGCATTCTATGGGTTTGAACAAATAAATGATTACTCGTATCTGTCATTATAATATAAGACAGAGTAGTTTCATTGCCCTGAAAGTCCTCTCTGTTCCTCCTCTTCATCTCTCCCCACCACTGGTAACCGGTGATCTTTTTACTCATTCCCTTGTTTTGTCTTTCCCAGAATGTCTTATTGTTGGAGTCACATAGTATGTCAAATTTTTCCATTTGTTATCTTCCATTTAGAAATATGCATTTCAGGCTTTTGTCAAGGTTTATTATCTCATTTCTTCTTTATTTCAATATCTGATGGTACTAGAGTTTTATTTATCTGTTTAACTGTTGAAGGGCATCTTGGTTACTTCCAGATATTATGAATAAAGCTTCTATAAACTGGCATGTGCAGTTTTCTGTGTGGATATAAGTTTTTTAACCCCTTTGGGTAAATGGCCAACAAGTGGGATTGCTGAATCATTTGGAAAGAGTATGTTCAGTTTTGTAAAAAACCACCAAACTGTCTTCCAACGTGGCTATACCATTTTGTATTTTCATCAACAATTTTTGAAAGTTGTGGCTCCACATCCTCGCCAGCATTTAGTGTTTTCAGTATTTGGGGTTTGGCCACACTAATGGGTGCGTAGCCTCGTATTCCAGATGACGTATGATGTGGAGCGTCTTTCGTATGCTTATTTATCATCTGTTTATCTTCTCTGGTGAGTTGTCCGTTAAGGCCTTTGGCCCACTTTGTAACTGGTTGATTTGTTCTCTTATTGTTGAGTTTACAGAGTTCTTTGTATATTTTGGATAAACCTTCTTTATCGGATGTGTCTTATAAATATTTTCTTTTAGGCTATATTTATCTTCTCATTCTTTTGACTGAATATGTTTTGACTCAAGCAGTTTAAGGCTGATGTCATGAAATCTGAAGACTGTTCTGCAAAGCTCTGCATTATTACCAGATACTGCTTTTAGAGGTTAAAATAATTTACAAGCCAGCATTGTCAGAGTTGTCAATGTTATACTTCAACAAAGAGAAGATTTCTAATGCATTGACCTCTCTACTTTTTTCTTAGAATGAAACATTCCTCCCTTCACTTGCTTCGCTATCCTATGTAGACTTCAGCCTATCATGTCAATCACTCTTTTGGCAATTTGCTCCCTTCCATTTCTTTCTTTCTTTTCTTTTCTTTAAGATTTAATTTATTCATTTGGAAGAGAGAGAGAGAGGGAAGTCAGAGAGAGAGTATAAGCTGGGGGGAAGGACAGAGGGAGAGGGAGAAGCAGGCTCCCTGCTGAGCAGGGAACCCAACACTAGTCTTGATCCCAGGACTCTGGGATCATGACCTGAGCGGAAGGCAGGCAGAGGCTTAACCAGTGGAGCCACCCAGGTGCCCCATTGTCCCTTCTGTTTCTGTTCGCTCTTCAAAATTCTAACTCCAATTTAATCCAATTGTCCATCTTTCCTTCTACCATATCTGGGTTGCTGAATGCTGGTAGAAAATAAAATCACTCAGTATAACTCCTGCAAATCATGATCTTTGAACTTGGATCCTCTTTGCTAGCTGGTAATCCTTTTTTCTTCATTTGGTTTGCTTTTCTTCTATTTCTATCTTGAAACTTCCTTTCTTCCAAATTTTTAGTCAACCACATCATCATTTACACTCTACAAATAGTCGCAATTCCTGATTTAGAGAGAAAATTCAGGAAATTAGTTTAAAAACACATCTTACCACCATATCCACTCCCACTCTGAACAAGGAGTAAGAAAAAGACCCTCATTTCTTAAGCAAATACCTCCTTCAATGCTCTGGGTGGACCTATTCATAAGGACATCATTTCATCTCTTACTTTTCAATCTAATGATATATTTTCCTCTCTTCTTCCTTCATCATATCAGCATTAAAAACATGATCAAATCTCTTTTGGTTTTTCCATGTTTCCCCCTGGAGACCAACTTGGTCTCTGGTACACCAGCTGAACAATATGCCTCTTATCGCTGTCACTGTCTCTGTTTGTTTCTCAGTTTATGTCTGACAACTGTCTTCTAGAAGTAAACCTTCTCTTCCCTGAGCATTTATTAGGCCCTGACCTCTTTTCCTCACCCTATCCGTTCTTCAAATACTCTTCTGTCTTCACAAAGAACGATGATCTTATCCATACTCAGTTTGTTATACTCTAAATGCAGCCTCCACACTGGTCTCCTTCCTGAATACAAACCAGTATGTCCAACTGCCAAATGGAGTGCCTCTCCTGGAAGTCCTGCATTCACCGCAATCTCAGGATTACCCAAATCAATTGTATTACTTTCTTCCCTAATGTGCTTCATATCATGTGTACTTCCGATTCCATGAAAAGTTGAATGATACAACTTATGCTCAACTGGTCTTGGAGTGCCATCTTCCTACTGTGCGACTTGACATATATCCCACTACTGAGTCTCCATTTTTCTCTATAAAATTAGAATGATAGAGTGACAATATATGTACATTCTAGGAGACAGTGAGATACATATGATAAAATGTATGTGAGATGTTTCAACTAAAATACCAATTGTTATATAATGTAAGAAAAATAATGATAATCTTATTATATCATTTATCCAAGAAGATGAACATTTAATAGGCATAGCTGGTCAATCATCTCTCGGAATATTATGTGCTCCAACAAGAGGGCACATTTACTTGTTTTTGGTTTTTTTTTTTTCCTATTTATACGTAATATGTCCCTTTTTGTGACTTAAATTTTTTTTTTTGAAAGGCTTTCTTGTGGGCTTTCATACTTTCATATGTCTCACCTGTTTATTACAGACCCGATCCTTTTTTTTTTTTTTTTACATATTTGTCTTTTAAGTATCTTTCTTTTTTCTCTTTTTTTGGAGGCGTGGGGTGTAAGTGGTGGGCTTATAAGCTGCTTTACCTGTTTCTGCCTTTTGTTTTTTAACTTATTCTCTTTTTGTAAGTTATCTTTAATATTTATATATGTCCCTTTTCTTTTAAAGCAATATATATATTTTTTTGGTATCGTGAAACTGTTAGGAGTTATCACTCCTAAGCCATATTCTCTTTTACTAAATTATAGTCTTTTACATGAACTTTTTGACATTTGCTTTTCTTAAAGATTATATGTATAGTTCAAGTTCTACTGTGGAAGTGTCCCTCTTTGACTATCACAAATACTAACAATAGTTGGCCATTTAACTTAAAATTTTATATCACTTCTAATTCACAGATTAGTTTTTGTTGATCAGAATTTGGTGTGCAAATAGGTACTTTGCTGTTTGATTTACTTTCTGCAAGAAGAAAAAGCCCAGACTTGGCAAGATGCTGAGTTAACGATGAGATGGCTTGTACTTTTGTTATGATTAAATATACATGTCACCATTGAAATTGTCTTTTTGGGAAATTTTAGAGTTTTCCATTTGTAATGACCTCATCATCCCCCACCACCCCAATCTGCATTGATTCACAGATGATTACATCTTTGAGAACATAGAGTCTACAGTTTTTACTTCTTATACTCAAAGCCATAGTGCTTGTTTACATAGTAGGTATTTAACTTAGGGCACCTGGGTGATTCAATCGGTTAAGCGACTGCCTTCGATTCAGGTTATGATCTCAGGGTCCTGTGATCAAGTCCCACATTGGTCTCCCTGCTCAGCAGGGAGTCTGCTTCTCCCTCTACTCCTACCCCTACTTGTGCTCTCTCTCTCATGCTCTCTCTGACAAATAAATAAATAATATATTTTTTAAAAATAAGAATTTAGGGGCGCCTGGTGGCTCAGTGGGTTGAGCCTCTGCCTTCGGCTCAGGTCATGATCTCGGGGTCCTGGGATCGAGCCCTGAGTTGGGCTCTCTGCTTGGTGGGGAGCCTACTTCCCCTTCTCTTTCTGTCTGCCTCTCTGCCTGCTTGTAATCTCTGTCTGTCAAATAAATAAATAAAATCTGTAAAAAAAAAAGAATTTAACTTATAAAAACATCAGCAAAAAAACCCAAATACTTTATCATGATACAGTTAATCTGCTTTTAATCAAGCATTTCAATTTTCACTGAGTACCAACTTTTGCTAGTTTAGAAGTAAAGAACATGATAAAATTTACTTGCCCACACTGATTCTTTAAAATGGGCCTATATGACTACTACTTTGAAAATATCTCATAATTACTTCTTTTTTATAAAACAATACAAATTTATTGTAAAATATTTAAAGATTACAGAAAATAGTAAAGTTAAAAATGACATATCATCATTAATCTCATTTCCCAGAAATAACTTCCAGTAACATTTTATATACAACCCTCATTGTTTACATGTGTATAATGTATACTATGCATGTATATTGACATACACACAAGCAAATGTATGTCTAAAAAACAATAGAATACCGTACTACATGTACTACATACTATATATATATATATACACACACACTATATATAATATATATAATATATAATATATATAACATATATATAATATATATAATTATATATAATATATATAAAATATATAGTATGTGTATACACACACTATATATATAATATATAATTGCTTGTTTCATTTAATAATATATTGTGAACTCTTCTGTTTCAAGTCATATAGTTTTGCCTCACTTTTTATAGTTGCATAATAGTCCAACATGCAGATGAATCATATGTTATTTAATTAACATATGTTTAGATGATTTCCAATATTTTATTAATGGAGACAAAATTGTAGTAAACATTCTTATACACATATTTTTACATGTTTATGTGAATATTTTTGTAGAACCAATTTTTGCAAAAGAATCACAGGGACTATGCTAGAAATTTTGTTTGCTATTACTCAGTTGCTTCAAAGAAGATTGTTGTGTTTTACACGTAACTTCTTTTACTGCATCCTCATCCGTTCTGAACATTATCACTGTGTGTGTGTGTGTGTGTGTGTATGTGTGTGTATGTGTGTGCCCATACGGACAAATAGAAACGACTCTAAAGTGGTTTTAAACTTTATGCATTTAAAAATCTTATAATCTTCAAGTTTTTGTTTTTGGCCTTTTAGTTTGCTCCCCCCTTTTTGTAACTTGGCTCTTTCTTGTTTAGAAATATTATAACTGTTATAGTTAGGAGTAGCATAACTTATATGGATGAATATGTTACATATACTTTTCCATTTGCTTTTAAATTTAAAGCTGGTCTATTACATTTTGCCTCACAACATTTCTATAGGCAAATGTTTATACTTTTTGTTTTATGCTTAGAGAAGCCTTTTTAAATCCAATTACTTTCTCCATCTTTTTTGGTATTTTAAACTGTAAATGTAGAGGCATTTTATTCATTTAATGGAGTATAAACAATATCTTTTTAAAATTTAACAGAATGTAGAAAAAATATTTCTATTTTGTTTTACATAAACTATTTTTTCAAATACTTAACAAATATATTTGCTTTATGAAAAGAGTGTCTGACATGCTTAAAAAAGAAAAAAAAAAGCTAACATATTAAAGACACAGACAAAGCCAGCTAGGCCTTATGGCTAAACACAAGTAGTATAAAGGAAAGCCAAAGCTATAATTACAAGCTAAGGATATAGTTGAAAATATGAACTCTAAAGAGAAGTTAATGGCATTGAACTACTAATTTTAGAGAAGGAAAGGAAAATGTATCTTAATGTTTTTGGAAAAACCACAAAATCAACAGCAGTTAACAAGTTACCTCTACCTAATGGCTATTGAACAAAAAGGTTTGAACAACAACAACAAAAAGTGTAGGGGGAGATTTTGATTAGGTATTGGTACATATTTTCTGACAATGAGAATTATTAAACATTGACATAGGTTGCTTTGGAGGTCCCTAAACAATCGGTGGATTTCCGCTAGTTTTGGAAGACCCTAACAGATAAGATTGCATAAGGATTGAGTGGGCAATCCTGAAGCAGCTTTCATTCTTTTATGATAACTCTGAAAATTTGTCTGAAAACACCAAATGTAGATTCATATTCTTATAAATATTCTGAAGGCTTACTTGGTCTTGCCATCCAGTTCCCAAATGGTTTCCCGACTATGTGGTCTTGTCCTCACTCCAATTAGTTATAGAAACTGCTTTTCAGAGCAACGATCCCAGTGTTGGACTGTGATCAAGTTGTCCTCATGGTCAAGGACATTCTGAGATTGCTGAGGCTGGATCTTTCTAACCTTGATTATTTGATCTGAAGATACCATTCCTGACTAGGCTCCACCTCCACTTTGTGAATTTTAAGTGTGGCTAAACCTTACTCCTCACTTACTCACAAACTGGCTCTATGCGTTTCCTTTCTCCTTTTCCTTTTATCTATCTATACGTCTCTTGCCTAGCTGCGCACATGCCATTCCCACTACCTGCTGTGTTCTCTCTATAAAAATGTCCTTTGTTATTCATATGTTTCATCCTAGGAAGTTTCCTTCTCTCATCAAATGAGGGTCCACTATGTGGTTATTATTTATTTGTGTCTTTATCTATACCTCTAAACTATAAACTCCATGAAGCCAGTGTTCCTTCTTGTTAATCATTCTGTTCCTACAGGGGAACTGATTGCTTCCATGTGGTACAGAGTTTCCTGTGATTTTTCTAATCAAAATTAAGGGTGTAATTTCCTGAGCTAAACCTGACTACTGTGTTACGATCCTGAGGACTAGTGGTATTTTATCAGAAGGAAAATTTTATCAGAAGGGAATTTTATCAGAAGGAAAGTTTGGAAATCACAATATTCAAATACTTAATGAAAGATTGTTAAACAAATGAATGGATGAGCCCCCCTTTTTTCTTTTTGGAGTTTCTGTCTTTAGGACATTGACTCAACTGCATTTTTCTTTGTTTTTTTCTGCTTTTCTTATCCCTGATGTGTCCTTCAAAATACATGGTTAGAAAGATGGTAAACCTGGGTGAAATTAATTGCTTTCACTAGCCAGTTGACAAACTTTTAAAATTCTTAAAAAAAAAAAACAAACAAGCAAACAAACAGTGGTTGCTTTTGAGCAACGTTTTCAGTGCTGAGGTGAGAGTTTAAAGTAATGTGACAGGCAGAATTGGAAGATTGTCAGGGAGTGTGCCTAGATCTGTCTAAGTCACTGGTTCTTCTTCACATGGAAGGGCTTCAAAAGACAGTACAGGATGGTGGAAAGAGCCTCAGTCAGAAGACCCACAAGTCCCGGAGAGTCAAATAACTTGGCTATGTGATCTTTTGAAAATCTCTGCATTTTACCATACTCAATTTATTCATCTGTGAAACAAGGGGGTTGGAGTAGCTGACTTTTAGGTCCCTTCGGCTCTAAATTCCATGATTCTGATTCTTGTTTTATCTGAGCATTTCATCTGTCTGTGTAATTTCTTTCTTGCTTCTGAAATGATAATTGAGGGTTGATTATACGTATCCAGTCCAATTATCCATAGATCATAAAGATTTTTTTATTATATGAGGAAAATTAAGATGTATGAAGGGCATAAGATTGAAATTTCCACAAAGTCTAATGATAAAACTATCATTGTATCCTGGGAATTTTCTTCTTTAGAATATTATACTGGTGTTTTGTGAAAAAAAAAAAAAAAATAAGTAAGAACAATGTTTAATGTTTAGTGTGCTTCCATTCTTGAAGAAGAGAGCTTAGTTTTTAAAACATATGTATATGTATTAAACATTCCTTCATATAAATTTGTATTACATCATTATTGAAAGCACTGAGCCATGGCAAATGATCTATTACATCATGATTTACAATGCTGTATTGTATCAGTTAATGGATTATGACATGTCTTGTTTTGATATGTAAAAATTTGAAGATAATTAGAGATGCAAATCACAAAAATAGTTCATGTAATGTTTTAAGTAAAAAGAATCTTTTTTTTTTAACAATTTACCAAATAATTTAAAAGTCTTCTATATTTTGGTACAGCTGTGTGTCAGTGTATTAGGTCTATGACTATATAATATTCACAGGGAAAGTTATTAAGAGAGAACATATGATTCAAATAGCTGATGACACCATAAGAAAGACACAAAAATTAAGACATTTTGTATGTGTTCACATTGTACCTGTTTTTCTGTTTTTATTTTTCTGTACATCAACCATACTTTTATTAATATGAACTTGTTTTATAAGAATCAATCTATTTTTTTAAACATTTTATTTATTTATTTGACAGAGATCACAAGTATGCAGAGAGGCAGGCAGAGACAGAGAAGAGGAAGCAGGCTCCCTGCTGAGCAGAGAGCCCCATGTGGGGCTCGATCCCAGGACCCTGAGATCATGACCTGAGCTGAAGGCAGAGGCTTAACACACTGAGCCACCCAGGCACCCCAAGAATCAATCTATTTTGTCTGCTATCCTACTTAGTTATTATTATCAGCATAAAGTTGCTACCAATGAGTCAACAAAAATAAGTGTTGGGAAATGGAAAAAAGAAGATGGGTTTTACAGAAGAATTACCTGTATTTTTCATCTGAATAATGACATAACTAATATGACTAACTACAGATCTGGATAAAGTAGGAAAACCATAAATTGCTGGAATTAAAATATGATCTTATAACTTCACAATTTTTAAAATACCAAGTATTTAGGGGCATCTGTGTGGTTCAGTCAGTTAACGTCTGCCTTTGGCTCAGGTCATGATCCCAGGGTGTGAGCCTGATCTTGGGTGTGAGGCTGGCATCAGGCTTCTTGCTTAGCCTGAAGCCTGCTTGTTCCTCTCCCTCTCCCTCAGCCTCCTACTCCTCCTGCTTATACTCTCTCTCTCTCTCCTTCTCCCTGTCTGTCAATAATAAATAAATAAAATCTTTTAAAAATACCAAATATTTATGACTTAGATACATTTTACATAAGAATATTGTATTTTCCTTACTGACTCTGACAAATCTAACTTTTCTTAATTAAAGGGCAATAGTTCATTAATATTGTTTTTAAGTAAGATTTTGGGGTATCAGAAAGAGCCAACTTTAAGTCCTATCTCTTTGATCTGCTAGCTGTGTGGGCTGAACAACCACTTAAAGTCTTTAAACTAGTTTCTTTATCTGTAAAATTAGACTAATAATCCTCTATTTCTTAGGAATGTTGTGTTTGTGAGACCACATGTTAAATGTGCCTACCAGAATATTCCCAGTTTCTAAAAAGTCATCAGTAAATATTATTATCTGTTTTAGGTCTGTGCAATACTTCATATTCACTATCTGCTCTTCAAAGAGTTTCTTTCTCTTATTTACTTTTTAATGAGGTTCTGAGGCATTCAGTGTATTCAAAGTTTTTTTCAAAAAGCTATGTTCAACTATCATATGATCTCCCTGTTATGAGGAAGTGGTGATGCAACATGGGGGCTTAAGTGGGTACGAGAAGAATAAATGAAAGAAAATGGGATTGGGAGGGAGACAAACCATAAGTGACTCTTAATCTCACAAAACAAACTGAGGTTTGCTGAGGGGGGATGGGAGAAGGGGGGTGGGATTATGGACATTGGGGAGGGTATGTGCTTTGGTGAGAGCTGTGAAGTGTGTAAACCTGGTGATTCACAGACCTGTACCCCTGGGGATAAAAATATACGTTTATAAAAAATAAAAAATTATACAAATTAAAAAAAAAAGCTATGTTCATCTGATCAAATCCTTCTTGTTTTAGGGGTAGACGTTGTCTCAGACCAATGTTTTCATGATTGCATTTTGTTTGAGAACCTTAACTATTCTATCTCTTTCTACACAAGGGTTTGTTGTTGTTGTTGTTTGTTTGTTTGTTTTAATGCTTATATTTGCAGGAACTCACATATTTGTAATGAACCCGAGAAAGACAAAATAATAAATAACCATGAAAAGAAAATACCACGGTTACTATCATATGACAAATTATTATGAATAAGAGTTTATTTGAGGTGCTTCTTCTAAATTTTTTAAAATGAGGAATTAAATGAGAACCCAGCTTTTCCAAGTATCCTGACTTCTGTGTTTGGAATTTAGGGCAGTGGTATATGGTTTTTAAATGTATGTGGTGGATATCTTCATTATTCCTTTAGATCGTTTTTCCATTCTGCTCTACCTTGCTCTGTACCCCAGGAAGTGATTCTGACTAGTTTTTATTAACAGGGTTCTTTGACCTCTGGCTCCTGTTGGATTTGGCTTATGAGGTTTAACAGGTAGGGAGGGAAGAGAGACATTGAGGTTAGGGTGTTTATGCTTCTAAAATGCCTCCCTGCATGTTTGTCTGAAGCTGCCTCTGTCTCTCCAACACAGGATGGCCATGTCACAGTATCCTCTCTCGTGTCACCTGGTTTTTGTAAGAGCGCTCTGCAGCTGCCTTCCCTGACCCTTTCAGGGCTAGAGGTGGGAGTGCTAAAGATGCTTTAATATTTCTGGAGAGCTTGTTATTACACTGATCCTGTGACCTCCCTGTCTTCTCCCCATATTTTGTGCATCTCTCTATATTAGACTCTCTTCCTTGTACTCTGTTCGAATTTGCTTTTTGTTTTCTGTTGGGACCCAGACCCCATATTATATTCAGTTGTATTTTTATGTTACTGTTTCAATTCTAATTTCCTTGAGAGCAAAAACCATTTACTACCTTTTGATTTCCCCCTTTTCTAATCATAGAGTTGTGGATTTGTAGGGGTAGAAATAAGGGGTTGATTAACAGGACTGAAATTGAGGTTTTGAGTTGGATAAGGTATAAAGATTCTGCATCTTTTACTTATACCATATCATACATTGACAATGTTGCCACATAAGCAGGATATAGAGAGGCAGTTTGGAGGTCTCCAGGTTCTCACTAACGAGGGCATAAGATTCTATCAGGCCCTGCTATTTCCCCCATAACTGTAGCAGCTAGAGAAGGAGTGCGCATAGGGAATGATGGTAGACCTTTTAGAAATTCTCTTTTCTTTGTATTGTATGGCATAGAAGCTGATGATTTGGCTGTGTTGTTGAGCTTGGTTTGGCCACCTTCCTTCAGAGCCCTGTTAAATGCCATGGCATTAAAGTCTGATTAATAGATGATCACTGGTGTTTTACTAAGGTATTCCAGAACTATCTATTCCTTGGGGGGAAAAACAAATGAAGCTAACTATCCACAGTCTCGTGGAATAGTCTTAATATATTTGGTGGTCATTTTTATAGGAGAAAAATCCTTTTAAAAATGTCCAAGTAATCAAGAGAAAGTGGATTCTTAATATATATTTTAGCAGTTGCCTATAAGGGTCCCACAGGTGAGGACCAAAGTGGGACTAGGCATGAGTTATCCAAGCACAGCCTTGGATCTGACAGTCCAGAGAAAGGATGGAATAGTAGGTTGGGAACGGAAGGTAGGACCTGGCCTGGGTTAAGCCTTAACCCGAACCTGCTCACTTTGGAGAAGCCCTGAGCAAGAACCCTTGCTATATCAAACTGTGCAAGATCCAGGCAGCCCAGAGCATCTCCAAGATGATGACAGCATCACAGAACTGTATCTGTCTCACTGCTGACAACCTTGTCCTGAACCTAAAGGATGAAAGTTTCACCACAGGCTACGACAGACTCATCAAGAGTAAGAAATGAGCCAACTGACTAGGAGCTCCACTCCCAGAGAGGAAGTAGATCTGTTTCATGCCTATTTTTTGAGGCACCAGCTTGGGGTCCAGCATACCCCCATCCCACCCCGTGTATCATGTGATGTTTGCCCCTGCATCTGTCCTCCCAACTCTTCTTGGATGAATAAATCCTGACCAATTTTCAGGGGAATAATTTTTCTTCTCCCTATGTTGGCCAGAGGTGTTGGAACAGTATGATTTCTGAGTGATTTTCTACAGTGTTCATTCCTCCCTCCAGGTTGGGTGGCAATAACCACCATCTCAGGAATTCTCAATAAATCTTCACTGCTTAAGCTGAAAAAAAAATTTTGGGGGGGAAAGCAAGGAAATGAGGCTGGGATAATAGTCGCTTTTTTTTTTTTAAGGATTTTATTTATTTATTTGACAGAGAGAGAGAGAGAGAGAGAGAGAGCACAAGCACGGGGAGCAGCCGGTAAAGGAGAAGCAGACTCCCTGAGGAGCAGGGAGCACAATTTGGGGTTCAATCCTAGGACCCTGGGATCATGAGCTGGGCTGAAGGCAGATTCTTACCGACTAAGCCACCTAGGTGCCCTGATAATATTTATCTCATCACCATCTTTTCCATAGAGATTCTTAACCCTAGATATTTTCAGCAACTAAAGTTTGAATTTAGAAACATTTTAGGCCACATTTCGGCAATTTTGCAAATGGTGACATAAAAATCTTCTACAGATAGCTTATTAGAGTCAAACATTTCGGTGAGTGTATCCCCATGAGAAGAGAAGTCTTATCGTTTCTATGATTTTATAGAAAAACATGGTTATGTACATGTGATTCATTTAGAGTACTTACAGTTTAGGAAAACCAAAACAAAAACTAAGACAGAGGAGATCCCATGAATGTGAGTTGTATTGCCCATGTACTTAGGAAATTGTATAGATTCTTGACTCTTAGAGAGAATTCATTAATTTTGTTTTTCTTAGAAGATGGGAGAAGGATCGAAAACTTCCATATCCTGTTAAGTGACCTATAAAGGCCACTTAAATCATTATTAAGGCCCCTCTTTTTTTTTGTCTCAAACTCATTTGAATCTAGCTTTTTATAAACTAAAAATATTTTGATATTAATTATTGAATTACATTTTGTCAATTAACAAAACCTTCAAGAGTGGAAGTTTCATTTTGCTCAAATATTAATTTACCAGTAATACTTTGGTTTTATGTAGGAAATAAAAATCCGTGCCACTAAGTTGTGAAGGAAAAGAAAAATTATGACTGATGAACTCTTAATATATAATCTACATAATATATTTGAGTGAGATTTTCTTTTTTTTTAAGATTTTATTTATTTATTTGTCAGAGAAAGAGAGAGAAAGAGAGAGAGCAGAAGCTGGGGGAAAGGCAGCAGAGGGAGAAGCAGACTCCCTGCTGAGCAAGGAGCCTGATGTAGGACTCAAACCCAGGACCCTGGCTGGGATCATGGCCTGAGTCAAAGGCAGACACGTAACCAACTGGGCCACCCAGGTAGCCCTGAGTGAGATCTTCAAATGACGTATAGAAAGAATACTGCAAGGGATATTACATAGAACTGGCTAAAACTGATAGTACAGAAATATTTTATATACTACACATGAAAAAAATCACTTCTGTAATTCAAAAGTAGTTTTATACAGAGAAAAATATATGTAAAAACATTTAAATATTTTGTTTATGAAGATTCACAAAGAGATTTAATACCCAAAAACATCCTTTATTTTTTCTTTGCATACAGATGTAACATTGGCTGTTAAATGTCTTAAGATCTGTAACATGATTATCTTCCCTCATGGGAAGGCCCTGTAGCAAGTTGTTACTACTACATTGGCTCAAAATACTGTAATTCATATACTACTAAGATTTCTGTAAAATCATTGTTCAGCCTAGTTTGAATGAAAGCATAAAATATCCTTTCTGTCGGGGGTCTTTGTCCCAGAAGTGTTGATGTACCCATGAAACTGACTGATGCTTTTCAACTTTATTTTTAAACTCTAGTCCTGAATCCCCAGATTATACTATCAGTACAATGTCATTGAAGAACAGCTCTGGGCAAATATATGAGGTATGAAGTTTATTTCTTTCCCATTAGATTTATCTTGTCATCCTGATAAACTGTCCATGCCTACCAAAATTACCAAAATAAATTGGAAAAGTTGATGTCAAGTTAAAGTGAAGGTCTGATAGTCTCCAAAGAATCTCACAGAAACTCTTTAGCCCCCTCAATTCTTGCTAAGCACCTACTATGTATCAGGCACTTTTTGGGGTACTCACTGATGCTATAGTGAGCAAAAATGACAACCTCCCCCACCCCCCATCCTCAGAGGTCTCACAGTCTAATAAGGAGGAAACAGAGGCATATTTAAAAAATGAAATTAAAGTGTTGTTAATATGAGGGAGAAAGGTGAAATAGGAAAGGAATTATGCCGTTTCAGTTTTTTTTTAATTTTTTTTTTAATAAACATACAATGTATTTTTATCCTCAGGGGTACAGGTCTGTGAATCACCAGGTTTGCACACTTTGCAGCACTCACCATAGCACATACCCTCCCCAATGTCCATAACCCCACCCCCTTCTCCCAACCCCTCTCCCCCCAGAAAGCCTCAGTTTGTTTTGTGAGATTAAGAGTCTCTTATGGTTTGTCTCCCTCCCAATCCCATCTTGTTTCATTTATTCTTCTCCTACCCCCTTAACCCGTCCATGTTGCATCTCGACTTCCTCATATCAGGGAGATCATATGATAGTTGTCTTTCTCCGATTGACTTATTTCGCTAAGCACGATACGCTCTAGTTCCATCCACGTCGTTGCAAATGGCAAGATTTCATTTCTTTTGATGGCTGCATAGTATTCCATTATGTATATATACCACCTCTTCTTGATCCATTCATCTGTTGATGGACATCTAGGTTCTTTCCATAGTTTGGCTATTGTAGATCGGAAGGGGCACATGCACCCAAATGTTTATAGGAGCAATGTCTACAATAGACGTTTCAGATTTTAATAGCATGGTCTGAGGATGGAATGACATGGTGACACTCAAGAAATGCCCTGAAGGAGGAGAGGAAAGAATCCTTCTGCGGAACAGTGGGTAAATCACTCACCTGGGGTATGCCAGCATGTGTGAGGCAGGTAACCAGAGTGGCTGGAGCAAGGATGGCGGGAGTACCCATAAGGGTAGATGTAAGCAGAAGGTGGATCCTGTCAGCCCTGGAGGGCTTGTGTAAAACTATAGCTTTTGTCTAAAAGGACCTAAGAAGCAGAGAAGTGATGAAATCTGAATTATATTATAAAAGGATAGTTCTGGTTACTAGGTTTTAAACAATGTGTAGGCTGGAAGGGGCCCAAGGGGACCAAGCTGGAGATGGTGGAGGTGAAGGGAAATGGTTGGAAGTAAGATGACGTAGAAGTTTAATCTGTGAATTGTGGAGTTCCCAAAGTACAGGTTAGATAGGAAGGAGTAAAATGCTGTATTTTAACAGTGGCAGAAATTCTATATATATATATATATATACATATATATATATATATATATATATATATAAACTGGAAAACTTCTGTAAGTAGAAATCTCTTTTATATATATATAAAAGAATTGTATATTGTATATATATATATATATATATAGAGAGAGAGAGAGAGAGAGAGAATGGGATTGCTACATGATGTATCATGGTCCTAGTACAGATCATCTGACAGATTAAAAGAAAAAGAGAAAAAATATTTATCTAAATTGAGGAGGCTGAAGAATTGGCTGAGGCATTTAATAGATTAGTAGTTTGGGATTTATTCTTGAGGAGTTGGTAGAATGTTTCATTGGCTTTCTATCCTTAGGAATAATATATGTTGTCCATAGAATCTGAAGAAAGAGAAATATATAGAAATTTTCTTGATTTCTGGATAGCCAATGGTTAGCCAATGTCCACTAGATCAAATTTAACTGGTTGAACCTGTAACATTCAGCGATCAGGAGAATTCTATGCAGATTTCTAGGCAGAGAAGGAGGAAGAGAAAGAGACAAAAGTGAATTGATATTTATGAAATGTTGACTATATTCTAGAAATGATGCTGTGAGTTTTTCTTATGTTATCTCATTTACCGTCAAAACATTTCAAGAAACAGAATGAAGAGCAAGGTAATCCGGGAAAAGCATTGAAAGTAGAGAAGCAAGGAGGCATGGAAAACCAAATATTTCCTTGTGACCAAGAAACTGAATGATGGGTAGAGAATGGGAAGAGAGAATTAATAATTTTATATTATGACTTTGTCATATCAGTGTATTAGATTGTTCTGGTGGCAGTGTGGAGGATGAGGCTAGAGAGAAAGAACTAATTAGGAGAATGTGGAATTAACAATTTAATTGATTAATTAATTAACAATTAAATTAGAGCCAAAGAATTTGGTGATTACATGACAGGACTCTACATGAGGTTTAAAACAAGAAAGATTTGTTATCAAGAATGATTTCACATTGGGGCGCCTGGGTGGCTCAGTGGGTTAAGCCGCTGCCTTCGGCTCAGGTCATGATCTCAGGGTCAGTCCCTCGTCGGGCTCTCTGCTCAGCAGGGAGCCTGCTTCCCTGTCTCTCTCTCTGCCTGCCTCTCCGTCTACTTGTGATTTCTCTCTGTAAAATAAAAAAAAAATTAAAAAAAAAAAGAATGATTTCACATTTTCTGGATTGGTGACCTGGAAAAGGGTATTGATTAATAATAAAAAAATACATACATACATAAATAAGTACATAAATAAAATAAATAAATAAGGAGAGGGAGAATGCAAGAGAGAGAGAGGTGTAGAGACTGTTTCCCATAAATGATTATCTGCATTTGGACATGTTGGTTTTAGAGTTTTTTTGGTCATACAAATGGACAAGTAGCTGGACCACAGAGTTCAGGAGAGTGGTCTAAATGATGGAGATTTGGGACTGATCCATACAGAAGATTTAGTCACAGATGAGATCATAGGAGTAAAAAAAAAAAAAAAAAATAGGTAGCGTTAGGACAAAGTAAAGGACTATAACCAGCACTGAGAGAAGGAAGGAAGAGGAGTGTGTGAAAGAAACTCTGGAAGAGTGATGAAGAAGGGTTTGGAGAAAAGAAGAGAGCAACGTGGAATCTGAGGGAAAGAAAGTTTGAGGAGGAAGAGAGACGTGAACCAACAAAAGTGAAAGACAGTAGCCAGAGAAGGTAAGAATAGGTCTTGAATGTTTAACAGCCAGATACCCTCGTGATCTTGATAAGAACAATATCAGATCAGTGGTTTGGGGAAAGTGTAATCTCGGTAGTTTAAGGAATGCATCAGGAGCTGGTGAGGAAATTGAGAAAAGAAAAAGCACTGTATTACCTCTGGTAGATATAGATCCTGACGATGGCTACATCCTGGTCTATAGCACCTATGAATGCTGCTTGCATTGCAGATGTGAGTAAGGTAAGAATCTTAACTTAAGGGGTGAGAGAAATGCATCAAGCAGGTCAAAAGGTAAGAAAAAAGGGAAAGAAGGGAATCTTGGGAGGGGAAGATAATCCTGAATTGTCTAGATGTGTCCAGTGTAATCACTGGGTCGTTATAAGGGAAAAAGGAAGTCAGGAAGAGTCAGATAAAGCGATGTGATGTTGGGTGGAGAAGGCAAGAGTGTGACTTGCTGGCTTTGTTGAAGGAAAGGGTCTGCCTGGCCAGTTAAGGAATGTGTGAAGGCTCTATAAAAATGAATCCAAAAGAAAGATAGTGTAGCCAACACCTGAATTTTAGCCAACATGAAAGCCATTTTGGACTTGGAACCTGTAGAACTTTAGGATTAATAAGCTGGTGTCATGTTTAGTCACTAGGAGCAATAGGAAACTAATAATGGTATCCTTGGCTGTAGAAGGGGAGAGAAAAGAAGACAGAGGAGAGCACAGAATATAAATGTGTAAGTGTGTGAGTGTGTGTGTATATTTTTTAGAGCAGTTCAAAGGTATTGTTCTAATGTATTCTTTTTTAAAGTTTTTATTTATTTTTAAAATTTCTTTTCAGTGTTCCAGCATTGATTGTTTATGCACCACACCCAGTGCTCCATGCAATACGTGCCCGCCTTCATCCAGGCTCACCCAACCTCCTACCCGCTTCTCCTCCAAACCAGTTTGTTTCTCAGAGTCCACAGTCTCATGGTTTATTTCCCCCTCCAATTTCCCCCAACTCCCTTCTAAAATCATCAGGAATCTTTGAGACTACCCTCACGAAAATGACGTAATACAGTAGGATGGTAAGATTTGAAGTTATTTATTGGGCTGTTTTAACTGTATGTAATCACATCAATAATATTCACTCTTTATGATGATTTTACTCATTTCCTCCATGCAGGTTTGCCAAAGACTGAACAGGCAGAGTTAACATCTATACTTTGGGGTATTTTGATATTTGTGTACTGTGTTGTCACATTTTTATACCCCTCTACAGTCAGTTTATTTTATGTATGCAAATTCCTTTCCCATGTTAATTTTATGCATCCTAAAGAAATTCTGTTCAGAGTGTCATTTGTAATAATAATGTGTTCCAGGTTTTTATGGTTGTTGTTTTTTACTGGTAGAAATAAGTTCTTACAATTTAATGAGGACACATGACACTATTCAGACCTTCAAAAAGAAATAAAAACGGTTTGATTTTAATTTGCTATTGGTCTTTATAATAATCCCACATCCACAGCAGACCAATATGTATATTTCTCAATGTCTGTCAAAATGGCATATTAACCTGAGAACTGGCATATTTTAAAGATGAGTTCAAGTGCTTGTAATCAAAGTAATCAATAAAAGTTGATTAGATATAAATAATGGAACAGAGTTCTCACTGTTTTCATATGCACTCATTAATTCAGACTTTTCTCATTATTATAGATTATAAACCATAATTATAATTTATAAATATTTTAGATCAAATGAAATAATATTTGCCTCTAATAACTTTATGCAAATCGTTCTATGCCAACCTAGTACATACCTTATTCCTCAGACTATTGAAGCTCAAGGTTAGTAACTCAGATATTCACTTCGTCTTTATAAATGCAAGTCAAACTTATTGACAGTGATTAAAATACAGATGTGTCATATGATCTCCCTGATATGAGGAAGTGGTGATGCAACATGGGGGCTTAAGTGGGTAGGAGAAGAATAAATGAAACAAGATGGGATTGGGAGGGAGACAAACCATAAGTGACTCTTAATCTCACAAAACAAACTGAGGGTTGCTGGGGGGAGGGGGTTTGGGAGAAGGGGGTGGGATTATGGACATTGGGGAGGGTATGTGCTTTGGTGAGTGCTGTGAAGTGTGTAAACCTGGTGATTCACAGACCTGTACCCCTGGGGATAAAAATATATGTTTATAAAAAATTATAAAAAAAAATACAGATGTTAAAGAGACAATGCTAACAAGGCTTTCTGCATGTAGCTGCTGTGTTTAGAGTTGCTCAAATTGGCTTGAGGTAGATTCAAAGCAATTCTAACAGTTGTTTGAAATTCTATTTTTTTCCCCTAAACAACACTTCTGTGCCATACTTTCCTCCATGACTTCTTTCCTCTGTGCAGCTGCCAATGCTGATCCCTTCATCCAAACTTCTCTCTCCTGCCAACTGCATTTCTCTCAAAGCACAATTCCAAATTGACTATATCCTTTTTTTTTTTTTTTTACTTTTTCCTTGCTTTTAAGGAAGAGAATTCATCCCCACTTCCTTTTGGGCTCATCATTACAGCTTTTTGTCAACTCATCATACCTTCTCTATTTCAGAGTGGAAGCTGATAGGTGGAAGGAATTTTTCATCTTCTCATTAACCGTACCCACAGTGCTCAGTGTGGGCTTTAAGCAGAGTAGACCATCTACAATGACTGAATGAAGGGTTTTACTCTCCCTTAGTAGATTGCTATATTAAAAAAAAAATTATTAGCTATCCTCTAATAATTATTCTTATGGATTTCTCTCTCGATTAATAATGATCTTTATTTCTTATTCAGACTAACATTGCTTTAAAAAAGAAATGCCTAGGGGTGCCTGGGTAGCTCAGTGGGTAAAAGCCTCTCCCTTCGGCTTAGGTCAGGATCCCAGAGTCCTGGGATCCAGCCCCATATCAGTCTCTCTGCTCAGAGGGGAGACTGCTTCCCTTCCTCTCTCTCTGCCTGTTTCTCTGCCTGCTTGTGATCTCTATCTGTCAAATAAATAATAAAATCTTAAAAAAAAAAAAAAAACGAAATGCTTCACGATAAATGAGTAAAAAAAAAAAAGAAAACATAATTCAGATCATAGCTATTCTGCTTTATTTAAAAATACCAGATATGCTTCCTAATATACCAATTTACGATCGTGACTCACCATTTACTTTATATAAGGCTCATGTTTTAGTGGAATTATGTGATTTTTATCAGAATTCATGTAATTGACTTTTAAAGTTATGCTAATGCTATACAAATGATTTTGGAAAGTTTGTGCTAAATCAGTGGTTCTCAAAGTGTAGTCCCCCCACTAGCAGTAACAGCATCACCTGGGAACCTGTCAAAAATGTACTTTGTCGGGCCTCATGCCACAGTCCCTGAATCAGAAACCAGGGGACTGGAGGCCATTGTATTTTAACAAGCCCTCCAGATGATTTTGACAAACGCTAGAGTTTGACAACCAGCACGTCAAGTGTTTGTAATAGTCACCAAAATAATCAGTGCAGATATTTTTAACTGGATTTGAAATAAAAATGGGTAATGAAACTTTAAAGGTGTTGTTAAGGGGCTGAATTTTATCATCAAAATCCCCAAGCTGATAAGTCCTTAACATCTCCTAATGTGACTGCGTTTGGAGAGAAGGCCTCTAACGAGACATTTAGGCTGAAGTGAGATCACATGGGTAGGCCAGAGAGCCAATACAACTGATGGCCTTATAAGAAGTGTTTACGAAACAGACACACCAGTCCCTGTAGAAGCAAGTCTGAAGAAGCAGCAAGACAGTGGCCATCCTTGAGCCTTAGGGAGATGCCTCCGCTGAAACCAAATACGGAGTCACTTTGGATTTTGGCAGTGCTAACAATCAAGGTAGGTATATATTTAACTTCTGGAGTTAAATTCTGAACTTTTGGAGTTAAGTATCGAACGTTTGGAGTTAGATTTAAATCTTTTCAAGGGATCCTTTCACTATTATAAATGGTTACATTTATTTTGCAACTTTATCTTCACAAGAGCTCACAAATACTGTAATATTTTGGAAGAAATGTTATGAGACCTTATTTTTGTTGTTTAATTATCTCCTAGGTTGTATAAGTCCCCACACTGATAGGGAGTTGAGAGCAGTGTTAGTAGTTCTGGGTTTGTTAATGTAGTTAGCTTTTTACTTTTTATTTTGTGTAATTTTGAAGTTAAAGCTGATTTTCATACCACATCATCCTTTTGGTTTAAGGCCTTTCTTTTCTTTTTTTTTTTCCAAGTAGCAATTTGTTATTTTTATTTAGAAAAAAACACTTCACTGGAAAATATTCCATTCACCTTGTAAATATTCCATGTTTTGTCAATTATTAGTACAAAGTATGTTAAAATTAAAACTGCCCCTGGTTTTTGCTTTTTGTTTTGTTTTGCTTGGTTTAAAAAAATAACTAAACACACACACACCATTAATAGATTTAATACCATTATAGATTTAAGTGATGTCTGTATTGAGTGAATTAGGCCTTAGGTGGATAGAGTTAATGCTCTCTATATGGCTGCTTGTTATGAGCCGTCCTGTGACATATATCTCATAATGGTTCCTGTTGATTGATCTAATTACATACACATGGTTTTATTGGAGCTTTGTGAATCTGGAGATACCCATGTTTGCTTAATGTTCTACAAGCACAATTCAATACCCTTTAGGCTTACCAGGATTGTTTCCATAATCCTTAATTGAGAAAAGTAAGCTTTGAGAATTTTGAAATACCCTGCCTAAATCAAGCTCCTGGGCCAGCAAATTTTCCCGTTAGACTTTGTTTTTTTTCCTTAAGGCAATCTTTTTTAATGCTCATAATCTATTTTTGTGAGTGTCATTTTAGAAGTAAATGAAATATATTTAATTTTTGTGAGTGTACCTACCTATTGCCGTGCTTTATGTGTCTTGATTTTTAAATTTGAGGGATAAGTATTTTGTAAAACAAATATGCAAAATAAATTACATCTTAGTAATCAGGAAATAGCCCAGAAGTAGTCATATTTCAATGCAAGGCTAATAAATAAATCTTAAATTCAACAGTTTATGTACGAGGATAAATACAGCAGGATATTATTTTAATAAGTTTAAATTAATTTAATTGAATACTCTAGAATAGTAGATAGAAATCTGTGAGTCTTAGTTGTTTCAATTGTTTTCCATAATACATCAATATCATTCTGATGTTTGTAACCTGCAGGAGTGTGTATGTTCTCTAATGGATCTTTTCTCTCTGCAGTGTTAGCTATTATTACTTTTGTTTTTCTTTTCCTATTGTTTAAAAAATAGTTCTGACAAGTAAGAGTACTGTTTTCTACTGCAGTGTTTGTGGGTTTTGAGTATCATTTTTTAACATTTCCTTAGCACACTGGAGACAAACAGATTTTTGAAATGTCCTTTCATAGAACTATTGAATTTTTCTTGACTGAATTACTTTAATAACCCAAATCCTGTGAAACACAAATCAGCAAAAACAGTAATGCTGATGAAAGTTGCTCCCATAAATCTTCCTTCTACCTTCTTCCTCTGTGCCCCCCCATCAGATAAACATGTGGTTAGTTAACCCCAGTAAAAGACTCAAGGACTGACTGTGTTGGGGCTGAATAATGGTGGTGGTGGCAACAGTGGCGGCCTTTCTGGGTGACTGCTACACAAGGGGGTAGAAAACCACAAATGACTTGTTAAAAAAAAAAATAGGTTTTATAGAACATAATCATATTCTTAAGCAGCCTGAGGAGTTTGCTTTCCTAGTACTTAATACCATCAATTGCAGGAGTTGTCTAGAAAACCTGAAATGGCACCTTTGGCTCCTAGAGGAAGGTAGCTGGGTTCATCTGAAGGTTAAGATCAGTGGATGTTGATAGTTGCAGTATAACTTTTGGGAGTTAGCATTTCAAAAGGAAAGGCAGTTTGATCAATGAAATGAAAGTTAAAAGAGCTTTATGATTTAGAAAGGGTGAAAAAAATCAAACATGACCTGAGAATATTGAAGCTGGACCCCAGTGTCAAAACGCATAGTGTTCACTTACAAGCATCTCTTGTCTTACAAAAGCCTTGTGATTGATGCATACTTTGCTGTATACAATGCCTGGAGATATTTATTAAGCCTTTATTATTAGGTACTACATTAAACACTTAATCCTCTTAGTTTTCACTCACATAGTTTCTATCTTTATCTTCATTTTACAGATGTGAAAACTGAGGTGTAAAAAGATTGAGTAATTTGCTCCTAGCAGATGGGTGGAGGCAGGAGTCAATCCTAGACATTATGATTGAGTTTTTATCTCTAAGCAGTACTGCCTAGTTGTGAAATAATTGAAGGTTTGAACAGTAAGAAACTGGGACATGTTTTCTTAACAAAAACCACACCAGACTAAACCCAAAACACTAAGAAAATGGTAGTGTCCTTTTCCATATGGAAAACAAGAAAAAGATGAATTTCTGCTTGGATCTTCATATTGTGTTTTATGTACTGGTTCCCTCTTAACCATTTCGAATGTGTAATACAACAAAGTTGAAATTTAAAAATTAAAATCCTTCCTGTTTGTATCATCTGGGCTAAAGCACATGTTTCCCTTACCCCCATTTAAAACCTATTTATCCGAACAGTATTCTTAAAATTCTTGTCTTCTATTTCAGTTTTTTTTCCCCCCTGTGTTATCAAAAATCCCAGGAATCACCCTTTAAATCTGTTGGTGATTTTCAATTTAAAACCTACGCAGTGATGGAATTTTTGCCTAACTGTAATATAATACCTAAAGATCGAGGAGAAAGCTTGAACTAGCATGTATGTGGCTCTGCTTTAAGTCTGAATTAACAGTAGTTTTCTTGAAAACATTGGTTTTTAACATGAAAATGTAGTATGCAGCTGTAGTTAGTGAGTTTGCTTTCTTATGTGCATAATATGAGCTTGTAATGGAAGTAATGTCATATAGTATTTAACTCTGACATTTAGTGTTTGCCCTAGTAGATGGTCTTCCTTTTACTTAAGTGCCATTACTTTTATGTAGTCCATTTTCATTGCATTTAGTCCCATTTTAGTAATAATGCTTGCATGATTTACCAGGCAAATGCAATCTTTGCCCTGAATGGCACAGTGCAAGAAAAAAATGGAAGCTGTTAAGAGGCTGAATGGCAAAAAAGTATTATTGACCTATGCTGGCAGCCATGTGTTTCAATTATTTTCAAGAATCCATTTGTCAAATAAGTGAAGCGATGTGGGACGTCAAGTTCAAGCTGGGGTTAGTGCCTTTCTACATCTGATATGATGTATCTTCTGTAGCCATTTAATTGAATTACCCAATTTATTTTTCAAGCAACAATGCTCTACCAAGAGGCATGACATTAAACAATTAAATATGAGTTTAAAAGTCTGCATTTTGTGTAGTTCATCATTCCTCTGCTGCAGAAAGTGAGCCCAAGGGCCTGACGATTTCGGATTTTTGGTAGAGTGTAAAAGCTTAGCTTCTGGGAATATCCTAACTGTCCCATGTGGAAACATTTTAAAAAACACTTCACAATTACTATTTTATCAGAATGTTGATGTAAATATGTGGAATTGAGTTGCAATTCCATGCTTCCTTGAGAACAGACCTTTTGTGTGGACAAGCCAACTAGGTTGTGATCACTTC
This sequence comes from Mustela putorius furo, assembly GCF_011764305.1. NCBI lineage: Eukaryota > Metazoa > Chordata > Mammalia > Carnivora > Mustelidae > Mustela > Mustela putorius. Next base: position 11,709,692 of record NW_025422471.1, on the reverse strand, counting down.
ACCTAATTAATGTTCAGTGAGTTTGGTTAAGAATGCTTTTCTGTTAAGTAGCTCCCTTTTGTGGATATAGAAGAGAAATTCTAGAGAAAAAATGCAAAAAGAAAAAAATTACTCATGGGAAAATGAAGTTAAGGAATACTTAACTTTCCAAACAACTAAAATATTCTGCGGGATTATCATTTATAAAGTTGTTGGAACATTTTTTTTTTTTTTTTTTTTTAAGATTTTATTTATTTATTTGACAGAGAGAAATCACAAGTAGATGGAGAGGCAGGCAGAGAGAGAGAGAGAGAGAAGCAGGCTCCCTGCTGAGCAGAGAGCCCGATGCGGGACTCGATCCCAGGACCCTGAGATCATGACCTGAGCCGAAGGCAGCGGCCCAACCCACTGAGCCACCCAGGCGCCCAAGTTGTTGGAACATTTAATGAAACATCCTGACTGGTTATAACTCTCGTGTTGGTGGGTGAGGGATGGAGGAAGACAGACTCCGGGGAAGAGCATTCAAAGCAAATGTATAACTTTATATGAGATATGATTTTTTTCTCCATAATAGTTAATTTTTTATGTTTTACTAGGATACTTGATGACAAGTGTTAGAGCACTTTATTTTAGGTTTCCTTTTGTTAGACGTAAAGATAGGTTTGTGATCTGAAGAGAATAATTACTGAAATGCAGAGAACAGAAGCAACTTTTTTTTTTTTTCAATTAACATTCAACAATTAAATTTTAATATGGTCAGGGAATTGTTCAGATCCTTTTGTATAGGGATACTGCACCTTTAATTATCTTCCCTCTGGTGCCAAGCCTTTTCTTTGAGTGCTTCCATAAAAGCTTATTGCAGCTAGTTATTGAGCAAATTAGTACTTGAGTTTTGGTGAAAAATGTCTTTATTAGTCCTAAAACCGGAGTCACTGTGCATTCCCAGAAGGCGTGATTTTGTTTGATGAATAAATCTAGTAATTATCCTGCTGTTAGGGCTGTACCGCAAATGTCATAAGCAGATAAACAGAGGGAGTAAGCCTTCCGTAAATTCTCTAATTATCTATGTTGGACTACTTATCGCCTGCAGATGATTTATGAGCATATTGATATATCCTTAAGTATGTTCATTTGAGTTCACAGATGCAAATAATTAAGGCACTAGTCATTTACAAAGGAGGCTTCAGGTCAGGGTCATTTCATTATAAAATTTCAGCCTGGCTTGTACTATAAAACAAGATATACATAGATATGATCAACTTGACCAGGGTATTTCCTAAGAGACATTTAATTTTATTTTTCTCTCCTGTAGATTTTATTCTCACCATTATTTTCATGAAATAAGACTTTTGCATCTTTCTGTATCATCTATTTTTTTAAGAATTATTGTCCTATTTTTAGTATATTTAAATTGCTTAGCAAAATAACTAGGAAATAACATATTTTTTAATTTCTGTTAAGAAATTTCCCAAATCTGTTCTTCAAATACAGGTGTCTTACTTTTCTCTTTCAGTATTTGATAAAAAGGAACTGACTTTCTTCTCAAACTGTAGAATATTTTATAAAGAATGTTTCATTCTTATATTAATTAGAAAATTTTATAATTGCCTCCAACAATACTTTATTATTGGTAATTAAAGATAATATACCTCTATGTGACAGGAAAAAGAAGTTACTCAGAAGTTGAACATAAGTATTTAATAAAAGTATTTGATTGTAATTGAATATGTTCAATAATTACTATTTAAGGTGAATGACCCAAAGATTTATATCTAGGTACTTACTGAGTTGTGAGGTTTGGAAGAAAATACACCGATTAAAAGAATATGGAAAGTGTGAACTTCTTTAATGTAAAAGAATGCTAAGGAAAAACAAATTGTTACTTTGGAGATCATAGAAGTTGAAGAGCTCAGTAGAACCCCCGAGATGGAAACATGGACTTGATTATTTGATTTGTGTGCAAGAAACAAATATGTTTGTGTCTGAATCCTTGTTAAGGTGGGTTTAGCTACATAGTTCCTGAAGAAGGCTATGGATAGGATTCCCAAGGGATTTATTCAGTTTTGGGTCAATGTATTTCCCATAATAGATGAAATTGGAAATACAGGTATTAAAAAAAGTAGGATTGACTCCATTAGTCTCTAACTGGGCTAGTGGCTTAAATCTCTGGGATCCATCCATTCTACACAGAACCTTGCATAAGATTGATTTGACTCTTGATATTGGAGGTAATTTCTGAGTATAAGTGTTACTGGATAAAAATCAAGATTATTACTTTATAATTTGGTTTAAAAATATTCCTGCTTAATTTATTAAGGTGTTAATTCACAAAACTATAATAAAAATGTCTTAGGTGCTCTTCCTTGATTTTCCACCCCCCTCTTCGAAACCACATTGACAGGTACCTCCACCTCCTAGACGACCCCTCTACTCTGTCCATGCATAACACATTATATTCACTTGCTTGGATTTCAATGCCTTGGACTTGGTATTATTTCTCTTCCATTGTGGAATAAAATGGCTAAGTATTTTTAAGCCTACTAAAATAAATCCAGTAAGCTTTTATTTCAACTGTCTGTACAGATACCCCGTACAGATACCCTGAATGCCAATCCACTGAGAAATTATCACACACAGAACTGCAGGACTGCGTGTTGTCATAAAAACAGCTATTCACTAACGAATGATAAAAACAAAGACTTAGAGCATGCAAAAACAAAACAAAAACAAAGCAAAAAAAAAAAAAAACACATGATTTATATTTCTAGAAGTTCTTTGCAAACACTAACATTTTTCTAAGTATCAAATTGAAAAATCCTTCTTGGCAAATTGTTTTTGTGGATTTCCCCTAAATTAGGTGAATTGTTATTAATAATAGTTGAATATTATCAGGAAAGGCATATATATAAATTTGTATAGAGAAAAACTAATTGCATCCTAAAAGTTAGTAATTTAACAGAGTAAATTTTTACTCCAAATGTTGCTTTAGCTTATATGAAATTACACATTAAGTTGAAACAAATTAAAGCACTTTTTACCTTTTAATAAAGTTATTTACTCAAGATCATTTGGTTAGAACAAAATTAGAGTGTGAACTGTTCTGATTCCAGTCCATTTTCCCTGATAGCATTCCCTACTCATGAGTTTTCTATAGACTTTCTCCTCAGACTCATTCTCTTGGCACTAAAGTAACTGTAGAAATTAAATTTTTTCAACTTACTAAGAATTCCCATTTCTAGAGTATTTTGGTATTTTTAAGTTCTAATTATACCTTAAAACTAGTGAGAATACTTTCCCTCAATTTCAGAATTTTTTTTTACAGTTTAAATGACATTAAAGCTAATAATGCACTAAATTTTCTATGGCTACTTTGTTTCATATCTTTCTGTTTCATCTCTCATTCTTAGATATATTACCATAAGTTGAATTTCTAGGGCATAGCTGTTAGAAAATGGCTGATTACGTCTAGTAAAAGACATGAAATGAATCTGGTATTAAACAACTATTAAATTATATTTCAGATTTCATGTTGATACACAAAGTGCTTATATATATAACATAGCTTATATGTTATAATACCTGTGTGTCTACATATCTATATATCTATTGATTTGAAAATTGTATTTATTCCCTGTAGTTACTAGTTCCTGACAAGCTTTATCCCTTTTGAGAAGATGAAGAACAACAAAACAAAACAAAACAACAAAACCAAAAAACCCACTAATGAACTATTTCAGCGTGCCTAAATTGTGCTGAAATTGTGATGTCTCAGATAATTGGAATTGGTTCAGACATCCCAGACACTGAAATTACACCATGAGCATCTACTCAGAAGGTGAGCTGTGCAGGACAGTAATTCCAAGGCTTGGACAGCAGCCACCACACTGCTGGGTAGCTACAAGGCAGAGAAGGTTCCTGTAGATGTCCGGGAGATCTGAGGCAATTCTTTTTGGCTTTCTGAAGTTGACTTTGTGGTATTGAGGTCAGAATGTTTTCCTCTTTTAACAAATCTTTTATAAAAATAATCTAGGGGCACCTGGGCGGCTCAGTGTGTTGGGCCACTGCCTTCAGCTCAAGTCATGATCTCAGGGTCCTGGGATCGAGTCCCGTATCAGACTCTCTGCTCAGCGGGAGCCTGCCTCCCCCTTTCTCTCTGCCTGCCTCTCTGCCTACGTGTGATCTCTCTGTCAAATAAATAAATAAAATCTTTAAAAAAAAATCTAGTCCTCACTCTTAGCTTAAGAAGCTCCCCCCTTCCCTGATTGCTGGATTTTATGTCTGTTATGGTGCCTCTTGTTAAATAAAATAGAAAAGTAATAAAGTGTCACTGAAAATGCTTGCATTATAAAACGGCATATGCATGACAATTTCATTTACTTTGTTTCAAAATACTGGGATACCCTTTTGTTAAATGTTGACGTCTGGAACTGAGATGCATAGAGAAACAGGTAAATAGCAGTCTTTGCGGGCAATCACTGTCAACCGCTTATTTTTATGAGTAGCAACTTTACTTTCAAATTAAGCACAGTGAAGAACAAAATGCAGTGCTAGAATTTAAATAGCAATATATCACTTGATGAGTGTTCATACATAAAATAGAATCCAATCCTATTGGACCTGTGATAGGACTATTAACTGACCTACAAGGATAAAAGCACAAAGGTAGATCTCTAATTCCCTTGCTCTCTGCCCAACTGAACATTTTTCAAAAGTGCTAACTAGTTACAATCATTGATTTTTCCTCTTTGCTATTCTATGATTCTCACCAGGATTTGAGCTTATTCCTATTAGCAGGACTTCATTAAATCTCACAGTTTATCACTGGAAACATGCCCAGTAAGGAAGTAAATGGAAGTTCAAGAGTACCACAAATCACAATTTGTAGATTTTTATAGTAATCGTTTTAGTTATACCTTACAAAATTGTCATAGTATTTTCATGTTAGATGCAGAACTTTATTCTAATGATACTGTTTCTTTTCCTGCCATTGAAGACTTCTGTTTCCCTCTTTTGTTTTTCCCCTTCAGTGAAAACTATATATGATTTAGCTGGAGAAGGTGTAGGTGTGTATTGTTTTAAGTTGAATTTATATTTGGCAGTAAAAAATAAACAAAAGAAACCCCCCTTTCTCAGCTCATCGTAACATCATGTCCTAAACTTTATGTAAGCGTTCTATATAGAGAACCTACTAATTTGTCTGGAGTGGAACACCTTGCATTTTAGTTGAGGACACGTACATATTAACAGGTTGACACTGCAGGTAGATGTGAGTAAAGGTCCTTGGGAAGAATAGATAGGCAAGGTGAGTAACTGTCTTTATCTTTGGTGATCTGGGCCATTATAAGAGCCTCTTCACTTCTCCCCCCGTCAGCAAAATCTTCTCTATTATTCTTCCTTCACTGCAACTAGAATATTTCCCAAAGATGCCATGCAATCAGTTTACTCCAGTGATTAACAATCCATTCTGGGTTCCTGTTGCATAAACCGGAACACATGATCTGGGTCACGGAATAGGTTTCAAGGGTCCGTGGAACACTATATGACTAAGTGATAAACTGTGGGTATAAGTATAGATACGTACATTTCTGAAAAGTATCACTGGATATAGACCCATGAAAAAAGAACCACCACCCAACAATATAAAACCCAAACTGCTTAAGGCCCATATATGCAGTTGTAAACTGGCCATATTTTACGTCTCCCCTCCTCTTGCTCCATGTCCTCATTAAATGAGTCCCCTTTTCACAGGTGCATGAAACTTTACATTTTCCTTTCAAACACACTCCTTTTTCAAAAAAATTTCTTTATGCCTTTGTAGATACTTTGTAGATACTGTTATTTAACATTTCTGTGTGTGAAGATGAATCAGACCTGTGCTATAAGAAGTTCTGGAAGTATTTGTCACTGGATTTTTCCCTGTTGAATAGACTTTTTTTCCCCCCATGTGTAATGTATAATCCCCCATCCTGCGATAGAGCCTATCAAGCTTGATTTTTCTGATGAGGGGTTAGTGCATCTTAGTAAAAAACAAACAAACAAACTTTAGCACTTTGCATAGTACCTTGATGCATAAAAGCTGCTCGATATAAGTTAGGTGCATGAATTAGTGAATGGAAAAGAAATCTGAAGGCTATACCTTAACAAAACCCATAATTATGACATTAATTCTAGTGAGGGAAATTTTGACAGGAAAACCTATATTTTTGAGAAATGCTTGAATTTATAAGTATGAGGTCCACCCTGATTCACAGTATATTAGTTTTCAGTAAAGAATGATAACCATCAATAAACTGTTGGAGGTTACAGACTTCTAGTTATGAAATAAGTCCTAGAGATGGAAAGTACACCATATGGAATATAGTTAAAGATATTGTAATACACTTAGAGTGGTAAATATTTTACAATATATATATATATATTTTTTTAAAGATTTTTATTTATTTATTTGACAGAGAGAGATCATAAGTAGGCAGAGAGACAGGCAGAGAAAGAGAGAGAAGGAAGCAGGCTCCCTGCTGAGCAGAGAGCCCAATGCAGGACTCGATCCCAGGACCCTGAGATCATGACCTGAGCCGAAGGCAGCGGCTTAACCCACTGAGCTACCCAGGCACCCCTACAATATATATAATTTTTGAATCCTTGTGTTTTTCTTGTGAAACTAAAATGTCAACTATGGGAGTACATGGGGGGTTCAGTTGGCTAAGCACCCATCTTTGGCTCAGGTCATGATCTCAGAGCCCACGTAGGGCTTTCTGCTCAGTGGGGAGCCTGCTTTTTCCTCTTCTGCCTGCCTCCTCACTTGTAGATGTGTGCTCTTATGGGCATGCTGTCTCTGTCAAAATCTAAAAAAAAAAAATCTTAAAAATATGTATCAATTAAAAATTTAAAATATGAGGGGCACCTGGGTGGCTCAGTCGGTTAAGTGTCTAACTATGATTTCAGCTCTGTTCATGATCTCAGGGTAGAATGATCGAGCTCTATGTCAGTTTCTGTGCTCAGGGCAGAGTCTGCTTAAGGTCCTCTCCCTCTCCACTCTGCTTGCGCATGCATACTCTTTCTTGCTCTCAGAAAATTTTGAGAGGATGAGAATAGTTCATTGTTTATATTCTGTACAATTTGCTTTTCTCCCCTTTCATCCCACAAATAGATCTTAGTAAAGACACCATATACTAAGTGCTAAAGAATTAACTTTTTTGAAATCTATTCATAAGTCATTCAAAAACCAATAAAGAAGGTAACTGTCATAGGACCAGAATAAAGAATTCTTCCTAGGGTAAAGCTGTGAAACTGATGAGGGTAACATAGTGCCTAGACTTTCACATGTTTTAAGAATCATTTGGATCTAGTGACAGTCTAAAGATGCAACCAGTGTGGAAATCAGCTGTGCTGTTTGTCTATTAAGAATGGAGAAAGTGTCTGTGTGTTTGAAGCAAGTAGGCACCACCATAATGAAATCTTTACTGGACCTTGTGAGAGTCTCAAAATACCAGATAGATGGGTGTCTGGGTAGTTCAGTCGGTGAAGCGTCTGCCTTTGGCTCTGATCATGATCCCTGGGTCCTGAGATCCAGTCCCATGTTCTGGTTCCTGCTCAGGGGGGAATCTGCTTCTCCAGATCTCTTTCTGCTTCTCCCCCTGCTCCTGCTCTTTCTCATTGGCTCATTCTCACAAATAAACTCTTCAAAAATACAAGATCAAAAATGAGAAATTTTGAGGAACTGTTTTCATATTAATGTAAAATAAGCTGCAAAGTTGATAGATGCACATCAATAAATACAGGGCTAGAAGGGTGATAAGACAGTTACTGTGCATGAATCCTATTTTGACCCTTCATTATGTGAGGAATGATCTAAAGCATCATTTCCTTTAGTTCCATAACAACCTGATGAGATTGTTGCTGTTATGAACTCAGTATTACAAGTAAGAAAACTGAGGCTTTGAAAAACTGAAAACTTGCTCTAAATCCTACGGCTAGAAAGTGGCAAAGGGAAGACTTCATATTTCAGCTGGTACCATTATATTGTTTTTCTCTTAGGCTATTAGACAACATTTTCACAACTTCATTTCTTCTTATGGTTTTAATATTTTAATAATGTATTTTATGTTGACTTCCTTCTTGATATATTATTAAAGATGGTGAACCACACTTCAGAAAAGCAGTATGGAAGTGTATCTGCTCTCTTGCAATGCTGAGAGTATATTTTCTCGGATTGCTGAGAGCTTGTTCTCAACTAAAATATGTTTTCATTTACATTGTTCTCTTACAATTTAAAAACAGAACTGTATATTCAATCTTAACTGATATTTTAACTATTTTTAAGGTCATTCTAATATTCTTCCCAATTTTTTTTTAGCTTCCCAATTTGTTTTTTATAAATAAAAAATATTTATAATTCTGTATAATTTTGGTTGGGTGGCATTTTAACATGGAGTCGCTAACTTTTTCATAATAACATTTTGATTTGTGCAATCAATCTGTATACTTGAGATCATTTTTATTCCAAAGTTTTTAGGACTAATTATGGTGTGTGTGTGTGTGTGTGTGTGTGTGTGTGGTGTGTAAGTGTTTGGAGTTAATAAGCTTAGATACTAGGGGGGAAAACAGTGGAAAGATTATACTACAGATAATTAATAAAAATCAATTAGTTTGTTAATGAGTACTCTGTCAGTACCCAAGGTGGCAGAAACCAGCTGGGGAAAGAAATCAGGATCCCTGAATAGGACATTTAGAATGCCTGAGTCCTGCTGAGAATTCAAGAGGAAATAACTAGAAGAAGCACTACTTGGGTTAAAACTAACTAAATTTCCTCTTGAGATTGCAATTCTTCTAGCTAATAAATCTAGTAAAAAAGTGATTCACCTTTAGTGTATGCCATAAAGCATTTTCTGAGGCCTTAAGTACATTGCTCACTGCCCTGTATTAAAAACAAACCCATAGTTGTAAATGTCAATGACTAGGAATATTAGAGCCCTTGCATCTTTCTTATGTTAGTAGAAAAGCTGGAAGCACCCATTACCTCTTCTATGACTTTTTACATTGTATTTATATAAATGGCAAAAGTCAAACATGAGCTGACAGGGAAATACAAAATCTGTCTTCCAATGGTCCTTGAATGAAAAAGCAGAAAATTCCAAATATAACAATTGACCTTCATAGACAGTTTTTTAAATGAACTCATTGTTCCCATTGTTAATTATATTTAAGATTATTTCATCTCCATTATATGTAATTATGGATTATTTATGGGAGTAATACAGAAGAGATGATTCACATGAAAACAATTCCATTTGATATCTTCTTAAGAGTTTAAGAAGAAAAAAATGTATTCCATTAGGCTCATTGTTTTTATATGTATTTGTATATACATATTTGTTGTAAATACAAGTTTCCAGTAATTGTAATGAAAGTAAATATGACTACTAATGGATCTCTTTTGGATGAAGGATAAATTCTCAAAGATTTTTCTGTATTATTTATTCTTGCAACAGAAATGTTCCAAAATCTATGAGGTGAATGGAATAAGATACATAAAAATTTCTATTGAAAAATTCTGCCTAATAACTCCCTCTCAATATGAATTTGAGTCCTACTGGTAAAAGATCGTTGATTTGACTTACTCAACTAGTTAGATTTCATAGATAACATGTTCCCTTAATTACAAGCACAGTTTCTCTGTAGTGAAATGAGAGCGAGATCACACATTGGTAGGATAGAAAATAGATTGAATACAGAAAGAGAAATGACTTGTGTCATCCAAGACTATTTTTAGTTAAAAAATTATTTATCCATCAAATATATGTTGCTACAGTTCTCATTATAATGTGCACAACTGTGTGCTTGAAAATCACATGTGTACAAGGAGCAAAAATGTCTCATTTAAGTAAATCAGGTTATACTTTTCTTTTTAGTGCTCTCTTAATATCAAGGTATTTCTTATTTTTCCTGTAGTACATTTTTAATTTCCTAGGAGGCAACAGTAATAGTCTCAGTTCCATGACCTTACATTTCCTTTAATGCATGGGACTTTTCAAATCTTCTAGCTTCTGGGTACATATAAAATACAATTATGCTTTATTTTAAAATGTGTTGAAAAATGAACACATCTATATTCATTTTAGGAAGATAGAGATATTCACACACAAATGAGAAATTCATCTGTGAATATGTGAGTTTTTAGAGCACATACATTGTTAAATTTATCATTTTCTGTTTAACCTTTGCTATTCCATCAAGAAATTGAATAATATTGTTCATACTCCCTAACCAGTTGTATGGTTTCTTCTTTCAGTAGCTAAACAGAGGCAATTTTTTTTTTTTTTTTGAGGCCCATTTCTTTGTTCTTGAAAGTCACGTGAACCCAAGAGACAAACTGGCTTTACCTGTGGGATGGTCACTATCTAATCTCGTTCAGAGGCACATGGTCCCATGAGAAATTGGCAAACTTACCTCAAACTTATCCCCAAATTAAAATTTAATAGAGAAAATTAAAGTTATAGCTTCTGGAATACATTTCCATTTTATTCCGTAAGTACCAGAAGCTTTGACACAGGCTGTATCTGATTTTAGACCTTCCTTTGAAAGGTGAGGAAATTGAGGTCCTGAGTTACTTACTGATAGATGTGTGAACAAACCAGTGGGCTCTGACATAGGAGTGTTGAGGTATAAGTGCCTGGTCTGTTACAGAATACTTGAACAAACATTAACCTCACTGTATTTTGGCTAGTTCACATGAAAATAATGATAATAATAATAATAAATATCTAAAATAGTTGCTGTGATGATTAAGACAAGATTTTTTTTGAGAATTCATGACAATGTATAATACATAGTAAGTGCTATGTAAGTGTTAGCAAAATAAATCATATAATCATATTAATGCACTCAAAACATAAATCCTCCCTTTGAAAGACTGCCAATCAGTGAAGCTGCTAGAGGTAAACATTTATTCCCTTATTCAATATTAGACATTGCATTGTTAATTGAAGAAATCATGGAACTTTCAGCATTTGTCAGGATTAATGTTAGCCACAGGAAATTATTAAAAAAAAATGGTTTCTGACTTCAGAGAGTCAAATCATCATTGAAGAGATAAAAACATATGGAAAAGCTATGAATTTTGACTTAAAGGAGAGCCTCACAAAGGGATTTCAGTAGTTACTGAAGTACCAATAGAAATATTTCAAGTGAAGGAAGAGGAAAATACATCTTGAGTGCAAACAGGCTGGTTGAGACTGCTGCTTCTTGAGCTCTGCTCTTACACTTTCTCACTCAGGGACCTGGTTAAAACAGCCCAATATGGGACATTGACATTCTCCTACAAAAATAGAGAGCAAGAAGGTAAGCCAAACCATGCAATCACACTTAAAGCTTCTGTTGAGACATAGCATGAGTAACACACCCATGTGCCTGAACCAAAGGAACCAAAAGAACTCACATTACCAAAATTGATGAAGTAGGCATTAATATTTTTAAATGTACTATGCATTTTTTAAGAATACTAGAAATCCTATGACAATGAGCAGGGATTATAATTTCCATGTGGGAAGAAAGTGAGTGGATAATTATTAATAAAATGAATTACGACAGGTATTTAGGGAATTACAGAAAATTTATTGTGGTTGGAGTACAGACTTTAAACTGTATTGAATAGGAAGAGATAAAAAGGATAAATGTTAATCAGATTGAGGAATATCTCTTGTATCTTTTTAAAAATTTAAATTCAATTAACATGCAGTGTTTTCATAGTTTCAGAAACAGAGTTCAATGATTTGTGTTCATTTTATCACGTGCCCTCCTTAATGTCCATCACCCAGCTACCCCATCCTCCCACCCCCATGCCTCCAGCAACCCTAGTTTGGTTCCTATGATTAAGAGTCTCTTATGGCTTCTCTCTCTCTCTGATTTTGTCTTATTTTCCCTCCCATCCCCTCTATTTTGTTTCTTATACTCCACATATGAGTGAAATCATATGATAATTGCCTTTCTCTGATTCACTTATTTGGCTTAGCATAATATCCTCTAGTTCGATCCACATCATGGTAAATGGCAAGATTTCATTTTTTTAATGGATGAGTAATAGTCCATTGTATATATATACCACATCTTCTTTATCCATTCATCTCTTGATAGGCATTTGCATGCTTTCCATGTCTGGCTATTGTAGACATTGCTTCTATAAACATTGCAGCAGGTATCCCTTCAGATCACCACATTTGTATCTTTGGGATAAGTATATAGTACTGCAATTGCTGGGTCATAGGATCTTTCTATTTTCAGCTTTTTGAGGAACCTCCATACTATTTTACCATCTTGCATTCCCACCAACATTTTAAGAGGGTCTCTGCATCCTCGCCAACACCTGTCATTTCCTGACTTGTTAATTTAGCCATTCTGGCTGGTGTGAGATGGTACCTCATTGTGTTTTTGATTTGATCCCTGAGGCCGGATAATATGGAGCACATTTGATGTGTTTTTTTGCCATTTAGATGTTCTTCTTTGGAGAAGTGCTTGTGCATATCTTCTGCCCATTTCCTGACTAGATTATTTGTTCTTTGGGTGTTGAGTTAAATAAGCTCTTTATGTATCTTGGATACTAACCCTTGATCTGCTACATCATTTGCAAATATTTCCCATTCCATAGGTTGCCTTTTGATTTTCTTGACTGTTTCCTTTGCTGTGCAGAAGGTTTCTGTCTTGATGAAGTCCCAATTCATTTTTGCCTTTGTTTCCCTTACCTTAGAGTCTAGCAAGAAGTTGCTGTAGACAAGGTCAAAGAGGTTGATGCCTGTGTTCCATCTCTCAGATGGATTCCTGGCTCACATTTAGGTCTTTTCATCCATCTTTGTGTATGGTATAAGAAAATGGTCCAGTTTCATTCTTCACATAGCTGTCGAGTTTTCTCAGCACCATTTGTTGAAGAGACTCTTTTTTTTTTTTTTGTTGGACATTCTTTCCTATTTTGTCGAAGATTAGTTGAGCATGGAGTTGAAGGTCTATTTCTGGGTTCTCTATTCTGTTCCATTGATCCAGGTGTCTCTTTTTGTGGCAGTACCATACTGCTTTAGTGATTACAGCTTTATAATAGAGCTTAAAGTCTTGCATTGTGATGCCACCAACATTGGTTTTCTTCTTCAACAATTCCTTTGGCTACTAAGGGTCTTTTCTGATTTCATACAAAATATCTCTTGTATTAAAAAAAAATGTGATTTTCTCATGATCAGAAATTGGAAGGAATAATGAAAAAGATAAAATCAGAGATGGAGAAAAACTGTAAGAGAGCCTTAATCATAGGAAACAAACTGAGGGTTGCTGGAGGGGAGAGTGGTGGGAAGATGGGGTAACTAGGAGATGGGCATTAAGGAAGGCATGTGATGTAATGAGTAGTGGGTGTTATATGCAATTAATAAATTGATAAACTCTAGCTCTGGAACTAATGATGCCCTAAATGTTAATTGACTTTATGTACAGTAAGATAAAAAAGAAATTGATTTTTAGAAGCATCCTGTCTGAAGAGGGGAAAGACCTGTAATAAAAATGGAGGAATGGAGACTACTTAAGGGCTGAGGGATCATGGTGGTGAGAAGGAGCTTACAAAATTCAGAGTGCCTGGAAAAGGCAGAATTGATAGATCCAGACCAGTTGTGGAAGGTGGAAAGTAAGAATGTTGAGGGGGAAAAGTAAAATTATAAGGATTCTAGCTTAGACAGATAAATAATGAGATTGAATGAGCCAGGAAAAATCAGTCATTACTGGCAAATAATAAGAGTGGCATTACTCTGTCAAGGTCAGGGTGTTGACGAGATGAAGGGAGGCTTCAGAGGATGGAACTTCTGAGCTGACTTCATGGAGGACTGAGTGGCTGCAGTGAAGGATGTTGCTGGCAAGGGGAACAATGTAGGGCAATGCAGATGGCATTAAAAGCATGCCATGTTCTGATATGTCAAGATAGTTAGGACCACAAAAATGGTATTTAAAATCGAAGAAGAGAGTCATGAAATAGTGAAATATACTTGAGTCTCGTGGTTCTAGTACAATCTCTCTGTCTTTCGTCTCAGAGTAAAAGAATACATGCAAACTGGGAATGACATAATTGGATAAAAAGAACAAGTATAAAATGTCTTTACTAATGGGTTAATCTCAAGGTTAAAGGCCAACTAGAAATCAAATTTGATTCATAAAATGAATTATGAAAATGACAAATGACTGGAAGGAAATACATAAATTTGAAACAACCATTTCTAATGTCTGAACATAAATCTCTGGATATTGACCTTAGTTTTGCTTTAAAAAATATTTTTAGGAATGTAGAAACTGTCACGCATAGAAATGGATAACAACAATTAGTGCTGGGTCTCTGTCTTAAGTTAGATTTCATGATGATGTGGACCATTTCATGTTCAGTTTAGTTGATATAACCAGAATCAATATTAGTACTGTAAATAGCACATGCTATTCTCATATAATGCTAATGGAAGAAACGGAATACAATTTTATAAAGGAAATATTGCTATAATAGACTTTAAAAGGAGGTCAGCTAGTTAATTTGGATGGAAATGAGGAGGTCAGCAAAATCCTAATAAACTTATAATAATCCAGGTTAGATTCTCTGTTTTAGATTTCCAGAAATTCAATTTGAAAAATTACCCAATAACTTTTTGAGGTCTGACCCAAATGTGAGAAACCACATTCATAAAATACTAAATTATATACCATA